>NC_067411.1:64753002-65066655 GCF_009764475.1 Pristis pectinata
GGGTCTCACTCATTTGTTTTTTGTTTCTGTTGCAAAATTATCATTTCCTTCTATTAGCATGGAAGGAGTATAGAAAGCTTTAACATTCACCAGAATTTTAAAATTCTCAAGCCAAGCACACCAAACTACTTATTCACGAGGTCTTTCTGGGCCTCTAAACCAAAGTCCCGGCCATTTACATTTTCAAAATGCTTGGAGTCAAAATTCATGCTGCCCGATCCTCCGCTCTGTTTTTCCATTGTACATTGGACTGTAATGTGGTTTTATGGGCAAGAACGTCAGGAAGCAGCAGTATATAAAGGCCAAGCCCAGGTTATAAATGCCTGACTTATGCACACCCCTGCATATGAACAAGCAATCTGACATATGTTTGTTCCTACCAACAGCGGAACTAGTTTCCTCTCTTTCTCCGCTTTTAGTAACTGTTCTTTCTCATCAGTCTTATGTGCTTTTAATGTCATTCATTACAGTACCACGGAGGCATGGTTACCATATGGAGTGACTTCTGTGTATTTTCTGCCTTATGGACAGAATCAACTTGTGGACGTCTGTAAAAACGGAACCCATTCATTACCCAGGGACGGTCTGTATCTGCAAATCCTGAGAATGTGTAACTTGGCTGTAATTATCAGTGACTTCCCCAGTTCCCAGTATTTTTCTGTGCAAAATGACAATGCAATTGAACATTAAGTTTAACATTGTTAAATCTCACAATAGAATGATCAAGAACTTCAGTGGAAGGATAAGAACAAAAAACAAATTGCTAAGGATTAAAAGGAAGATGAATTTAAAAAAGTGTAAATTTATTTAATACATTATTTCTTATTCATGTCTTTGGTAATTTCATCAGCAAAGTCTGCTTAAAAAGCATGTTAACTTTCGCACCAAAATTTTTGATGAAAATATTGAGTCCCTGAATGTACTTGTGGTTTAACAAGTGACGGTACAATGTGTTGCAAAATTCACAGAGATAGATATTAAAAATATAAAGATTTTTTCATCATTTTTTGTAAAACAAAATGCATTATATTTCTGTCATTAGAATTAAACTGAGACGATCCTAACTCCAATTGTAATGGATGCTGTATTTTGCATGGATGTTAGATTTGCTTCATTTGGTCAGAACAATACATCCAAGGGTAACTGTGGAGTCTGAGTGTAATCAAAACGATGTTTCATTGAAACCTGGGTGGATAATCTCCCTAATTTATCACTTTTTTCCCCCACAGTAGGATAAGATTATTGGCAGGAGTTCTGTATTTATCCATCATGGTAGGAAAGGGTAACATTTTCTCCCACAAGCTTGGCTTTTGATTCCCTGAAGTGGTCCAGAATTTGCACTCCCTCTCTGTTGGACAGAAACCAAAGAGCGGTGGAACTCCATAGAAGAAAGGCTGACCTCAGAAGGGAAATATGCCTGTCACAAGTGCTCGCTTAGTTTGAATACGAGCTCTGACAAATTATTTTGGAATACATTTGAAAGGTATCAGAGTGCTCCTGAAGTGGAATTTTGAAATATGGAATGTCTTAAACAAAGTTCACTACATTACTGTAATGGTAACTTAACAGCTATCACAGTGGAGCAGCACCTCTTTCATTGGATGTTGCAATGATCTTTGAGTTTATTCAGTTGATGACAATGAGCTGGATTTTATATAGATTGGTCTGCGTCACAGCCCCCGCCAGACTTGTACAGTCATACAACACAAAAACAGGCCCTTAGGTCCACCACGTTCATGCTGACCACCAACTATCCACCCATACCAATCCCATTTTCCAATATTTGGCCTGTGATTCAAGTGTTTGTCTTGATACTTAAATATTATCAGAATACCTGTCCCCACCAGCCCCTCAGGCAATGAGTTCCAGATAACAACCACTTTCTGGGTGAAAATTTTCTTCCTCGGATCCCTCTAAGCCTCCTGCCCTTATCTTAAGCCTATGCCCTCTGACTTTATACACCTCTGTTTAAGGGAAAAGTTTCTCCAATCTATGCCCCTCCTAACTTTGATTACCTCTATTAGATGCCCCCTCAGCCTCCTTTGCTCCAAGGAAAGAGAATCCAGTCTCTCCTCATAACCAAAATGTTCCATCCCAGGCGACATCCAGGTGAGTCTCCTCTGCACCCTTTCAAGTGCAATCACGTCCTTCCTATAGGATGGTGACCGGATCTGCACTCAATGCTCCAGTTGTGGCTTAATCAATGTTTTATATAGTTGTACCTTAACTTCCCTGCTCTTGTATTCTATGAAAGAAAGTATTCCATGTACCTTCTTAACCATTTATCTACCTGTGCTGTCACCTTCAGGGATCCTTGGATTTATTCACCAAGGTCCCTCTGTTCCTCAATTCACCTTAGGGCCCTACTGTTCACTCTGCATCTCCTAGCTTTATTAGTCCTCCTGAAATGCATCGCCTCACACTTATGGAGATTAAGTTCCATCTACCAGTACTTTGCCCAAATGACCAACTCTTCAGTATTGACCTGTAGCTAAAATTAACCTCCTCATGGCATCACCAATTTTTGTGTCGTCTGCAAACTTACTAATCATACCTCCTACATTCACATCTAAACTGTTATTGTATAAGTGGCCAATTCCTGTGGTACACTGTGGTTTACAATTATATAAACAGTCTTCCTCCATCACTCTCTGCCGCCCATTACCAGACCAATTTTGGGTGAAATTTGATAGCTTGCCTTGTATCCTTTTGGACCAGTGTGCCATGTGTGATCTTGTCAAAGACTTTGCTGGAATCCAAACAGCTGCATTGCTCTCATCAATAAACTTCTTCACCTCTATACACTCGATACAGTTTCACCTTAACAAAGCCAGGCTGACCATCTTTAATTAAAGCTTGACTGAGATCTCTTAAATGGTATTCCCTCATTTTGAACAGTGACTCCTAGTTCTGGATTCTCTCACAAGAGAAAACAAACACCTCTCAAAAACGTCTATAGCCACGGGTGAGATGCCAGAAGACTGGAGGGTGGCCAGTGTTGTGCCTTTATTTAAGAAAGGCTGCAAGACAAAACTAGAGGGCATAGGTTTAAAGTGAGAGGAGAAAGATTTAAAAGGGACCTGAGGGGCAACGTTTTTACACAGAAGGTGGTGGGTATATGGAAGGAGCTGCCAGAGGAAGTGATAGAGATGGGTACAATTATGACACATTAAAAGGCATTTGGACAGTCGCATGGATAGGAAAGGTTCAGAGAGATAAGGGCCAAACACAGGCAAATAGGACAACTAGGACAGTTAGGCAACTTGGTCAGCATGAATGAGTTGGGCCATAAGGCCTATTTCCATGCTGTATAGCCCTATGACTCTATAACCTTCAGGATCTTGCATGTATCAATCAAATTCTTCAAGCTTCTAAACTCCACTGGACTATAAGCCTAGTCTGTCAAACCTTTCCTCATAAGAAAAACAGCCTGCTTCAAGGTATTATTCTGGTAAACTTTCTCTGAACTGCATCCCACAAATTAGCATCCTTTCTTAACAAAAAGTAGGCAGCACAGTGGTGCAGCGGATGGTGCTGTTGCCAGGAATCTGGGTTGGAAACTGACCTCAGGTGCTGTTTGTTTGAAGTTTGCATGTTTTCTCTGTGACTGTGTGGGTTTTGTCTGGGTATGCATGCACCATTTGTATACTTCAGCTTGCTGATGGAGCTTGGAGTGAGCTTTATTTTTACGTGGATGTAACTTGAACATTGTTCCATTTATTTGACAGATTAGCTTCATTCCATCAGGAAGCTTGTTGGCCGTAAGGCATAATATTGCGATGAGAAAGGTTAAGTAGTGAGTTGGAGCGATGACACGCCTTGCTTGTCCCCATTCTGCATGGGATTGGGTGTACGGTAGACTCCTAGTTCAGATCAGGACTTGCATGCTATCACATTGCAGAAGTAAAATGGAGAAAAGTGTTTTATAGCAGGCAAATTTGAGAAAGATTCTTCAGTCTCCCTCAATTGATAAAGTTAGAGGCTTTTGTAAGATTGAGAAAGACCATGTTAATGCTGCTCCTTGCAGTTTTTTTTTGGGAGCTGTGAGCAATGAAAATCATGTCATTGTACCTCTTGAGGAATAGGATCCTTACTGTGCTTCAAGGAGTAGTTCTTTGGCCACTGGAGGTGATTAAGTAGGACCTTGGTGATGACTTTCCCTGTGGCAGATAGCTGGGGGACCCTTCTGTATTAACAAAACCAGATTTGTGCCTGTTCTTGTTCATCTGTGCCATTGGTGAGAATTAGGTATACTGTTATCGAGCTACGTTGACTGTACAATGCAGGAACAAACCATTCTGGTACCTGTTGTGGCATGTGCATGATACATTGCTCTTTATCTGATACGTTCAACATAATCTTCTTTTCCTTTCTTCCTCATATGTTAATCTGGGTGCTTCTTAGACATATTTATGCTGTCTGACTAAACTAGTTTTTTTCACTTATTTTGTGGTAGTGAATTCCACTGTCTAACTATACTGGGTAAATAAGTTTCTCCTGAATCCTTTATTGGATTTTCAAGTGACTGTTCTGTATTTATGGCCTCTATATTTGATTTCCCTTGGAGGAAACATTTTCTTTTTCATCTACCATTTCATAATCTCAAAGGCTTCTATTGAGCTGCCTCTGGGGCTTATCTTTACTGCAGTAATTTCTGGATTATGTGTTTTGTAACTAAATTGAAACTGCTCACTCAACCTCACAGGGAAGTTTTTTTTCTGCAATTGCAAACGTTGTTTTGACTCTGCAGCTACATCAGCAGAGTGGCAATATGCTAATCCATGCGTGGAAATAAATATCCCAAATCGGCCATGTAGTCAGAATTACACAAGAAAGCAATTACAGAAGCACAAATACCAGTGTCGGCAAAGAGATCATTTATACACTGGAGCTGGCTGTGAAAAGGCAAAGAAAGTAGCTCACACTGTAGTTGAGATTATGCATTAGTAAGAACTTCAACAGACAACTGGATTCCAATGAGAACTGATGCTGGTGTTCTGATATAAACTTTCTTTCTTTCAGGAAATGGTGTTTGTGTGTTCAAATGTTCCATAAACCGGGAGACGGAAAGCTGTCGGGTGGGAAAACAGGCCTTCCTCATTACAGTCGGATGCAGTAGTGTGTTACTTCAGTTTACCTCACTTAATGGTGAGTATGTGATGGAGAGCTCGTGTGGTTCGTTTCAGCAGTGGTTAATAATGGATGTCTTCCCTGTGATGTCTGGGCGTGATGCAATAACTCGAACCAATATAACTTCTAATGGATGATTTTGTATGAATTGTTCAGTGCCCTTTCTTTTATCCTCAGTTTGGATTGAATCTAGAATCTTCCATCCTGGTGGTGTGCCAATTTAGGGAATCATGGGACCCAAAACAACTTGTAGTTGAAAATCTGAGCGATACAGACTCTTAAGAGTTGTTCTTGGATGGTTCCCTCCTTGATATAAATGGACAAATCATGACCAACTGTCCAAAGACATAGAATCTCATCAGATTTATGGCCAGGAGAGAAAAATGGGAACATTCCTGAAGCGGTGGCCAACAGCTCTCCCTGAGGCAGTGCGGTGGGTTGGTCACTATTGCAATATCACTGAGTCCAGATTTCAGTCCAGCACAGACACAAAACCTACAATTGCTGTTTGTTGGTGAATTATTTATATTTTTTTGATCAGGAACGATGGTGTACTGCTTTAAGTAATTTCTGCATGATCTCATTATCCTCGCTAAATTGTTGAGAGAAATTTTGCCAAATCACTGAATCTACATCATATTATTATTTGTGCTTCTTGGTAGAATATATGTACTCCAGTCTGCTTTTGTTGTCTATTCCCTTCAGTTTTGCATGGTTTCTTATCAAATACTTAATTAGTTTTCTTCCAAAATATTATCATAATGTGATGCAGATTTTAAATGTTCACATTCTATTGAATGCTAATTCTTATCTCTGCAGCTCTGGCAAGTGCAATGAACACTTCCAATTCTTGACACCCGGAATTATCCAGTTTGTCCATTTATGTCCATTTCTATCGAATATTTGCCATTTCAGACATAACTTCAGCAGTATAAGTAAATTACTGCAAACTTATGAGGACCAGCTCAGTAGTTTTCTTCATTTGAATCACATCACAATTGCTTATAAATGAGGTTTCACAGTAATAATGTAAATGTCAAGATCGGTCCATGATTCAACCTGGATCAGAATCACCAATAATGCTTGGGTCACATTGTACCATGTAGTGCTGTCAGGAGAGTGTTTCAAAGAATGCAGTGTGTCGGTAGCTATGAACTTTTTATCTATTCTCTTTCTATAGAATGGTTTAAAGTATTTTCACAGACATGTTTATTCCTTTGTTTTCAGAGTTCTTTACCTTTTACAATTCTTTAAAGACCTTTAGAAGCTCCAATAAAGCTCCCTCAGCATTCAGCCAACGAACAGAAGATGCGTCTGCAACACAGTACTTCCAGGTGGGAACCAGTCAGCTTGATCATTGCTCATTCCTTGTCAATGATTGAAACACTCAATCTGTGATTCAAGGAAAGCATTGGAAAACATATGTCCATAAATTCGATTTCACTCACTTTTGGTGTGCTAAATGAGCCATGTTTTGCCCCGACACCAGATCCAAGTGTCAGCGAAAGAATTGTGGAATTAGGATATCTTTTAAAAAGATTGTTATTATAATCTTCCCTCTTTAATGATGCTGAAACCCAACTTGCATGATTAAGGACTTTGTGATGGAAATGAAGGAAAATAATAGTGGAGGGTGAAATCCTGGAGGGAGATAACACCATAGCCACCCAGATGGAGGTCTGCAAACACGTGGAGTGAGTTGATCACATTGCAGCAATTGTTATAATCTATTGTGGGTGTCAATAAAGGAAATGAAAGGTTAAGCACACAGTTTCTTCAAGCTATGTCAACTGCCAGCAAGGAGATTTGTAGCATATTGGAATGACTGTGTGAGGGGCAGAGGTTGTGGTGATTTATAACAGATGAAAATGATGTCAAGGATAATTCATTACTTTTGTATTAGGCCACCTTGCACATTGCTAATGGTATCACCTGCATGAATTACAGCAAGGCATTCACACCTGCCCAGGATTAAATTGTAACAGGAGATGACCAGTCCAATTTCCTGATGGGTGATAGTTCAACAGAGAAAGCTTGCAAACACTTCAACGCATGTGTAGAATGCTTTCATGACACCTATTTTTTTATATGCGTAATTTGTGCAAATGTGTCCAGTTTCTAGGCAGTAATACTTTATATGCATTACATTAGTTCAAAACCTTAAAGAAAAGAGGATGAGGCAAGAACGCTGACACAGTTAGAATTTATAATTTAGGAGCGAGGGTGGGTCCCTTGTCCCCTCAAATCAGTTCTGCCATTCCTGTCTATCGGTATTCCCTTTTCACACACTTAGCATGTATCTATCTTCCTTTGGCTCATAAGGGACAAAGGAAACAGAATCTTTGAATATTTGAGGAAGAGAATTCAAAAACTCACAACCCCCTGAGAGAACAAACGTGGCTTCATCTCTGTCTTAAATAGACAATCTCTTATTTTGAAACAATGACCGTGAGCTCTAGATTCTTCCACAAGTGGAAACCTCCTCTCCACAACACTGGCTCCAGTGGCACTCCACTGATTATCAATCTGAAAATGATCCATTTATCCCGACTGGCTAGCAAACAGAAAACGATCTTCTATCCATGCCAATGTATTATTCCCAACTCTACACACTCTAATGAAGTAACCCTTTTTGTGACACTTTATCAATGATTTCAGGAATCCAAATACCCTGCTTCGTTTTAAATAAAGACAGAAAATGCTGGAAGCTCAGTAGATCAGGCTGCAAATATGGGAAGAGAATGTCTTTTTTGATTTTCATATCCTGTTCGTTACCTCTTTAAAGATCTCTGCAAATTTATCAAACACAATTTCCCTTTGTAAAACCATGTTAACTCAGTGTGGTGTTTTTATAATTTTCTAAATATCCTGCTATTTACCTCAGTAATGGATTTCAGCATTTTCCCAATGACAGATGTTAAGATAACTGACTTTCTGTATTCCTAACAAGAAAATAATTGCAGGAGAAGGCCACCTGGCCCCTCAAGCCTGCCCCGCCACTAAATATGATCATGGCCGTTACGTGCTGGCCTCCACTCCTCTTATATGCTAGTTCCCCACAACCCTGAATTCCTCAATCAATCTTTCAAATATTTATCGATCTCCATCTTAAGTATTTCTAATGATCTGGCCTCCACCATGCTCTGGGTCAGAGAATTTCAGAGATTCACTACCCTCTGAGAAAAGAGATTTCTTAGCACCTCGGTTTTAAATACCGGCCCCTTATTTTGTAGCTATGCCCCCTTTTTTTGTGACTCTCCCACAAGTGAAAACATCTTAATATCGACCCTAGCACATCTCCTTAGGACTTTATATGTTAAATAAGGTCACCCCTCACTCTTCTGAAGCCCAAGGATTACAGATCCAATCTACTTAGCTTCTCTTGATAGAACAATCCTCTCATCCCAGGAATTAGCCTGGTGAATCTCCTTTGGACTGGCCCCAATAGTAGTATGTCCTTTTTTGGGTAAGGGGATCAACATTGTGCACAGTGTTTCGGGTGTGGCCTCGTCAACAGCCTGTACAATTGTAACAAAACCTCCCTGTTGTAAACTCCAACCCCTTCACAAGAAAGACCAAAAGGCATTTTGCCTTCTTAGCTACTTGTTGGATCTGCCTTCTAACTTTTTGTGATTCATGCACTAGAATATCTAGATCCCTCTGAACTTCACTCATTACGCAGTTTCCCTCCATTTAGATAATAATCTGCCTTTTAATTCCTCCTACCGAAATGCATGACTTCACACTTTCCCACGTTAAACTTCATTTGCTGGGTTTTTTCCCCAATCACACACTCTATCTATCACTCACTCAGTCTAAAAGCTATTGCTGGATGTCTTATGTCATTTGCTTCTTTACACTCATACTCTATCTTCTCTCTTTTTTAGTCATCCTTTTGATTTCTGAAAAGAAATTCCCAGTCCTCTGGCCTATTACTAATCCTTGCAAAATCCTCTGTCCTTTTTAATTTGATATCATCCTTAATTTCCTGAGTTAGTCACGGATGGTGCATCCTTCTCGTAGAACCTTTCTTCCTCACCAGAACATACCTTTGCTGAAATTCATGAAATATCTCCTTAAATATCTTTCACTGCTGATTTTCTGTTCTACTCTTCAATGTATTTTCCATGTCCAGTTTAGCCAACTCTGCCCTCATGCCAGTCAATTCTTTGTATTTAAGTTGAGAGCACTAGTTTTAGACCCATGAAATGTATTTTATGAACAGGGTACAATGTGCAAAATTTACAAAACCCATTTTTGTGCCAAATCTATGTGGTTGAAATGTGCAGCTTTAAATTGGATTTATACTCTGTTTTTGAGGGCAACTCGAAAGGCTGTGGCTTTGGTCATCCAGATCCTAATCTCTTCCCTGCTCAAATCTCTGTGCTTCTCTTGGTCACTCTTTCCAGGGGGGATCCTTTACCATGAGATCATTAATTTTTCCTTATTACACAATACCAGATCTAAAATAGCCTGTTCCCTTGTTAATTCCTCAACACGTTGTTCTAAGAACCATTCCCAATTTCCATGAACTTGTCCTCAAGGCTACCCTTGCCACTTATGTTTGTCCAATAGATATAATGATTAAAATCATCCATCACTATTACAGTCCCTTTCTTATGAGTCTCCATTATGTTAGAATGCCTGTATACTACTTCCACCAGTGACTTCTTACCATGCTATTTCTGATCTCCACCCAAACAGATGCTATATCTTAAGCCTGTGAGCCAATATAATTTCTCAGACTGCAGTAATCTTATCCTTTAATAACAGAACTACCCAACCTTCTATTTCTTTCTGTTTTTCCTTCCAAATTGGCAAAACTCCCTGAATATTCAGTTCCAACATTGATTGCCTTGCAACTGATAAGATTTGTGCCATCTAGATATGAATGTGGCATGCATTCAGAAAATGAGTCATTAATTTTAACTATTTTACTTACTCTGGCTATTTGCTGGTATACTCTACCTTTATACACTCTGCTCCTCCCTGATGCTTTCTGCTTATCCTTGCCACTGCTGTTGCCCTGCATATTGTCTTCTCCTTTCTCTTTGCCTTTCTATATACTCTTCACCAGAAGTGCTATCTTCTAGTTCCAGCTTAGGTTTTCTCCCATAACAAAAAACAAATAAAACTGCAGATGCTGGAAGCTGAAACAAAACAGGAAGGGTCCCTGACCCAAAACGTTAATTGGTTTCTCTTTCCACAGATGCTGCTTGACCGACCGAGTTCTTTTAGAATTTGTGTCTATGTTTTAGCTTTTCTGCCTTCTGATTATACCCTCTGGTTGCCATGAGAAGCACGGAGATTTGAGTAAGAAAGAGGTTAGGATCTGGATGACCAAAGCCACGGCCTTTTGAGTTGCCCTTAAAAACAGAGTATAAATCCAACTTAAAGCTGCACATTTCAACTGCATAGGTTTGGCACAAAAATGAGTTTTGTAAATTTATGATTTTATACATATTGTACCCTGTTCATAATGCCCAAGTAAAAATACATTTCGTGAGAAATGCTGTAAATGTTCCTTAGGTTAGGTAGCATCTGGGGAACAAGAAACAAAGTTTCTATTCTGAGGTAGGGTCTGAAATGTTAACGGTTTCTCTTCCCACCTGGCCTGTTGAGTATTTCCAATGTTTCCTGTTTTTATTTAATCAGAGCCATGTTGCCTATTCTTAGGTCTAATTATAACATTTGCACCATTATGAGAAACTTCTTGATGTGACTCCAATATCTAACTACAGCTAAATTACATTTTTCTCCCTGGAGAAATTTATCCTACATTCTCTTTTTGCTGTCTTCCACTGAAGGAAGCATCTTTACTGCAGGATATAATCCTTGAGGGATTGAGGGGAAAATTACAAATATTTCTTTTAAATTCCTTGGGGAGATTGAAAGCCAAAAGCAGTAAAATGTTAAGCACTTGTTTTCCAGAAAGTTAAACTATTTAAATTGTTGTGGTCATCTATGGGTGTGATATGGAAGCCAATTTGGTAGACTTTTACTGGAAAAGATTGCTGTATTCAGTGTTGAATGTTTTTTGATGCTCGAATTATCCTCGTTCTCAGCACTTTCCCAAGAAAAAAAAGTATCTCTCCAGAAATTGAAAATGTACGTCTCTTCTTTCTCAGCAATATTCCCACACAGATCAAGCGTTTTGCTGCTGTATAATAGGGAGTTGCCTTGTTTTATGATGTGCTCAGAGTTTGATCGCTATCCTTGGCATCTGTATCCATTAACAGAATCAGGTTTATTATCACTGACATATGTCGTGAAATTTGTTGTTTTGCGGCAGCAGTAGAGTGCAAGACATAAGTTACTATGTTACCAAAAAATAAATAAATAAACAGTGCAAAAGAGGAATAACAAGGTAGTGTTCATTGGGTTTATGGACTGTTCAGAAATCTGATGGCAGAAGCTGTTCCTAAATCGTTGAGTGTGGGTCTTCAGGCTCCTGTACCTCCTCCCCAATGGTAGTAACAAGAAGAGGGCATGTTCTGGATGCTCAAGTTCCTTAATGATGGGTGCTGCCTTCTTGAGGCGCTGCCTTCCGCAATCTACAATCCTCCGCAGCCTCTTTCAATCCTGCACATTGGAGCCTCCATACCAGGCGGTGATGCAACCAGTCAGAATGTCAACACTAGGTGAAAACAGTTGACTTATCAACAGTGACCAGGTTACTCCACTGTTTGCTGAGTAACAATCCTATGGTTTTTAAAAATACTTTACTGGATTTATCAGCTCTTGACTAAAATTGCATTTTTTTTGTTTTCCATTCAGTTTTATGGCAGCTTATCACAACAGCAGAACATGATGCAGGATTATATAAGAACTGCCACTTATCAAAGAGCAATACTCCAGAATCATGTTGATTTTAAGGATAAGGTGAGTGTTCAAAAGATGGAGTTGGGTGGAGTAGGACAAGACTTAACCTCTTCATTACTATCTGATAACATTTAACCCCTCAATTTTCCCAATCCTAACTTTACTTTCAAATTGTGATCAAGTACAATAGCAAATGAGCATCCAGTCTCCACGAAAGCTCAACTCTGCAAATTTGTTGCTTCAGGTAATTATGCTTTTTATTTTAAAATCTTTATTCTAAGACTCTTGTTGTAGTCTAATAGTCTTAAATACAATAATTCACACCATTTGAAATGCTGGTCATAAACATTCAGGTTGACTGAGATCTTAATGTGCATGTTGAACTCTCAAAATTGAGGAGTCAGTAAACTAATTTTAACACTTAAAATACTGCAAAAAGATAAATAAAATGTTAAGAAATTTCATAAATGGAGGGTCCAAGTCTTCATGGGCATTGAACGGATCTTGTACACTCAGTGCACACAAAGACCACATTTGCTTGGTTTGTAGAGTAAGCAGGCAAACTTGAGTTGCTCGTGGACTTTGTGGAAGGAACGAGGAGCGATGCTTTTGTGGCATGGAAGATCATTTGATAGTTGGGTTGGCAGTGCAATCAGCTATTGGAGTAGTGCTGCAGCTGCAATTAGTTAGTGGTCGAATTTGGACTGGTGATTGAGCCAGGTACAGCGATAGGGGTTGGGTATCCTGAAAATGGGTAAGTACAGAACTTAGAGGAACTATTGTTGGTGATTCCAAGTGCTAAACTCCACATCCTCAGATCCAATCAAACACGTCCTCCCATAAGTGTTGCTGAGGCAGTTCTTGTATTCATTTAGAAGGCCAGCTTTTGTACAAATAGTCTGCACAATTAACTTATTATGGAGGAATTTTGAGGAAGTGCCATCGAACTATGCCTGGTACGGCTGTGGGCTCAAATGCATAAGTTCTGGGACTTCCACAAGTTTGCATGGATGATCTGGGAGCAATTTGGCAACCATTATGGAACATAAATTAGGTACCTATCCATTTCAGCCAGTGGTTTTCCAATAGAGCTCACAATCGTACCATTATGTGATAGAATTTCCAGGCCTTGGATGTAGAACCATTTTTTCACCCACCCCACTACCTAAAGCAGATGATCCTATTCTGCCAGTCAAACCTGAAAAAGCATATAATACTTCAGCAATAGAAGCAGAAAATCTTTAAATGTTGGGACATGGTTACAGGAGTTAGGAACAAAGACAATGACTTTTCGTCAATGCTAAATATAAACAAATTTGCAAAGAAAGGTGTAAGGGGAGGAGAGAACAAAAGTAATGCCTGCAATGGATTAGATTGTATGAGGGATTATTTGAGAAAAGAGGTGAAGTGCAAAGTAAGGAGGGTGACAATGAGACAAGAAAAAGATTAGATGTGGTGGAAATGGAAGAAACAAAATCACTTGGATAACCAATAAATTTTGGAGATTCTCTTTTATCCATTATCCCAACCAAGAACTTGACACTGCTGAAAATGATTCTGTTGAGCTTAATGGACTGGACTTTTAGGAATAGAAACACAGCTCCCTCTGTGTGTATGTTCGATGCTACTGACCAGGATGAATTTTCAGGCAACTGTTCCTTCATGTACAGGTTTATTCATGCCATCTATTAACATTGATAAAAGTACACTATTTTAATTCGAATTCGTAAATTCTATCTAAGTCATATAGTGGCACAATAAGGCTCTCCCTAAGTGTAATCCGCATTGATAAATGTGTATGTCTGTTTGTGTTTTATCTTGGGATTTGCTGGTTATTGGCTGAGCTCAAAACTCTGGATTGGAGAGAGTTGTGTGCCCATTTGCCTGCCACTGAAGGACTTTTCACATTGCATTAACTTGCATAAAGGGTGCTTGGAACTTACTCTGCACATTTACTATGACTAAACTTTAGCATGATCAGAAAAAAATGGGTTCTGACTTTCTTTCTGTTTAAAGGTTGTTCTTGATGTTGGTTGTGGCTCCGGAATTCTTTCATTCTTTGCAGTTCAAGCGGGAGCTAGGAAGGTCTATGCCGTGGAAGCCAGCTCGATGTCAAAGTATGCAGAGGTACTGCACAGATACACTACGTGGATTACTTATTGATACATGCACTGTTGACTTCTACTGATTTAACTGCTATTTTGTAATGGTCTTCAAAAGGTAGATTTGATTTACAAAAGATTTGTAGAAATTTTTGATGGAAATTTTTCTACAAATTCCTTTGCACCTGTTAGCTTGGCTCATTTGGTAATCTCTCATTCTGAATCAGAGGATTATGGATCCAGTCTAGGCTTGAACACACTTTTTCTGCATGTGACATTAGCCTTGCCTTCCTGTTTAGGTGAATGTAGGGAAACTACTGGCAAAGAAGAACGAGGAATCTGGTAGGTTGCGTTCAGTGAGGTCAATTACCTCATTAAGTGTCTGAGGTAGATTGCAGTGCACGCACTAGTGCCAATTTTACATACATAGAAATAGTACTTTCATTTGAATAGCTATTTATTAGTGTGAATTTAGATGAAATTTCTCAAAGATGACAATGTGATATATAAATGCAATCTCTAATAAGCCTCCAGTGTTCCAAATATTTTTAGAGTATATCATTAAAAACAACTTTTTTATGTACAACTTCACTAGATCAAAGCATGAGTCACCAAATCACCTTCTCTCTGATCCCTGCTTCCATTTGGTAAGTCTGCTGAGCATTGCTAAGTTACCCAATGTGAGGAGAAAAAGAGATACTGAGGCAATTAGAAGTACACAGGTGTTTTGTGGCAGCAGGCTGCATTGCCATTGTGTCTTCCAATTAAAGTGAACAAGCTTGTCCAGAGTTAAACAAAAGAGCAGATAAACTGTGCGCTTAAGAGAATGACTGATGAGCTTTCCAAGAATCAGAATCACGTTTATTATCACAGGTTTATATGCCGTGAAATTTGTTGTTTTGTGGCAGCAGTACAGTGCAGAGACATAAAAATACTGTAAATTACAAAATAAATAGTGCAAAAAGGAATAACGAGATAGGGTTCATGGATCATTCAGAAATCTGATGTCGGAGGGGAAGAAACTGAGTGTGGGTCTTCAGGCTCCTGTACCTCCTCCCTGATGGTAGTAACGAGAAGAGGGCATGTCCCGGATGGTGAGGGTCCTTAGTGATGGATGCTGCATTCTTGAGGCACCACCTCTTGAATATGTCCTCGATGGCGGGGTAAGTTGTGCCCGTGATAGAGCTGGCTGAGTCTACAACCCTCTGCAGCCTCTTTCGATCCTGTGCATTGGAGCTTTCGTACCAGGCTGTGAGGCAACCAGTCAGAATGCTCTCCACCGTCCATCTGCAGAAATTTGCAAGAGTCTTTGGTGAAATACCAGATCTCCTCAACTCCTAATGAAGCAGAGCTGTTGGCGTGCCTTCTTAGTGACTGCATCGATGTGTTGGTCCCAGAATAAATCCTCCGAAAAGTTGACGCCCAAGAACTTGAAGCTGCTCACCTTTTCCACTGCTGACCCCTTAATGAGGACATAAGAAATAGGAGCAGGCCATCTGGCCCGTCAAGCCTGCTCCGCCATTCAATAAGATCATGGCTGATCTGGCCATGGACTCAGCTCCATCTACCTTCCTTTTCCCCTACTATGCAAAAATTTATCTAACTGTGTCTTAGGTAGCCTCTACTGCTTCCCTGGGCAGAGAACTCCACAGATTCAGTACTGTCTGGAAAAAGCAGTTTCTCCTCATCTCCATCCTAAATCTATTCCACCGAATCTTGAGGCTATGTCCCCTAGCTTTAGTCCCACCTACCAGCGGAAACAAACTTCCTGCCTCTATCTTGTGCATCCCTTTCATAATTTTATATGTTTCTATAAGATACCCTCTCATTCTTCTGAATTCCAGTGAGTAAAGTTCCAGGTGACTCAAGCTCTCCTCATAGGCTAGCCCCCTCATCTCTGGAATCAACCTGGTGAACCTCCTCTGCACCACCTCCAAAGCTAGTATATCTTTCCTCAAGTAAGGAGAACAGAAATGAACACAGTACTCCAGGTGTGGCCTCACCAGTTCCCTGTACAGTTGCAGCATAGCTTCCCTGCTCTTAAATTCAATCCCTCTAGCAATGAAGGCCAACATTCCATTTGTCTTCTTGATAACCTGTTCCACCTTCAAACCAACTTTTTGCGATTCATGCACAAGCACTTCCAAGTCCCCCTGCGTGACAGCATGCTGCAGTCTTTCACCATTTAAATAATAATCTGATCTTCTATTTTTCCTTCCAAAGTGGATGACCTCGCATTTACCAACATTGTACTCCATCTGCCAGACGCTTGCCCACTCATTTAACCTATCTATATCCCTCTGCAGACTCTCTGCATCCTCTGCACAATTTGCTTTTCCACTCAATTTAGTGTCATCAGCAAACTTAGATACGCTACACTCTGTCCCCTCTTCCAAATCATTAATGTAAATCATTAACGTGAACAGTTGCAGGCCCAGCACCAACCCCTGCGGCACTCCGCTCTCCATTGATTGCCAACTACAGAAACGCCCATTTATTCTAACTCTCTGCCTTCTATTGGTTAACCAATCCTCTATCTATGCTAATATATTACCCACAACTCCATGCAGCCATATCTTATGAATAGGTGTGTGTTCTCTCCACTTCCCCTTCCTGAAGTCCACAATCAATTCCTTGGTCTTGCTGATGTTGAGTGCAAGGTTGTTGCGACACCACTCAACCAGTCGATCTATCTCATTCCTGTACGCTTCCTTGTAGCCAGCCGGGATTCTACCAATGATAGTGTCATGTGTGCCTTCATATGTATTTTCAGCCAATGTCATTGAAGAAAATTTGGTCAAAATGGATGACTCATCCACATGGTTGAGCTGAAAGTTTCCTCTGTCAAGTGGGCAGGAGGAACTTTTACAAAATTAGTTCAGAGGTCCGTGGCTTAGCTCCCCAAGCGTTATAATTTGGCATTCTATTTGTAGTATTATTCAAGAAGGGGAAAGTGACCATTGTGTGAAATTGAAGAATTTGTACTGGACATCGATGTCAACCCTTAAGATGCATCCATTAAAGTACACTGGTGGAAGCTTTGCTGCGCATTCTACATTTTGTTGAAATAACAGGGAATATTAATAAAGGGAATGCAGTACCTATCATCCATGTGGATTTTCAGAAGGCATTTGACAGCCCCATATAAAAAGTTGGTAAGCGAAATTTAATAACTATTGAGAAAAGAGATCTGTGGTGGCACAAATTGGGGGAAAAAATGGCTTAAGAACAAAAAGCCGTGTTGCGATAAATGGTTGTTTTTCAGACTGGAGAATAGTTCCAACAGAGTCCGTGCTGGGACTTGTCCTTTTTTCAAAAAAATTCCTGTATATTACAACAAGGCTTTGAAAGAGTCTGTGACTAATGCACAGCTTCATTCTTGTGAGCTGTTCTTAGTTTCACAGCTGCTCCCTTGACACCTGAAATGCAAAGTGAATCAACCAGGTGTATCAATGTTGGCGATGTTCAGCTACTTAGCAGCAGCTGCTCTCCTATAGTATTCATGCCTCTAACTTAATTGCAAATGCTAAGAGAGCCTGGAAATATTGAACAGGAGGGAAAGATGTGTGCTGAATGAATATATTGGAATTGTCATTTCTGTGATTGTTTGTCAACCTTCAATTTTAATCCAATGCATTACTCTGGGATTTTTTCATTTCAACCACATTTGCATCTTTCTTGTGCGTCGTGTTTATAAAAGCTACAAAGACAATTTGTGAGTTAGATGTCTGGGATCATGGGAAAACATGGTCTCACTAAGATAGGATTACGAATTGGCCTCTTAAGATAGAAGGGACCCAATATGTAATGGGAAGATGATGGAGGGTTACACAGATGGACCAATCCATATAGTTAAAGCAGATAAAGAGCGAGCTGTTAGAGCATTGGCAATGTGTGGGGTGGGGGTGGGTGGAAGAAGGGGGTGAGAGTTGATGATATCAAGTGGGTAGAAAAGATCTAGCTGCCAAAACAAGGTATGGTATAAATTCTGCCATGAATATCTTCGGGTCACACTTTCCTCAGACATTCCCCAACATGAAATTCTGCCTACAAATGGTGTTCATTCCATTCCCTATCATATAGGCAACTGCTTGGTGATTTGAAAGGGAAGAGAAAAACGGGGTCTTGTAGAGTATGACAACAATAAAAGAAAGTAATCTGAAGGGAAAACAACATAAATACTAAAAGATAACTAACCATATTCTCCAAGAGATTTATTTTATAGAAGTTCTAATATGACGTTCTTGAAACAGAGAATAAAAAAGATATATTTATTGCCTTGTTTTCATGATACCACATAGAGGAAAATTGAACATTTTTTATGCAGTCACCAGGCTGCTCACAAGCACAATTTTCCACCAGGTGTTGCCATCCACATGCTGTGCAGAAATCTAATCACTGTCTCTTCTTGCAATGTGTTGGAGATTGCATTATTTCACAGAGTAGCCTTTCTAATATTTGCATCGTAAAAGTGCAATCTACTAAACTATGATTTCACTCTACACGGAGTGCAGGCTGTTGACCTAATACATAAGGTGAATTGACTTATTTATCACTCTGAAGCATCTACTGAATTCTAAGTTTTTGCCTTTTTCCCCCTCTGGAGAGCAACAATTGCATTCCCTGGCTTTGTGAAGACCAGATGTTGGAAATCGCAGAACTGGTCCATTAGCTACATATGCAGTAAACAAGCATGATGATTTATCTTCATTTAATTGTATGGAATCTAAATAGTTCACAAACAAGTTGCCAGTAGATAGGGCTTTAATGACCTTATGCAAATATGACTTTTTTAATAATCTTAGCAAAATAAGGTCAATGTTAGTAAAAAAAAAATTAGGTCCATTTATGCTGTAAATTAATGCACATGTGCTTCAGTGATTTTCTTTTTCAGAAAAAGAAGGGATTTGCTTCAGAAATTCGGGTTTTTTTTTGAAAAAGCAGCAGTTTATCTTGGATTACAAAGAAACTTTCAAATGATTGATGTTGACCTTCAATTATTAATCAACCAGACATCAGGCAATAGCTTCCTGTGAACGATCCTGACTCGCCTACTAGATGGTCGCCTCATTATAAGAAGGATGTGGAAGGGTTGGAAAGGGTGCAGAGGAGATTTACCAGGATGCTGCCTGGTTTGGAGAGTATGCATTATGAGGCAAGACTAAGGGAGCTAGGGCTTTACTCTTTGGAGAGAAGGAGGATGAGGGGAGACATGATAGAGGTGTACAAAATATTAAGAGGAATAGACAGAGTAGACAGCCAGTGCCTCTTTCCCAGGGCACCAATGCTCAATACAAGAGGGCATGGCTTTAAGTAATGGGTGGGAAGTTCAAGGGAGATATCAGAGGAAGGTTTTTTACCTAGAGAGTGGTGGGGGCATGGAATGCGCTGCCTGAGGTGGTGGTAGAGGCAGGTACATTGGTCAAATTCAAGAGATTGCTAGATAAGCATATGGAGGAATTTAAAATAGAGGGATATGGGGGAGGTAGAGGTTAGATAGTCTTAGGCGAGGTTTAAAGGTCGGCACAACATTGTGGGCTGAAGGGCCTGTATTGTGCTGTACTGTTCTATGATTCTATAATATACCATCAGCTTGTGTTTATTTTCTGACCCTTTTTATTCCCATATTTTTTTCTTTGACTTGAAAAGTGCTGCTTGAATGAATCAGTACCATGACTCATTCCATTAATGAAAGAGCCAAGTAACCCAGAATAAAACTTCTGCAAGCATTTGAATAAACAGGAAATGGAAACATGGGAGAGTTAATCTGGCTGCCCAGGAGAGACATTCTGGTATTGAATTATTGAAATAAAACAACTCAAATCTTTCCTGAACTATGTCTAATGCTGACAAAATTTAGAAAATATCTTCAACTAAAAGTAAAGGAATATCATAGAATTATTACAAAAAGTCCTGCAGGGGCTCTGCTGTAAGAGCAGTGCAGTTAGTTCCATGGCTTGACTCTTTCCCTGTAGTGCTACAAGTTTTTTTTTATCTTCATGTTCTTATCCAATTTTTTTTTTTGAAAACCATGATCATCAGGTAATGAATTCCTGATCAGAACTACTTACTGTGTGTTAAAATTTTTTTTCAATCCATCTTCTTTTGTCAATCACCTTAAAATTTATGTCCTCTAGTCTCAACCCTTCTGCCAGTTGGAACAAATTTGTCTTTGTTACCTTGAACATTTATTTACACAAAGGAGAATAACCTTTGCTTCCTCAATCTATTTTTCCAAATGATATACATATTAAAAAAACTGTAAAACTGGAATTTTAAAAATCAGAAAATGCTGCTGCATCTGTAGAAAGAGAAACCATTAACATTTCAAGATTGAGACCTTTTGTCAGAAGTGGGAAAGAGTTAAAAAGGTTTTAAGTTGCAGAGAAGGTGGTGGGGAGGGATGGATAGGGCAAAGGGAGTATCTGTAATCCAGTGATATTAGGTCAACTGCATCATTGGGGCAGTTAAAGTGATTATACTTATTTGTCTGTTATGTGTTGCTGATAGCAGGGCTGTTGGACATGTCCATCAGCTCAGACTGTACTAATGGAGAAAGAAGAACTGAGTTAATATCACAAATGGATGACTTCCAGCACAAGCGGCCAGTTCTGATACAGACACAGAAAGTGAGTCACCCAAGGTTGGAGTATTTGATATTGAGTTTGGAAGGCTGCATTGTTCCAGATGGAAGACAAGATGTTATCCCTCAAGCTTGCGTTGCACCTCATTGTAACAGTGCAGGCAGCCATTGACAGGATGAAGTTAGAGTGGGATGGAGAATTAGTGATAGGCAGCAGGAAACTCAGGGTCACTCCTACCAACTGATTGCAGATGATCCACAAAGTCATCATCCAATCTGTGTCTGATTTCTCCAATGTAGAGGAGGCCATATTGTGAACACCAAGTTTACCGCATTCATTTGGAAGAAGTGCAAGTGAAAGCAGGCCAGTCATGGCAAAGTAAAAGATATTGAGTCAAGCCCAAGACGCAATTGAGCATTCACTAATTGTAGCATGCCTAGCACAGTTGATTTGAAGCTTGGATTCCTGTCTGGTTTTTGAACTAAGCAGGAAGTTAAAAAATGGAATAAGAGCTTCTGGATGGAACTGATACACAGATGTGGTTGCACACAAGTTATCTTTGAACTAGCAAAACAGAGAGTATTCTTTGTAACTATTGGAATACCATAGATTCAACTTTTCCTCACTTTTGTTATTTAAAATGCTGTAAGTTTCTTAGCAGATTGGGTAACATCTGTTTCCAGTCAGTGACCTTTGAAGAAAAGTTCTGCAAAAATCAGTGGAACAACTTTTGAAAGCAGAGTGCAACACATGCTTATATAACACAGTGATCAAGGGTGACAGTTTTTATCCTGACTATAAACTGTTTGGGGCTAGGGCGATGATGGATGGATAGTTCTTTTCTAAGAGAATACTAGACCTTTTGTAACAAGATTCTGGCTTCTACAATGACTGCTGACTCTCTCTCTCAAGCCTTCAAAAGAAAAATCACATCAGCCTGGATGCCACTGTGCTGCAGCCAGTAGAACTGCTGCCTCCTAGCTCCAACAACCTGGGTTCAATCCTGACCTTGGGTGCTGTCTGTGTGAGGCTTGCACAAGTTTTCTCCCGGTGCATCCGTTTTTAGAATCAGAAACAGATTTATTATCACTGACACATGACGTAAAATTTGTTGCTTTGCGGCAGCAGTACAGTGCAATGACATAAAAATCTATAAATTACAAAAATAAATCAATAGTGCAAAAAGAATAACAAGGTAGTGTTCATGGGTGCATGGACCATTCAGAAATATAATGGCGGAGGGGAAGAAACTGTTCCTAAGTCATTGAGTGTGGGTCTTCAGGCTCCTGTACCTCCTCCCTGATGGTAGTAACGAGAAGAGGGCATGTCCCGGGTGGTGAAGGTCCTTAATGATGAATGCTGCCTTCTTGAGGCACCGCCTCTTGAAGACGCCCTCGATAGTATGGAAGGTTGTGCCCATGATGGAGTTTTGCATCAAAAGTTTTGCAGGTTGATAAGTTAATTGGCCACTGTAAGTTGCCCCGGTACATTGGGAAGTGTTAGTATTGGGGGGGGGGGGGGCAGAATTTGATGGGAGTATAGGGAGAATAAAGTGGGATTACTGCAATATAAGTGTAAATAGGTGCGTGATAGTTAGCACAGGCTAAGTGGGCTGAAGCCCTGTTTTGTACTGCATGACTACCAGTCTGTGTATCTGTAGCAGAGATCAGATTAAAAGGGTAAATAGAACAAACAGTAATGCAGGCATGGTTGTTGTAGTTTCCTGACTGTCTAAAGGGAAATGTGAGATTTTTTTTCCATATGTTTCTATTCCTAATTTGCTTTGTTTTTTTTAAAACCCTTTTTCCCTCTAACAGAGGCTTATGTGGGTATTAATGCATAGGATGTGTTTGAACACTTTCTACTCCGCCCACTGAACAACTTTACTGTTTACTATGACAATCTGCCAGTTCTCAGTTCCCCACCCCATTGAACTCTCTTCAGTACTGTACTTCCACCTTTTGCCATCGACAGCAACATCCAGCTGCTACTCCTTCTGTCTTTGGGCACATAAACTCCTTCATCCTTACTCCTATAGTCTTTGGGCTCCCTTAATTCCCTTTCTATACCTTGTTGCTGGACTCCCCCTCTGCCCTCCACCCCATTTAAATCCAAGGTTCAGATTTAAAAGTAAAATTCAGAAATATTTCTCTTGCATTTTATATGGATAAAAGCTCTAGAATCATTGCTTCACAGAAATAGTTTTTCCTGTTCTCATTCTTGCATCCTCTTCTTGTTCTTCACTCTCTCCCCTCTTCTCCTCTCTCATTCCATGAATCCCCTCTTTATTCTTTTCCCCTTCACACTCTCCTCCTCCTCTCTCAGTCTGCCCCTTTTCTTTACCCACTTCCACCTATCCTCTTCTCTCCCCATCTTGCTCTTTCCTTGACCCATTTTACATGCAAAAATTATGTCAGTTTCCACTCCTCATGCATAATTTGGTCTTCAGTACAAAATGGGCAACAGAGAGCTGTCAGTGTGTTTTCATACCCTAGCTGATCAGTCACATGAATGTCCTCAATCACAACATAGACCAATATTCTCCTTTACCACCTCCATTGCACACAATCACAGATTATGGAAGAGTTTAGCTTGCCTTTTCATAAATTCTGCTAGCTATACTGCTGTTCTATTTCTTTAACACCATAGAAATATAGCAATAAAGTTAAACAATGTAAATAAAGCTCCCATTTTATCCAGTTGCCATGGATGTAGAGATCACAAATGTAAAGGAAAATGGCTTTTAACAACATAAAGTACAAAATATTTGTTAATTTAAATATACTTGTAGCTAGAAATTCCAGCATACTCTAAAGGGTGGCTGAAACAGCAATCATCTTGGATCCTGTTTCAGTGCTTCAAAATTCACTGACAAAACCAATGCTTTAATCAATTTTCTAGATTACGGCATATCATCCTTCAGATCAACCTGCCAATCCTCAACTACATTCTACTATATGTATACAATAGGATTAATGAAGTCACAATATTTTGTTTCATATTTTTTTGAACTTATCAGATGTATACAATGTGGAAATGGTGTTTTCAAATGTCCTAAAACTGCAACTTTAGGACTTTAGGATTTTGAGCAGCACATGGTTTTCACTTGTTTTGTACCATTTTTAAAAGGCTTTGATTTGTCTTCTATCAAAGTTAAACCAAGAAATGGAAACAACCTTACATGGGTTTAGGGTACAGATCTTTAACAATTTTGTTTGGTTTGAATCAACACACAATTTTAACTCTTGGCACACAAATTTGCATCCAGCAAGGGTGATGGGTAAAAGTTACAGTTCTCTGTCCACTATGAAGATTCTAAATGAATGAGGTTTGACAGTTTCAACAAATACGTATATTTTAGTTCCTCAGAAATTAAGGAAGTATTTAATTAATTTGTCATTGTAAATCAGAGTTTAATTTTATTTTATTCAAACGTACAGAGAGGCAAAATAATAATAAATGTTATCATGCAGATGTTATTATAAACTCCCTAGGAGTGATACTTAAGATATCTTTATTAGTCACGTACTGTACTTTGAAACACAAAGTGAAATGCATCTTTTGCGTAGAGTGTTCTGGGGGCAGCCCATAAGTGTCGCCACGCTTCCGGTGCCAACATAGCCTGCCCACAGAAATACTTTTTCCTGTTCTTATTCTTGCGTCCTCTTCTTGTTCTTCACTCTCTCCCCTCTTCTTCTCTCTCCTAGTTCCACCAATCCTCTATTCTTTTCCTTCTCCTCCTCCTTTCTCAGTCTGCCCCTTTTCTTTACCAACTTTCAATTTAAATGCTTAAAATAATGTGTCATTTAGTTCGATAGCTAACATTGGTAGAATTCGGAGTCTAGCAGTAAATCCAGATAGAGTCAAGATAATCCAAAAAATGTTGGTGAAACCATAGAGCAGGCAACATTGCAGTTTTGATTATTGTATCAACAGAGAAAGAAGATTTAAATGTATACAAGGACATTTGTAGGGTAACATCAAGTCAAGCCAAACCTATGAAGCAGGTGAAAGAAGCTAATATTGGCTCTCTTCACAAAAAGTCTTTGTGTTTTCTGTAATGAAGGATACATGTGGGGTTGGATGGGAGAAATTTTATTTTTGTTTAATCAGAAAAGGATAGATTATTTAAAATAAACTGCAGAAACTCTTGGCCAGTGGTAATTTAAAGCAACAATTTCAGTTGCAGATAATCATAATGGCTGGATTTTGCTGGTCTATGCCTGCATTTCCGGTGCTATTTCTCCACATAAGAGGCATCGGGATGCTATACAAATGCAGAAGTCCAAACTTAATCTTGAACTTAACGGCTGAAACTTGCTGAGGTTCTCCAGTATTTCTCTTGGGAAATCTGCTTTTAAACTTTGAGCTAGGTTAGACCTAACACAGGATCTGCAAGGATGTTGATTTCAGTGGATGTTGTAGGGAAAAAAGGTAAGAAGACACATTTCTCTTTGTAATTATGTTTATTTAAATTTCTTAACAATTTACATATTTTGATTGTTTAATAGAATTTTTAAAAAAAATTTTTTAAAAATTATTTATTTCATTTACAAAATGCTCATGGCTTTGATAACTGGCAAAGCTGGTGGTAAGGCTCTGCTGGCTGTTAAAGGTTTTCAGAGGAGTTTTGTAGCTGAGACTTGTTCAAGCCCTTCGGTGTCACAGCTTTATATTCAAGGCTCAGAACTTAACCTCAGCCAAATCTCTATGGTTGATTTTTTTTTTGCTGGGCTAGGTGGCTCCAGAGTCAGGTGGTGAGGCCCTGAGGTTTGGCTGAGGTTAAGTTCTGATGAGTGATGGCCACAATCAGCAGTCCTATGGAAATAAAGTTTGAACCATGGCATTGGGCTTCTCCAGCATTGAGTGTAGCAATGAAGAGAGACTACATCACTTCTGACTTGTTTTCACCACCAGTTTTCTCCTGTTTGAACTGTCCCCCAGTTGAACCACATAAGTACCATGAAAGCGAACTTCCTTGCAGCATTGAACAAGGTAATGGGGATGTTTATTTAATTGAAAATGGAGGGATTGAGGCTCAGTGCCAGGGCAGGAGGAATGCATAAGTAGTTTAGTAATCCTTGCAGCTGAGATGTAACTTCAGTTAATTGTGCTCATTCATTCTTCTGTTCTGTTTGTAACTATAATGTATTTTGACCCACAAGAAGCCAGAATGTTTGTGATATCTCTATGCTAAGATATTGCTTTTTGTTTATACCTTCAGATTCTAGTGAAAAGTAACAATCTTTCAGAACGGGTAATGGTCCTGGAAGGGAAAATTGAGGAAATTACTATTCCTGAGAAAGTGGACATCATTATTTCAGAACCTATGGGATATTTGTTATTTCATGAGAGGATGCTCGAAAGCTACCTCCATGCAAAAAAATGGTTGAAGCCAAATGGTAGGTCAACATATGCAGAAGCATACAACTTGTAGTCAGACTGTTTACAAGCCTATCTCGGGTGGGGTTTGAGATCAGTTGCTATGTTGGTGCCAATGATAATGAGAGTTGAATAATCAAAATAATTTATCTCTTGTAAACAAGAAAAGTGATTGTTTGCACATCATGGAACAAAATAGCAATATTCTGAAGGAGCGTGGTTTTAATTTTTTTTTGTAGCAAGGGATGTTTGTTGAAAAACATTATTGTTCTTTTGTCACCCAGTGAAAGCATTAAGAGCTCTGAAATCATGCCAGGAGTTAGGCTGGCTGCAAAGTTTCTTTGGTTTTGTCACAATAACCATCTTTTTAATGGTTGAGAAACCTGCAATGGTTTCTTTACCTATCAGCCACAGGTGTGCATTTCAAAGGAAAGACATACTGTACATTTACAAATCATGGATAGTTTTATAGAATCTGACTTTACTAGTTTCAAAAACTGTTAAGATCACCAAATTTCATTTCATTTAGGACCTTTACAGCGGGTAGCAAAGGGAGAACTTTAAGTCTTGGCTTCATTAAGGCATTGATCTCACAGATGAAAGGAAAATATTCTAAACAATGCTAACTTCAGAGTCAACTCTTCAAAAAGTAAACCACCATAGACTGTCACTTTCTGCAAAACTTAAAATCCTTGGCTATCAAGGATTGTGTTTTAATGAAGGTGAAATTTCTTTATTTTTAATTAGAACTTGTGTCCTGCAGTGGCACGGGGCATTGGAGCTCAGTAATAGGACCCATGCTTCTACCTTTCATTTCTATACGATAAATTTTTAATGGCCAAGGAGAAAAGCCAAGCATCCTGCTTATGCATAAGAAGGGATCAGAAAGTCAGACATTCTGACTGCTTTTCCACACCTTTATGCTTTAGTGAAAATAATGAAAATGTTAACCATCCCTTTAAAATAAAGCACTATTTATTAATTATCACTATTATAGCCCTGTTTAAGATGGTGTGTTTACCCCGCTGCTGTGTATGTTTTCTTAGGGATGATGTTTCCTACTTTTGGTGATGTTCATCTAGCTCCATTTTCTGATGAGCAGCTTTACATGGAACACTACACGAGGGCAAATTTCTGGTATGTCCTCGTAAGCAACTATGGCAATGTTTGGTATCACCATCTATAAGCCTTTTGGGTACAAATTGTTTTCTAAGGAAAATAGGAAGATCGTTACTATATTCATGGATTACCAGAGAGAAATGAAAAATGTTCTTTTTTTAAATCTACCCCACCCAAATGCATTATGTAATGGTCCTGGAGGGTAAGGTGCAGTTATCTTTCATTTGTCTGTTTAAGTGAGGACAACATTACAATGCTGATCATTTGTGGCAACAGGTTTGAGGAGGTTTTCCAGCATCACAACTCAGCAGTCCATTGTTTGTTTTAGTTTTTTTTGGAATCTATTTTAAAAATGGTATTTACAAAAATCTTTAATTAAAACAGATCAGAATCTAAGTAGTTTAAAGCTTTCATTAAACTTGCTATGTGCTACAATATTGATTATAGTTTCCCAAGTAATGTGTTTTGATATTTTGCATTACCATTATGGAAATGCTCTTGCACAACCAAAAAACAGTGACTGCTTAAGCCAGAAACACTGGACAACAGACATGTATGGAACCAAGATATTTAGTAAATTGAACCAATAGTCCTGTGCCACTGCAAATAGAGAGTGAAAACCAAAATGAATATTCAAGTTGTAAGGATTAGAGAGCAATGGAATAACAGGATTCAGCTGAAGGAGAAAGAATGAAAGAGGATGGACATGGAAGGGAGCAGAGAGGAGGAAGAGTACAGAAGGAGGGGGCGGATGGGAAGGAGCTGCAGAAAATGGCATAAAAATGTTGGAAACATTCAGTAGGTCAGGCAGCACAAGTGGAAAGAGAAACTGAGCTAAAGTTTCAGATCTTTGACAGATGCAGCGTAACCTTTTGAGTGCTTCTAGCATTTTGTGTTTTTATTTCAGATTTCCAGCAGTTTTTGACCTTTTGGTGGGTTTATGGCATTGGGCTGTGGTTTATTTTGTTTTACAGGTGGGGGTGGGGAGAAAAACTGAGGAGGAGGGTGTGGTAGGAGAAGATAGAACATTACAGGATGGGAAAGAGTGGAATGCTGCTGTGTAAGGCTACTTTTCCCTTCACTGGGAATAGGAGCTGCATTACTGAGGCCAAATTCCATTTATTTTTTCACGGTGTGGGTAGAGGAAAATTGCTTTCTTGGAGGGAGAATACTGCAGTGAGGTACTTTATACTTGGGTTATTGATGGTGTTGGTTGCATGTGGGAGAGAGACTGGAAAAGGCACATTGTCTGTTACAGATCAGTTGAGGACAGTGATAGAGAATGGATTCATCAACATGGGGACAGGAATAAGCATTTTTTTCAAATCCCATTTAGTAGAGAGTTGATTATTCTTTTAGGGAAGGAGAGTGTCAAATTGGTTCTCAGATTGTGGGAATTGGGGGGGTGGGGGGAGGTAAACAGAGAAAAGGAGGGTGAGTGGTGGTGGTATTTTTCGTTAATGAAAGGAAAGTTTTCATTACCTTCAGGAATTGGTTGGAAACCCAGATTTTTGCTCATTGTAGGTGAGAGATGGTTTAATTCCCATTGAATTTAGGTTACAATTTATTTAATAGATTATTAACAGGCTAATTTCAAACAATAAGCCTGATACGTGACTGTAAAACAAAAATATAAATTGTCTAAAAACTATTCCTTCCGCTGTTTATAAGTTGCTAACGCTGCTAAAGATGCATAAGAGTGAAGCAGGGTAAGTGATCCATTACAGGAATTCAGTTTCTCTCTGAACAGAGCTTTGTAGACTCCACATCACTTGTTTCTACTGGAGCAGAAATTTCCAGCATCGCAAATATTCCAAATAAGATTTTCATCTTATTGTGATTGACATAGTTCACATTTAATGCTCAACACTGATGCCATTCTCCGAAGTTATTCCTTGGAATAAAGTGAATCAACTTTATTGGTATCATCAGCATCAGAAAAGACCAAGAAATCCTAATAGAACAAACTTATCATTTGGATTATCTGCTTTGAACAGAATTTTCATCATTGCCAAATCATTGTCAGCAATTTTTGCCCTAATGAAGTTTATCCCGTGTACGAGGTCAGCTATCATTATTGTTCTTTTATAAAAGAACACTTAAAGGCGCTAATATCCTTACTATCTCAAAAGTCCAAAATGCATATAGTAATAATGTGAAAGAAGAAATGGATATAATTATGGAAATTGGGGTAAGATCTAAACTAGGCTGCCAGCTCACTTTCACCAGTTTTACTCCATCATGCAGAGTCAGAATCTCCTCCATACTGTAGGTCTTTAGCGACGGCTAAGTTGTGAATCAACAGGCATGTAAAAGTAAGATTAAACACATTGTACTGTCTCTTGATATCCTCTGTGCTGTGGTTGATAAAATGTAACAAGATACAAACCATTCACACAGGAAGTGGACAATGTAAAAGGGATTCATGGAGAAGTTATAATATAATTGATTTTTTTAAAAAAAAGAAATCAGTCCCAGTGACTTAAGGCAGTCTTCCAGGTGGCTGGAAGCTTTGGAAGATTGCCAGTGGATATGTATACAGGGCTTCTGACAATCTTCCAGCAAACTTATGACAATAACTCTGGAGAACCCATAAGAAATTCCTGAGGTTGGGTTAAACAAATAAATCATCTGATAGAACATATGTCACAGGAAGTACCTAACAGACACAACACATAATCTTGCATCGTAAATAATATTTGGAAAACATATTTCTGAAGTTAATACCATATTTTCTCTGAATGACTTAATACTGCATTAATATTTTGTGAGTCTGAAGTCAGATTATGTAAATACTTTAGGGAGGGGAAAAAAGCTCCCATGTCTTTAATATGCACTGATTGTTAGCAGATGCGGCTGTGCTATGCAGGTTGCAGTTGCATTGAAAGATTCTCTGTGAAGCTTGAAGCATTAGGTGAAATGGTATTAAACAATTCCTAAATCAAGGTTTGTTTGTATACACAACTGGCAGAAAGTTGTATATTTTTAAAACTGGTAAGAAGGAGCTTAGGTGTGTTGAGATAGAACCAGGCAACGACATGGGAACAAAAGTAAAATAAAACGTGAGATAACCTTCCAGTATTATTGGACTAAGGAAGTTCAAAAACCAAAAATGAGAATTGAGTATAAAACGTTAGATGTGGATTTGTAGCTAGCCATGGGAATAAAGATCATGATCATCACAAAGGGAACTGTATCCAAGTGGGGACAGTGTTGGTGCTGCACAAGGAGCTTTGGGGTTGTTGTTGGCACCCTTAAAAAGAAGGACCTGTAGGGTTTTTCATCATTGAAGGGGGGTATCTCAAAGGTATATTAAAATAGTGACCATATGGATTTTGCCAGCAACAATGGTTTCAGAAATTCCAAAGCAGCTTCACACTTGAGTTTACGGCTGTTGAGGGGTGAAGGACAAACCTCAAGACTTATTTCTTCACACAGAATGGTTTGCTGGAGGTGGTCCAGCTCAGGACTCTGGACCAACTTTTAAAACAAAAATCATGTGACGACAGGAAAGTATTTTGGGCAAAGAGGATTACATGGTTGAATGGCTGTCTTATCACAAAGATTTTGTGCAGCTTTGCAGTTGCTGTGAAGATTCCTGTTGCTCCATTGCCAAATTCAGATGCTGAATGCTGAGCTGCTACCTGAGGTTTGACCTCAAAACCTGGCTCAACTCGGTCATGAAAATACCTTGTAATAGCCCATTGCAAGGAATGCCTTTATTATAATATCTCAACAAAATATGTTGGACATTTTTAAGTCCCGGAGAGAATGCTTGTATTCACTGATTGAATTACAGTTATCTAAATATTTTCTTTAATCTATTGATCTTCCTTCACTCCAGGTACCAGCAGTGTTTCCATGGGATTAATCTGACTGGTCTTTGCAGTGCAGCTATGGATGAGTACTTCAGGCAGCCAATTGTAGTAAGTGTGCCTGTCAATTTCTACATTCAGAATGAATGCCAGAGGTTTTAATACCAAACTCCCAGGATTGGCATTTCTTTTAAATAAAGTAAGCTGAAATTTTGGACAGTTTTTGGCTGACGTGTGAAATAAGCTTGTCTGTTGGGAAACAGAATGAATCATTCCCTAAGCTAAAACATATGGGGGGATTAAAGTTATTAGCCATAGATCCTGATTCAGAAAGTAACTCCCACCAGTTTGACCTGATATAGCCTGCATGTGAAATTTGTGCTCATTTTAATGAATGTTGATGTGCAGCCAGAGCCAGCTGTGCAGTAGAATGCTTTAGCCTGTCAGCACAAGCCTCAATTTTTTGACCAGTTTGCACCAGTTCAAAACAATTTATACTCCTTGAAGTCAGCCTGCTCCTCATAAGAGGGGTGCAACAGGCAATGGAAGTCATTGTGCTGCTGGCATTTGTTTGCTAAAGAACTGGCATAACGGGGTGAGAGGGTTTGGGTGATTCTGTCCATCCTTGTGAAAAGGGAACAGTCATTTCCTCTTGATCGCTGAACTATGTATGGACACAGTTCACAGCCTTCTGGGTAGCATGCGAGAAGCACATGGCAGTTCGCAGGAGCATGTGCTTCTCGCATGCTACCCATTTTTCCCATCAAGTTATATTTCGCCGTTGCTATCTTCAGATCAGAAGTTAGATTGCTGCACACTACAAATTGCTGAAAATTATGGATTACTGTATGGATTTCAGAAATAGATTGTGCTTTCTCAAATGCTCAAAAAGATTTGAATAAAATGTCAGGCGTCCAGCTTAACATGTATCAAATTTCCTATCTTAGGATACCTTTGATGTAGTCATTTTGATGGCACGGTCTGTCAAGTACACTGTGAACTTTCTGGAAGCTAAAGAAGATGATTTGCATAGGTGAGTCAATAATGTATTTGGAGTTCTAACTTGCTGTCCAATAATTGTTGAAATTAGCCATAATGATTGCTAAAGTTGGGATAAAATGCGTACAGAGCATTGGATGCCTGAGAGGTTTAGGTGATAGAAATGAATTTGATACCTTTCTCACAGGTAATGTTATTGATGGTGCTTACCATATCTTGCACCCATTGTCAACATTTAACATTAGATGCAAGATGGTGTTCCTTTTACTTTGCTTTGCCATTCGTTATGGCATGTAATTGACCCATACCTGTGTATGAGTGAGATTATCAGTTTAATGCCAGCTTTAAGCCTTTTTGTTCTGGAAGTCCCTGCTTACCAGGAACTAAGTTCAAGACTGTGCAACTTCAAAGAGAAACTGCACAGTATTAAACTTAATTCCTGTTCAATATGGTTGTCTTCTCCAGTGGATAGTCTTGCTGGCCAGATAAGTCAAGCTGAAATTGTGCCTAAGTTGCAAAAGACTTTCGAGTCTTTATGTAAATAGACAGAAAATCACTTTACATCATACAACTGAAATTCTGATATTTCCTCCAAGTGCCCAGAGTTAGCCAACATGAAGTGGAAAAACTCCCCATAATCAGTTTACTTTTTTGTGCTGTGTTAGGTATGAAAATGCAGAATTTTTCACTCATATTTCACTTATGTTTCTTTATTGATATAATCAATAAAGTATTGATTATAAAGTATTTTACAATAACTTTTAGATGTCATAAACTGGATAAGGGCAAGCTAACTTGGTTTGCTAATGATTAGGTGTTACAATAAATTCACAATTCATTAGATTCACAATAAATAGCTTTCTGTCCTAACACTGGTAACAATTTTTAAACTTGCCCATGTAGAATGGAAATCCCTTTTGCCTTCCGAATTCTGCAATCTGGGCAAGTCCATGGCTTGGCATTTTGGTTCGATGTGGCATTTGTAGGTTCACAGTAAGTATATTTTGCTTTTCCCTATACCTCCGGTGCTTACATTTATTCTCAATGTATTATTTGTGAAAGGACCTTAAAAGTCCTCTCTAATAACAATAGTATCTACATTGCATCTTCAGAAAACTACCACAAGCTGTTTTGCAGAAAATATTAGGAGGACCAATAGCTTCAGGTGTTACAGAGATTCTTAATAGGAAAAGCAGGTGAAAGGATTTAGGGAAGGAATTTCCTGTAAGTGAACAAAGACACCAGCCATTAATAGTAGAGCAAGTAGGTGAAGGGGTAGATGCAGGGGTATGATTGCAGGTGGAAGGAAGACCAAAAAGGTAAGGATCAGAGGAACGTATTTCCTGTGGGAGAAGTTGGAGAGGTGGAAGAGATTAAGATGAAGCAGATGAGTAGAGAATTTGAACACCAAGATGAGAACGTCACATCTCTGCAGTTGGAGACAAGATTGATTAGATAGGCTGGAAGTAATGCAAAAACAGGACATGGTGTGGTTGGGATATGGGGTGTGCAGTTTTGTGCAAGGTGAAGTTTCTTGCAGAGAACTAGAAGAAATCCAGAAGACCATTGGAATTGTCATGGTTGAAAGAAACAAGTCATGGATGAGGATCAGACAGATAACTGGAGTTGATCAGTGTATATAGCATCATAAAGTTTAGTCCAGTATCAAACTGGATGCTGAGATTCTGAGCAATCGAGATCAATATGGAAAAAAATGACAACCATGGGTGTTGAATTGGTGTTGAGAGTGCAGAGATTGCAGCTGGGGATGAAATCGGTGGCTTTCTGTCTTTCTGCTGCTCAACAGGTAAGGATGGCAGCTGATGCAAGACTGGTATTGACCAAGCTACCTAAAAGCATAATGATATTTGGAAAGAATTGGTGGAGTGATAGGTCAAGGTTTTTTCATTGTTTATTTGGATTTCATGCCTGTGAATTGTGGACATGGCTGGAAATGCCAGTGTTCCTTGTCCATGGTGATGGTTGGGCATAGGGATGAGAAACCATTTCCGTAGATGCTATTTGTATGATCAGATGGCTAATTGTGGAAACAAGCAAAGGAAATCCCACTAATTTGGATGACAAAGAAACATTTGGGACGAAGACGAAGCAGAATACCTCATGAAAGATTGCAGATGCAAAGAAGGTTAAAGGTCAATAATTATTTGTGACTTTGATTAGGGGAATTTTAATACTGTGGCATGCATGAAAATCTGATTAGAGTTTCAGATATGTAGCTGCAGGAAAGATGGGAGGTAACAGTACACTGAAGGACTTGCAGAGTGCACTCACTTCTATTACTGATGTGGTAAAACTTTGCCCTTCATTTATATTCATTAATGCAAAGCATGACGTGGAATAAAATGTTTCCTTACAGTTTGACTGGAGCTGAGGAACATTGCCCATCCTCTTCATTAATTATATGTAATTGGGCAGTGACTACACTTTAAATGCACTTAATTGGCTATGAGATCGTTTGCCATGCCCAAGGTCAAAAAGGCATTTTTATGCATGAAAGTTTATCAAACATTTTTCAAAAAGCTTAAATAAAATGTTACCTCCACCTCACATTTGCATATTTTCCTTTTTTCGCATGTCTCCTTTAAAACCAATGAAAGAAACTATAATCCAAAGAATAGAGAGAATTGAAGAAATTAGAATCTAGAGAGAAGGACATATTTCCCCTTCCAGCACTTTCCCCTGTGCTCTCCATCACTTCTATGCTATATCAACTCTTGCTTGTCCCTCTGGCCTTTCATTTATCTCTTTTATTCCCCTTTTTCTCATTCTCTATATGGAAATTACTACACACAAAGCGATCATACAACTAAGTTGCAGACGTATGTCCCAATTCCTCAACTGAAGCTCCTTATACCCCTTTATATCCTTTTTCAAACTTCCTCCATTGGTTTTCTTTTCTATCAGGATATCAAACAGGAAATATATGTTCAAAATTGTAAGTTAACATGTTTTCAAAAAATCCAAAATTAAATCTTTTTCAGGAAAACAATCTGGCTATCAACATCTCCTGCTGAACCTTTGACACACTGGTACCAGGTGCGCTGTCTCCTACAGACCCCACTGTTTGCCAAAGAAGGCGAGACATTCTCAGGGAAAGTTTTACTTGTGGCAAATAAACGGTGAGCAGTGAAATGCACTAGATTGTAGTGACCCTGTTGTGTCTTATTCCTATTTGGTAAGAACATAACTTAAGATGAACAAGTAACAAATAGAAAAGGTGTACACCTTAGTTAGAAGAGAGGGAAAATGAGCTATAATCAGTTTAAATGTGGGACATGGGGGGGGGCGCGCGGGAAGGGGAAGAGGGTTTGCCTCAGCTTGGCCAAAGAAATATAATTTGCATTGATGCCCAAACTTGCCCAATGTGATTTACAAGTGGGCCTGTAAATGAGCAAGTATTATTCCCATCTGACATGGGCTGCTTAATATGCAAATTGGGACTATAGGTTTATTTTTCAAAAAATTATCTAAAACATTCCCAAAAAAAGATTGTCTACCCAATTCTACTGCAGCACCACCTCTCTTGACATCACTGTCTCCAAATTGTCAGACTTCTTGACTGACGTCCTGAATTGGATAAATTACCTCCAATTAATTATGAGGAGGTTATGAGCCATTGTCTCCAGTCCTCACCACAAACTCATTCCAAATCTATCAACTCCAGCCTTCTGGCAACTGTCTGAAACTGAACAAGGCTCCTCATAAACTTGGTGTCCTATTTGACCACAAAAATGGCCTTTAGGACACACATCTGCACCATTTTTTCATAGAATTACGACAGGACCCCCACTTTTGAAAACTGAACATTCACTCATCCATTTGTGTTGATGAGATAAATGGATACTCCTTTTAATCACTCCAGTTGAGAGTGTTGCCAAGATTACTTTGCAAACAATTACCTTGGATTTTATCTGTCAGATGAAAATTTCAAATAATTTTTTTTTCATCAACACGATGTACAATCACTAGATCTTGTACTATGGCATTGCAGAATTATAAGCAAACAGTCTCTCAATCATCTTCCATATCTTGCTTTACAGAAAAAAGAAATACTTTTAGTTGCACACTTACTTTGTAGAAGAGTGTCTTCTTCAAAGAACAGACAATCTTTAAAGAACAGACACACTTTTAAGACATGACTGCAGTTCTAACGAGGTTTGCAACACCAGAGTGGAAGTTGTCTGATGTTTCTTTTAACATCGGGTAGCCATTGCATGTGAGCTAAACTTGAGGCCACCAGAACTCTCCTATTGTGCCATAACCAATGCATTTGGTTTTAACTTTTCACACTAGTTTTCAAACTGTTGCATGTTGCCACCATTCACTCTCTGTAGGCTCTTCTAACGCTGCAACCTCCCGACGTATCAGCTCTCTCCTGTTTTGTCCTCTGGATCATTTCTGAAATTAATTATTGCAGCAACAGCAATCATGCCTTCAGTTGACATGGCTCTCAACTTTGAAATTCCCATCCTAAACTTACCTGCTTCTCTACTTCAAGAAATCTGCCCTGTATGATCATCAAATATTTCTTGTCATCATCAATCCATCCCCTTTTAATTTATTTGGGGAAATGGACCAATACGCATATAATTTAAGGCAAATTCATCAAAAGTGCATTGAGCACTTCTTATTTTGTGTATCTTTATTTTGCAGATAATGAAGAGAGCTTTCCCCCTACCCCATTGCAACCTCAGCCACCAGCACAGGAGCAGGGGAAAGAGGAAGTGTAAGAGGCTGAGGAGAGGGGGAAGAAGAGCACACTACCTCATTGCACTGATTAGCACTCAGATATTGGCACCATGAGGGAGGGTGGAAATAAGTGAAGGAGGGCTGGTGGCATTGGGAAAAAAGAACATTAAGCCCTAGGGGCTATATTCAGGAAGGAGGTGTAGGGAATCTGGAGTGGGTGCATGCCAGAGGGGGAGTCTACACATCCACACTGCCCCGGAGGGCACTGATAGGTTTATGATAGGCTGAGGCAGATGAACATTGAGATTACATTACCAGGTTTGCCTGACTGAATGCAGGAGATGGTAAGGACATTGGGGGATCCTTCCAGTCTCTTGTGGGAGTGTGCGTAGAAATGGGACAATTAATACTCCACTATGGAGATAGCAGGCAGTTAAGTGCAAGAGTATGGAGGTAATCCAGATACATCAGTACTGAGTTAGGTTGCAACTATTATGGAGACCCAGTTGAGATCCTTGGTGCTTCAGTGCTGATCCAAGTAAAGCTCTTATCTCTGCCATCTAGGATGTGGTTGCTTCTGTTCAAGCACAGTGAGACACCACTTGTCAGCAGCAACCTGCCTTCACTGAACACCAAGATGCCAACCATGAGCAGCTGTTCTCCAAGGACAAGAATACCCTTGAGAACATTGCTGTTAGAGAGATGCCACCCATGGTCAGACACCTCCGTCAGGGCAGAGTGGTGCTCAGAATGACCCCATGGAGATTTCTGACTAAAGTAGAGAGCAGATTGCTGTGATACAGGATGTGTCAGTCACACCTAATGTGTCTTGAAGGTAAGAGTATTGTGTGCAGTTCTGGTTGCCACACTACAGGAAGTATTTGATAGCAATAGAATGCAGAAGAGATTTACCAGGATGTTGCCTGGAATGCAGGGCTGTAATTATAAGGAAAGATTGGCTGAGTTTATTCTCACTGGAGGCTGAGGAGTGACCTTATAGAAGTTTATGAAATTGAGGGGCATAGATAGGATAGATAGACTTTTTCCCTGGGAAAAGGGAGTCTAGAACTAGAGGCTGAGGTTTAAGGTGTGAGAGGGGAAATTTAAAGGAGATCTAAAGGGTAAGTTTTTCACACACAGGATGGTGACTATCTGGAATGAGCTGCTAAAGGAGGTGGTGAAGGCTGATACTATTACAGTGTTTAAAAGATGTTTGGACTTGAGGAGTAGAGGGATACAGGCCTAATGCTGGAAAATGAGATTAGCATAGAAAAACATTACGTTTGGCATGGACGAGATGGGCTGTACATTTCTGTGCTGGATATGGTTAGAGTGCAGTAAGGCCACACCATATTGGCACACCATTATCCATCCTGTCTCCTGAGAGATTAAGTGGCTTTGCAGAGCTTAATATTGTTGCCTTGCTTCATTTGGTTAACATGTCTTCTCCCACCACTGTCTTCTCAGCAACACTGTCACCTATGCTCCACAGCCAGCTATCCCAGATCATATACACATGGTACCCTAAAGCCAGTCCAGCATGTATGTGATCAACATTGCACGTTTGCAGATCCTTTGAGTGGACAGTTAACCAGCAGCTTGGCTGCAGCCATTGTATTGGAGGGAAGGAGGCACTGCAATCCAGTTCTTGGTCTTGGAAGTATTTTTATAAATTTACTCAACAAGGAACACCTTTAAAATGTAAAAAAAAACATGGGGGCCACTCAGAACGAAATGAGTAATTTATCCCTTCAACAGTGTTAATTTATTAAAATGTTATGTTATTTTGTGCACAGGAAATGATAATATAAGCATTAATAATTCAAAATAATACTGTGCTTGGTAGTATTGCTTCTCAGTGGAAGGTAGTTTACAATCATTCAGATAATTATTTTCTACAGAATATAATCTTGTATTAATGGAGAAACTCACGCTATCCTCATCACTAAACAACTAATGCAAATTGGCCATTGTGTTTGCAGGTTAATGTACAAAGATGTTTCCTAGCAACCTCTACCATGATGAGGCCCAGTAGCTAGGAAGGGACTCATCATCTGATGATCAACAGACTCATTTTATTCAGCATTTTTCAGACCATATTATGCATAATTCAATCATGCCACTGACCGTTACACCCCCAGGCAGCAACTATTATATTACTATTTATCATTTGAAGAACATAGTTAGAACACATGAACTTTGAGATGCTGGCAGATCATGAAGGGGTTAAAATGTCCTGTGATGAGAGAACTATAGCACTATATTCATGGATTATTCCTCTGAGGCAAATACCAAGTGTTAATTTGTCAATAATATGCCTGAAAAGATAATTCTTTCGCTCTAATGTTGAGTTCATCATCAATATTGTGTCATTCTGCAGAAATTTGCTTTCCAGGTTGAATTGCTCAAAGCAATGATATGGTTATATTTCAATGCAGCCTTTTTATTTAAAGAGGCTCAAGAAAAAGGCTTCAGGACCATTCATTTCTGACCAAGGGTCTTTGACCTGAAACATTAGCCTTGTCCACAATGCTGCCTGACCTGCTGAATGTTTCTGCCTTTTCTGTTCTTGTTTCTAAAGCATTGGTTGAAATCCTCCTTGGAATGTTAGAAATATCTAGCCACAACTCTGTGTTGAAAGATTAAAACTGATGGTGATTGTGTTGAGTGAATCAGGGTTCCTGATCAAGACAGGAGAACCCTTTGATTAGTGTTAAGAAAGTAACTGGAGTGGAAACTAGATCACTAGATTGACTGTTGTGTTTTTAAAGTTAATCTCCTGACTCAGTCAGAATTGTAAATGTGTACCTAGATGCTTTAATCGTAGTGATTGGTGACTTCTTGTAGTACCGCCTTATCCTGAGTACCTGGGTAAATTAAAATGCTCATTAATCACAACTGCTATAATCAAAACTTTATTAAAGCCTCATCTAAATTACTTGATAAACTTTGAAATATTGCAGCTGAATTGTGGACAAGATAGACAAAATTACAGAAAGGTTATCAAATGCAATAATTTACAGAAATCAATAGGCATATTTGTTTCTGGGGGGTGAGGGGGAATGCAGCTCAAACAGCATAAACACTTTTTATAGTTTTCAAACATTTGTATACCTTGTTGTTTTGTTAAAAACCAGCTGCTCTATCCCTTAAGCTGTCAGCCATCATTCTTCAGCATGGACGAGGAGTAAGCAGAGCAACATTCAGAACTGACGGTCCAGAGGGTTGGGTTACTTTGTTTCCTTTCATTCTGGGGCTGGGGGAGGTGCAGTCCAATGCTTTGCCTAATACAGCCAGAAACTGATCCATGATCTGCCCTTCATAGGTGGGAGGGCTAACTTCCCAAATCCTCTACAGTCGGGCCTATGCATATTGATTGCTCCACTCACTCACACCTTATGCAGCTGCCACTATCTCTGTCTCTGTGCTGCCTTTCTCTCCTCTTCCCTTTCCAAACTGGATGTGGAAAGCAGAGTCAATTTGTTTGAGAGAGTTGGTGTACAAATCAGTGGGCGGCACTTAGCTCTGATAACTCGAACCAACATGTTCAATCGAAGGCCTAATATTGCAGAATCATCAATTTCCACAAAATCACAATTTAGATAGAGCTTTAACAATTGTGTTACCTTCAAGAATCTTGTTATTTCACCCTTGCAATCAAGTGATGAAACCAGAGAGTATTTAGATCAATCTTAGGACAGTGTTTGAAAGGGCTTTTGATGCACTACCTGCCAATCATGGGAGAATCTAGGAGAGGGCTTCTAGGGCACAAATCAAGGGACAACAAAAATGGAGACCTTTCTGTAAAGATGAAAACTCCTCTGCAATGAATACATCATCCAACCTTCTCAACTGCATCGTCATGAGAGGAATGAACTGTCGGCATGAAGTACTGTTGGTTTCTTTACTGCATTGTCTTATAACGCAGACACAGACCAATAATGTTTCAATGTGCGTTGTGACCATGAGTAGGCCTTCAAAAGAGATGATAGTTGACAGTAAAATGGTTCTCATGAAAACTTATTGCTATCAGTTATATCTTTCCATCAATGTCCCAGCTGTAATAAAACTTTGTTCTCTGATTGTTTGATCAAAGAAAGTTTGTTTGTTTTACTTGGGCTTTCTTCTGCCTTCAAATTACAGGCAAAGTTATGATATTCACATTATGGCAATGGTAGACCAAACAGGCTTCAAGTCTGGGAACCTGCTAGACTTAAAGAATCCTTTCTTCAGGTAAGCCATTCTGTTCTGTACCTTTTTAAATTGCTGAAGTCCAAAGTTACAGTTTTCATTTGATGAACATCTGTTTGTTTCTTGAGCATAATTAGATATACACTGTAATGCGGTGGGAAGAAATACTGGTACTTAATACAAGACTTCTGAATTTTAATGAATCAATAGGTAAAGGTCTTCAGATTCTTAGATAATTAATCCAGTGTACATTCAAACATACAAGACTGATATCATTACTGATTTTCTTTTTTCCTCCTCTTCTCATTACTAATTTTTATATACATGTGGTGCACCTGTGCTCAGGACTCTTATCAACTGTCTCTTTGGCTTTAAGAATAGAGATTTATTTTTCCCCCTTTCCATCTCCATCTCTCCATGCAGAAGGTATTATCTTTCCACAGCATCTAGTCTGATACCTCTTTCTGAGATCTGATGTCTTCTGAATAGAAGTTGTACCTGTAAGCTTCCCAGAGAGGTGTTTGTCTAAGCCCTGTTCCATAGACATGGACACAAAAAGTGAGGCAGTGCTGTACCTATAGAGGTTGCTTTCTTCCACTGGACAATGGACTTATTTCTAGCCTTCTAGTTACTTAAGATCCCTAAAAAAATTACCTGATTGTTGTCATGTTGCTCTTTCTGGAAGTTTGTGGTCTTTGAAATTCCAACAACATTTATGTTTGAAAGTTATTTCATTGTCTGGAGGGCATTTAGGATCAACCTTTTTAAAAAGTTTTTTTAAACCTTTCTTTTAAAGTATTTAACTGAAAGCATTACAGATACATGTCTACAACTTGAATTGTAACCAAGAATTCCAGGCTATTGGAATTTTAGACAGGACAAAAACTGGGAAAGAAGCACAAGTGACATTTATTTGGTTCTGATGTGTTTTCCCTCAGGAGTCTGTAAAGGAGCTGAAGACATTCAAAACTGATGAAGGGTCTTCAATCTGAAATATTAAATCTGTTTCTCTTCACACAGATATGGGCTGGTCTGCTGAGTATTTCCAGCATTTTGTGTTTTTATTTTAGATTTCCAGCATCTACAGTTTTTTGTTGATTTTTCAAAAACATTCACTTAATGTATCAATGCCATTGAAGGGATTTAGAATTGGTGGGCAAAACTATGGCAGATGGAGTTTAATTGTGAGCAAGTGTGAAGTTATCCACTCAAAATAAATCAAAGTCAAACTGGAATGCTTCCTTAATGTTCCTAACATACAAACTGAGGAGGAGCGAAGGGATATTTGGTTGAATCAAGCTAGATTTAGCTTGTCATCCATAGTTCCCACCCATCTGTACGTATCTGGTCAGATGAAGAACTCCCAACATGCTGACCCTCCTGACCAATCCAGCCAAAGTGGCCAAAGAGAGGCGCAGAAGTAAATTAGCCTAAGGTATTGTACCTCTGACAGCCTCCTCACCCCAATCCTGGTGTGCCCTCAGAGACTTCATCAGAAAGTGGGGAAATGGTGGAAGTGAATCAAAATTCACTGGGAAATATTGCTTGATTTTTTTTTGCTGAAGTGTACATTAACACCACAGGCTACTGCAGGTATATACCTGATGAAGAAGAGTGAGAACATGCTTGAGCGTTTTTCAAACAAATTTGGTTTCTGGAGCTGAACAGAAGCAGTTGTGTCAAAAATATACCATGACGTTAATTAGAATGCAATTTCAAGCAAAATGGGCACATTCTTTTCCTTAGCTTGCCTAACAAGTTGAGCATATGGGGAGGTAGGAACCAAGAAAGATTTGTTGGAATTGATGATAAAGGAGTTCATGTAATATGATCTCTGCTGGAGATGAACCAAGTCTGGGTGGTGAACCACATGATACGCAGTGGCATCTGAATTGAATCTGATACAGACCTCGGGGAAATGAAATACCCAATCCAGAAAAATCTGACAAGGAAACAGATATTTCCTTGAGTTTAAATTCAAAACCAAATTGTCCAAAAGTTGATTCAACACCAAAATGTAAGGAGATCAGAAAGACATTGAAAAACCAGTTACTGGACTAAATTTATTGATAAAAATTCATGTTCCTCACTGCTGCTTTAAAAAGGATCAAACATGTGTCCACCTGTTCATGTATCAGGAGAGTCATGGAATATGCTTAGTTTTCATCAACATTGTCAAAGTCAGTTTGTACCAACAGCCTAAAATCTCAACACGTGAATAGTTTAAGTGTGTTATTTTATAAATAGACTTGAGTCTATGCTGTATCTAAATGCATTCATGATGATATTACACACTGTAAAATTATTATAGATACATGAAGAGAAAATTAGGGGTGTTAGAGACTAAAAGCATATTTTGAATGTAGAAGTGAAAGACATAGATAAGGATTTATTTGAAAATTTTGTCTACCTTTGCAAAATAGTGGATCAATACTGACATTAATGTTAAAGAGGAAGACTGAATATGATAGAGGAGGAAGAATTATTAAACCAAAGGGTAAAAATGATCAATGGGAATTTTAGTGCCTGATTTTAGAGCAGGGGTTCTGCAGCATATGTTGGATCCCTTGTATTTTGTGGTGAATATCAGAAATTTGCACTTAAATGTGCCATAATTAAGAAGTTTATAGATAACAAAATTGGTTATGAGATTAACAGTAAAGAAAAAAGTTCCAGACTGCAGGAAGATATTAATGGACCGGTCAGAAGGGGGCCACAAAACCTCTGTACTATATTTCCATCCCTATTTCTCCCTTTTCTCATTCTTCAGATGCTCCTTAATTCATAATTCTTTGATTAAGCTTGTGGTCACCTGTCTTGATATCTGCTAATGTGATCTGTTGTATTTCACCTTTAAACACCCTGTGAAGCACCTGCAGGCATTTCAGAAAAAAGCATTTGCACTTGACAGGAGTCAATATGGTCTTGCAAAATATGTCTCAGGGATACAACTGCCTGTTTTAAAAATTATTTCATTTGGGCATGTGAAAGAAAATAAATATTTTACAATGTTTTAAACTTTGAAGCAAACTTTCTTTGAAAAAATGATTAACATATGTGTAATAAATCTTTCAGCTAAAGGTAGAAACCAGATAAATATTGCTGCACATCCTCTGATGGAAATGTTAGAGTTTTTTTTTCTCATTTTCCTTTTTGTTCTTTAGTTTTTACGAATGATGAGTTATGAAAAAGCTCAGTCTAAACTGACACCAGCATATCTTCTGAACAAGATACTCAGGTGACTGCAATACAACAAAATCGAGGCGGAACTTGAATCAGTTTTTTTTTTGATGATGCTTCCAAATTGCAGTATCCCATCTCTAGAATATTTTATCAATCTGTATTAATGAATAAATCATATGTTAACACAAGTGTTAACTTGCTAGCACTTGTACAGAATATCAGATGTAGCCCAAGATCTTGAATTAACCAAAGGCAGCCAGATATACATCTGTTGTCAGCTTCAAGGCAATAAGAATAATGTAATAACTTTGTAGTCTATTTTATACATGTATGTGGTATATATAAGTGTGTACATGTAAGAGGCTATTGTGTAGTAGGTCAGATACAGTCAAGAATATTGTGTAAATAGGACAGTTATTATCAACTTGGTTAAATTGGAACTTTAATGGATAAATTGCAAGAAACAGTTTCAATACTTGCCTAAAAGAAATTATTGTAGAATCAAAATATTCAATAAGTATGGCTTATTTATATCTCTAGCATTCGATATATTAAATATATTTTTCACTGTGATGTTATGGCATTTGTGCTCTATGACCTGCAACCAAGAATTATTAAATATTTTCACTCGTTAAATTACAATTTGTCCATGTTTGGGCCTGTAGCATTGTTTTGCCCAATATCAAGAACTTGTATCTGGGTTAGATGTAATATAATTAAGTATAGTGTACAATACTCAATACTGTTCCACAAATGAGCCAAAGCAGAGGACGATCCCCTAATGCACAAACTGTTGATTGCATGTTCCCAACCAGCCACCTTTACAGTATTTCTGAACAAAGTTTAGTCCTAACAGTGTATGGCTGATTTAATCATAACATGGGACCTTGCATAGGACATTTGTGAGAAGCAAAAGACTGTGCACTAATTACCTTTGACATCTGGGCCATCAGTATAGAATTACAGTTTTATTTATTATTATTTTCAAAGGTTGTTGAAAAGTTACCAGATCTCCCACTTCAAAAGGAAACCAAAGTTGTTGGTAGATGTTTCTATGATTGCACACGTGAAAGAAACAGAGTGGCTTTAGACTAGTAGTATGTTTTTGGTTTTTTTTCAATTTTCCAACCATGTTTACAAATCATACCTCATAACATTTGCAGTTTCACAGCCCCAAACTTATTCCAAGCCATAAAACATCTGCAAGATTCTGTTTCCAAAAGGATCTAGGCTAGATATCAGCTGTGATGCTGCATTAAATTACTACACCCATCTACAAGGTGGGAATCTAAGGCCTTGCTATAATTTTCCTCACCAAGGACTTTTCTCCCTTGTTTTTCATTGAAAGTATCTGAGTTTACTAGAATATTCAAATGTTTTTCATGTAAACCATCCATACTCCAAAACCAAATGCTTATTTTGGAACTTTCAGTTCTACTCAAAATGCACAAATAAATATATTGCCTTATAAGTGTTTAAAAAAAATTAGAGCTGAAACTTAAACTCCTGCAAAGTAGGATGACACGTTATTGTATAGTTTGTAGGATGGAGCATCTGTATTCAATCCATCCTAATAAGCAATGCACCTCTTTTGGTGACAGGGCTGAAATGAATGATCTGTGGGGGAAAAAAGTTACCTCATATATCAGTGGCTTTGGTAGTACCAGACAAAAGAAGAAAATGAACAGGGGTGGCACGGTAGCGTAGCGGTTAGCGCAACGCTATTACAGCACCAGCGGGGTTCAATTCCCATTGCTCTCTGTAAGGAGTTTGTACGTTCTCCCGTGTCTGCGTGGGTTTCCTCCAGGTGCTCCGGTTTCCTCCCACATTCTAAAAGACGTACAGGTAGGTCAATTTGGGTTTAAAATGGGCGGCGCAGACTCGTTGGGCCAGAAGGGCCTGTTACCACGCTGTAAATAAAATTTAAAAAAATTTTTTTTTTAAATAGCCTTGGGTTAAGTGAGGGTCATTTCATTGTCAATCTGCATTTATTTGACAATTGCTTGAATCTTTGTCTACCATTAAAGATGTATCCTTTTATTGTTCTCAAAATGTCAGCATCGTCAAGGGCAGTTTTGTATTCCATACTTTGCCTTTGCTGTTGCATACAGCTTCACATTTAGAGCATGTCTTATTAACCCTCAGAAATCTAGGACAAACTCTGCCCCCAGAAAGGATGAAAACAAACTTTGATAGTGACTTAACCAAAAGTAAGTAATTTTAAATGTATGAAACAATAACAAAAAAGTAAGAAAACCTATAATCATATTGACAACACACTTATAGAAGAATTTACAAAATCTAAATTTACTAATACTGCCTTGCACCCATTCTTCATTGTAATGAATGTGTGAGCACTCCATGGGATTCCTTTACGTAAAGCATGGTAGTGCAGGCTGGAGAACAACTGGTGAGAATATGCAAGGCCAACCTTAAGTTAGCAACGGGAATGATAATGTATAGCCAAAAGCAGATAATGCTGTAAGTGGAACTTCTGTTGCGATTCCTCACCAAACTAGATACACTTTAGGGTGAGATATCCAGGTATTCATTCCCTTCAGAGTATTATGAATGGATTTATCACATCATTCTATGACCTTAAATTTCTGGTGGTCTGCCTTAATAATAATGATTTTTTTTTTGTTATGCATTGTAGTTCAATGCTTCTAGCAGTGGCCTGTTATCCCACAGATTGATTTACAGGCACATTACAGTTTCTGATAATTATGTTTTGACCTCTCATTACTTCTGTGTAGCTGATGGAATGGTAGAGACTATGAGTTCTATTTAAAAACAAACATGGCTTCCCAGAAAAAAATCTCAGCAAATGCATGGTGATGGAAATTTTAAAATGTAAGAACATAACAAACAGAAACAGAAGTTGGCCATTTGGACTCTTGCATCTGCTCCACCATTCAATAATATCAATGTTGATCTTTTACCTCCACATTGCTTTCTTACACAAACCCCATATCCCATGATTTCCTTAATTTCCAGAAATCTATTGAACCATCTTGAAAATGCTCAGTGACTGAGCCTCCACAAGCATCTTTGGAAGAGAACTTCAAAGATTCAGTAATCCCTGGTGAAGAAAGTTCTTCTCATCTCAGTCCTGAATAGCTAACCCTGTATCCTGAAACTGTGACCCCTGGATTTAGAAACATCAACCGTAGGAAACATCATCTCTCATTTACCCTTCAAGGCCCTGAAGAATTTTGTAAGAGTCAGTGAAATCACTTCCCATTCTTCTGTACTCTAGAGTTTAGATCCAGCCTACATAATCTCTCCTTGCTGCAGGGCAACCTCCCTATTGCAGTCCTGCAATAGCAAGTATATGTTTTCATAAGTAAGGAGACCAGATTGGTACACAATATTCCAGATGCAGTCTCATCAGGGCCTCCTTAATTACATTAAGACATTTTTACTCTTGTACCCAAAACCTCTTGCAACAAAGACCAACATTCTGTTTGCCTTCCTAATTGCTTACTACACATGCAGGTTAACTTTAAATAATAGTGTACAAGGACGCACAAATCGTCTGAACACCAACACCTTTCAACTTTTCACTATTTAAACAATACTTTGGTTTTCTATTTTTTGCTATCAAAGTATTTGCTCTCTGATTTTTGCTTATTCCATCTGCATTTCCTTGCCTTTTCATAGTATGTCTATGTCCTCTTGAAGCCTCTTGGGATCATCCTTGCAACTTACACTGCCACCCAGCTTTGTACTATCACAAACTTGTTAAATCTGGTCTCATCCAAATTATTGATAGAGATTTTGAACAGCTGGGGCTCTGGAAGCATCCTTGTGACACCCCACTATTCACAACACCCCACTATTCACAACCTCCCAACTCAAAAATAATCCATTTATTCCCTTTGTTTCTGTCTGTTAACCAATCCTCAATCCAATATTTTAACCCTAATCATATGTGCTCTGTTTTTAATAATGTTTTGCACCTTAGCGAAGGCCTTAAATTCCAAATGTATGACATCCACTTGTTCCCCTTTATTCTGCTATTTACAACCTCAAAAATCCCGTGTCAAGCTTTTTCTCCCCTTTCATAAGTTCATGTTGACTCTGCCCAATCCTAACATTATTTTCTATCCTGTCACCACTTCATTAATAATGGATTCCAGAATTTTTCCCACTTTGATGATGGGCTAATTGGTCTGCTGTTCCCCATTTTATCTATCCCTCCTTTCTGAAGTAGTGGGTTTATATTTGCTACCAATCTGTGGGAACCATTCTAGAATCTGTCAAATTTTGGGAGATGGTAATTAGTGTATCTAGATAGCCAACTCTTTCAAAACCTTTGATGCAGTTCATCAGATCCTGGAGCATTCATCAGCCTCAGTCCCATTAATTTTTCCAATTTTTTAAAAACTAATGTTGGTTTCTATCAGCTCCTTGTTCATGCTGGATCTTTTGTTCTCTACTACTTCCAGGAGGTGAAAGAATGGTGGAGACGGGTACTATCCATGCAATTTCAGAAGAATCTAGATGAGCACTTGATTCACTAAAGCAGAGAAAGCAAAGGACCAAGTGCTGGTAAATGGGATTAGTGTGGATGGGTTCTTAATCACAGGAATGTAAATGAAGGGCTAAAGGGTCTGATTCTATATGACTGAGGTGTTCTGTATCTTCCAGGAAGACAGATGCAAAATAGTATATTTGCCTCCCATTTACTTATTGTCCAACATAATTTCGCCCTCTTCTGTGCACTCACATTAATTTTTGCTAATCTCATCCCCTGTATGTAACTGTATTCATCTGGTTCAATACAAATTATTTCTAAGTATATTTATTCTGAAGAACTCAGAAAATGCAAAATAATGAAAAGCTATTACTCCTACCCTCATTTAACAAGAAACTGAGAACAGAGGAACATTACATGAATCTCAGATTGCACACTATTCATTGCTAACCAGACATGTTCATTGAGATAATGTTTTCAAGGTCAAGGATGACCAGAAATCAAAAGCAGAAAATGCTGGAAATATTCAACAGGTCAAGCAGCATCTGTGGTGAGAGAAATTGAGTTAATGTTTCAGGTTAAAGACTTTTTGTCAGAATTAGGAAAGTTATAATTAAAGAAAGTGTTATATTGCAGGGAAAGGAGGGGGTAGAAGGAACACAAGGGAAGGTCTGTGTTGTGGAGACCATGTCAGATTGAATGACAGATGGTGTGGACTGAAAGAGGGTGATCAAAGCTAGCAAACGACAAAATTTATGTCTTGGGAGGTGTAAATAGGAAGAAATGAACAAAATCTGAAATTATCAGAAGATAGAAAAAAATTGAATGCTGAAAATTGATATGCTGATTATCTGAAATCATTGAATTCAATGTTGACTGTGGAAGGCGATAATGTGATATTGAAATTAATATTATAAAGGAAATAAAATTTTTGAAAAAATGTGGAGCTTTTATAAAAGTAAGGGTAATCTACCAATATTGGGTATGTGAGAGGATTATGGGTAACATTCTGTACAATTTTGCTTAGAGCTCGTTTATTCTACTCATTCTCTGCAATGCCCATATCTAAGCATTTTAAAATCTGCATTCTAAATTCAATCAGTATTTTAAAATCTACTTTCTGCAATAATTTAAACCACTATGTGACTCATGAACAACTAATTATATTGATTTATCCATTAAAGCAATAGCTATGATTTGATGGGAAAAAGCCTTTGAAAAGCCAGGAAAACTCATCCTAGGGGTGAGTCGCACCCAAATTTTGCTCAGTTGAGATCTGATCTGATCTTTTGTGACTGGCTTTGAGACAGCCAAACCTAGTCCAAACAAATGAGCTATTTAGATTGGAAAGGCTCCCTCTTCTGTTTGCTGCTACAACTGCAGCTGTCAGTTCTGAACCTCCTGGGCTTGCTGGCACATGGGGCCTCTTTGCCATGGTAGTTAAATTCTTTGACCAAGATGTTAAGGTCAGCACCAGTAAATCTGGGGAACCATTTTGATCATTGGGCTTTGCCTGATGTAATCATAACTCTACAGTAGTTGAGGGGTTGTACAGGAACTTCCTGTAGTGGTTTTTTCCAGTGATCAGTTTTTCAGCTTAAGCCATGATATCAGTTAGTGCTGGTTGATTTCAACGGGTTTTATTTTTTCAGTCACTGGATGAGCCAGCATATATTGGCCATCTATACCTGCCTTGTCAGTTCAGAGACAATTTAGAGTCAACTGCACAAGTGGCTCCAGATCACATGCAGGCCAAAATCACATTCCTTAAGGACCTGAATGAACCAGATGGACTTTTAAGACAATCTCGTAATTTCATGATCACCATTATTGATACAGGATTTGAATTTCAGATTCACAATGCACATGAACTTATTTGACCTGCATGAAGTAATAGATGGAATTAATGAGATTTGCATTTAAAATATCCACAGAGAATCATAGAATCTTTATGGCACAGAAGGCGGCTATTTGGCCCTTCAAAATTGTGCTGACTCAGTAGAGCAAACCTGTCAGCCTTATGAAACTGCTCTGTCCCCACAACCCTAAAAGTTTCTCTGTCCAATTTGCTTTTGAAAGCTATGATTAATTCTGTTTCCAATGCTCTTACAGGCATTGACTTCCAGATCTTAACCATACTGTACACAAAAAAAAATTTCCTTGCATCCCCTTGTACCGTTTGCCCAAAGTTTTAAATCTGTGGTATATAAAGACTGAAAATGCTAAAAACAATTATCAAATCAGGTAGTGTCTATGGATAAACAGAGGTAATATTTTAGGTCAAAGATCCTTCTTCAGAAATGAGAAGACAAGTTAGAGATGGTGGAGGTGGGATAGTTAGGTTAAGGGAATATTCTTAGAGTTAAGTGAGGGTAGCCCAGATTCTCCAAATGTTAATATGTTAATGAGGGTGGTTGGAAAATGAGAGTGGTCGGAAAATGAGAAAAAGGGGCACGTAAAGGTTGCAAAATGCACATCAGCGCTGTTGCTGAAACCTGAAACGAAAAACCAAAAGAATGCTTATCAGGTGGTGTCTGTGAAGAGAGCAAAAATGAGTTAATATTACAAATAGATAACCTTAGAGCAGAACTGGCCAGTTCTAATACAAACAGGAAAAACAAATTATCTGAAAAGGTTGAATCTGATATTCAGCCTTGAAGTCTACTGCATGCCCAGATTGAAGATGTGGTACTTTGTTGGGAGAGTATAGACAGATAGGTTTATTGTCCCTGTCCTTGAACCAGCTGCTTATGGAAATGACTTCCTTCAATTTACCCTATTTAGCAGATAAATTAAACTCTTCAGTCAAATCTCCTCTGGCTCTTCATTGCTCCAAGTCAAAGAACTCCAGCTGAACCTAGCACACATCTCTTGAATAAGCTGTATGTATGGGAATCACCTCCTTGTGCAGTACCATATCAGTGCTTGTTTCTTTGGCAAGTACAATTTCTAGCTCACATCAAAAGCTAGGCAAGTGGTATCATGGTGAGCTACTGAAACAATTGTATGAATTGATTTGATTTAATATAATTTCCTTGTGTGTGATTGTGTGTTTATTATTTTTGTCCCTTTGGGAAAGAAAGTCTTTTCAAGAGGCTACGTTTATTGTTATGGCTATGGCAATCCATATATTAAAAAAATACTGGATCAGATCAACACCAGGAAAATATTAATAGATTTATGATAAAGTTGAGATATATTCCAAATCTGATGAAAGAAATTGATTTTGCTGTGAAATGTATCAAATCTTAAATTACAAACCAAATTATTTAAGAGGCCGTCAGTCTTCCCAATAAAATAATTCACAACAAGTTTGGGATTTTGACAGAGAAGAGTTTGTTATGTTTGCTCGTCATCAAGAGACAAACTTCGCATGGGTTTAACATCTGAACATTTTATTAACCAACAACAGACTGCTTTGCTTTCCCTCCCTTTTTATAGCCACTTTGTGTTCCCCCATGTGACCCCCTTGCATTGCCCACTGGGAACTGTAGTTCTTTATTGTAACTACATAATAACACATCTTCCCCCTTTAAAGAAAAACAAACACAATACTTTGTCCTTATAAACCTGCCAAGAACCCTGGTCCATTCAGCAGCTTTCAATCAGTCTCTGAGGTGGTTTAATGGTCCTTTTTGGTCTGGTACTTGCTTTCGCAAGTGTGTTGCTTTCATTTGCTGCATTACTATTGGTGTTTTCCTGGGAACTCTGGTCCACATGTTCATTTTCTCCATATGCTGGCCCCTTTGGTGTACTGACAGGGGACGGGTCACAGCCATGGGTTGGAGCTTGTGGTCGTAGATCCATGCGGTTCCTCCTCAGAGGTGTCCCTCACTCTGTCTGGATCTGGTATGAATGTGGACTTACTTCCTCTTGCACAACTCCCTGCATGAACAATGTGACAGAATCATGATCTCAGATTCGCACTTGATCCCCAGGCTTCAGGACTGGTAGGCTTTTCGCTGTCTTGTGATTCTGTTTCTGTTTTTCTTTCCCTTCCTCTTTAGCCTGTTTGACCTTGTCTGCTCCTTCAGGTGTCAAAAGGTTTTCATGTATTGGAAGGTTAGTGCGTATGCATCGACCCATCAGCATTTAAGCTGGTGAAGGGCCGTTCTGCAGTGGTGCACTTCTGTAAATCATTAGACTTCTGTGAAAATCCTCTCGTCCATCTTGTGCTTTCTTCATAAGGCCCTTCACCACCATAACTTCACCACCTTAACTGAACTCCCTTCTAGATGTAGGCTTGAGGTTATATGACGAACCCCCCAAACATTGGCAAAGGATGTCAAATTCACAGCTCGAAAATTGTGGACCATTGTCTGATACTACTTCACATGGAACTCCATGCCTCGCAAACACAGCTTTCAGGAACACGTTAACTGCTTTGCTGGACGTTGATTGCAGTGTCGCAACTTCTAGGTAATTGGAAAAGTAGTCTGTTATAATAATATGGCTCTTCCCATTACAGTCAAAGAAATCCACTCCAACTTTGAAATACAGCCTGTCTGGTACAGTGTGTGGTGTAAGTGGTTCTGCTTGCTGCTTTGGTCTGTAGGTAAGGCATATTTCGTTTTCATTTTTCCTCACCAAGATGCCCTTCGTGTATCTTCTGGAGCATCTCCTTGTGTAGTGACACTGGAATCACAAATCTGTTCCCTTTGAAAGCCATATCTTTCACTACTGACAGTTCAGCTCTACATGCCCAATGATCCCGAATACACATTGGACAGTCATCCTTTGTTGCTGGCCATCCTTTCCGTATTGTATCCTTGAGTACTTTCATTGTTTCATCTGCCTCTGCTGCTTTCCTAATCTGCTCTGTTCTATCTGGAGATACTGGAAGAGAGGTGACAATCATGTCAACATAGGCCTGTATATCTGCATTAACCTGTTCGTCACTTTTTTCTGTCTTGTCGACTGCTCGAGACAGAGCATCAGCAGCAAACATATATTTTCCTGGTGCGTAGATCATCTTCACATCATATTTCTACAGCCTTATTAACATGCGCTGTATCCTCATGGGACAGTCATTCAGTGGTTTGGACATAATTGAGACCAATAGTTTATGGTCTGTCTCCACTTCAATAGCTTGCCCATAGATGTACTGATGGAACCTTTCACATGCATATGTACTGGCGAGAAGCTCTTTCTCTATCTGTGCATAGTTGGCTTCCGCACTTGTTAAAGCCCTTGATGCATAGGCCACAGGTTGCCACATGCTATCATGCTGCTGCAGTAGTACTGATCAAAGGCCGTGTGGGACGCATCAGCTGATATCCTGATACTCCTTTCCGGATCATAAAACTTCAGTACAGGCTCATCAGTTAGGACCCTTCTCAACATCTGGAAACACTCTTCTTGCTCATGAGACCAAATCCATTCATTTTGTTGCTCAAGGAGTGACCTAAGTGGTGCTGACACTGTTGACAGTCGAGGGATGAACTTAACCAGGTAAGTCACCATCCCTAAGAAACGTCTCACCTCCTCTTTGTTTTGGGGCCTCTCCAAGTTTTTAATGGCTGATGTCTTTCTTGGGTCAGGCTTCACTCCCTCTTCAGATATGACATCTCCTATGAAGATCAATGTCTTAACGCCAAACTCACATTTCTCTTTATTTAATTTCAAATTCACATTCCTTGTCACATCAAGCAGTTGTCTCAGTTGAGTATCATGTTCCTCCTTGGTGGACCCCCAGACGATGATGTCATCCATCATGGTCTCGACACCAGGTATGCCCTCAAAAATCACGTAGATGGTTTTATGGTAGACTTCTGGTGTGGACAGGATCCCATATGGCAGCCGAAGATAGCGATATCTTCCCTGTTAAAAGTACACAGTCTTGAACTTGCCTCATCAAGCTTCATCTACCAAAACCCAGACGATACGTTGAGCTTGCTAAACCATGTGGCACCCAAAAACCAGGACGTGATCTCCTCCCGTGTCGGCAATTTAAAATGCTCTCTCGATGGCTTTATTGAGATCTCTTGGGTCTAGACATATCTGCAATGCTCCAATTTTCTTTTGCACAATGACCAGTGAACTCACCCAATCTGGTGGTTCTTCAATTTTCTGTATGACATTCATCCATTCCATGCATGCTAGTTCTTGTTTAAGTTTATCTCTAAGTTGAAACGGAACTTTCCTGCATGAATGGACAACAGGAGCCACTGCCTCATCTATGTGAATTTTGTGTACACCAGGTAAGCATCTGAGCCCTCAAAGACATCTGCATACTCTGCCATGAGTGTGGTCATCTTTGGTTTGTGAAGCTACTATGAAAACTCTTTTCACTGGGTTGAGCTTTTCACATGCACTCAGATCTAATATTGGCTATACTTTCTTTTCTACAATCAGTAGCTATGATTTTAAGTGCTGCCCTTGTGCCTAAAGGTCACCACACAGCCCCCTTTTACTGGAACTTTCTCTCCAGTGTAGCCTGTCACTTTTAACTTCACAGGGTAAATCTTACTCTTTACTGTGAGAGTCTCAAAATCATCCATGGATAACAGATTCACCTGAGCTCCGGTGTCAAGCTTGAATGAGAATTACTGTCTCATTCACAGTTACTGGAACAATCCATTCTGTTTTACCAGCAGCCATATTCTGTACAGAATCCACAAATAATTCCTCCATTTCCTCATCAACTGTGTTCATCTCTTTCATTAGCCCCAGCTTTGCAGCACCTTGCAAAGTGATTCTTCTTCCCACAGCTATTGCAGGACTTCCCATAAGCAGGACACATCCTTTGAATGTGTCTACCTCCACATCTGCTGCATTTGCTGTTTGAGCCTTCCTCTTTCAAGTTCAAGTTACTTTATTGTCATTCATCCATGCTATAAAAACACATGGTGAAACGAAATGTCGTTTCCCCAAAACTCACACAACAAAGGACATACATAGAACAGAAGACATACAATAAACACAAACAAAAAACAAAATAAAAATAGTGCAAGTACAAATAGTGCAAAAAAAGGGTAATTACAAAATACAAATTTAGTGCAGAGTTAGTGCAAAACCGAGTTGGACAAGAGAAATACAAGCTCAGTGTGTTGTACTCATTGTATAAACAGGTTCAGCAGCAGCCAAAGTTCTTATACGCCATTGTGCGAACCAGAGCTTTTGACGTGGCATTTATCTACCAGGGTATTCAGGAGCCTGACAGCCCAGGGGAAAAAGCTGTTGTGCAATCTGGTAGATCTGGGCCAGATGCTCCGGTACCGCTTGCCAGATGGCAGTGGGACAAAGAGGTCGTGGGAGGGGATGTGAACGGTCGTCTATGATTCTATAAACCTTACGTGTACATCGTGTATTGTAAATATCTGAGATGGAGGGAAGAGGTGCTCCAATGATCTTTTTCGCTGTACTTGCAATTCTCTGCAAAGACTTACAGTCAGAGATGTTACGGCTGCCGTACCAGGCAGAGATGCAGCTAGACAGGACACTCTCAAATGGTACCCCTGTAGAATGTAGTGAAGGTGGGGGAGGGCAGGTTTGCTCTTTTCGGCCGCCGTAAAAAGTGGAGAAGCTGCTGTGCCTTCTTGGCGAGGGAAGAGATGTTAGTTGACCAGGACAGGTCGTCTGCTATATGTATTCCCAAGAGCTTATAACAGCTGACTCTCTGTACAATGATGCCATTAATGCATAGGGGTAAGTGGTCAGCCTGAGCCTAAAATCCACAATCATCTCTCTTGTTTTGTCCACGTTCAAGGAGAGATTGTTGACTGAGCACCAATCCGCCAGCCTCACCAACTCCTCTCTGTAAGCTGTTTTATCATTCCTGCTGATGAGGCCCACCACTGTTGTATCATCAGCAAACTTGATGATATGGTTGGAGCTTGAGTTGGCAGAACAGTCATGGGTCAGCAGCATGAACAGCAGTGGACTGAGCACGCAGCCCTGGGGGGCTCCAGTGCTCAGCCTGGTGATTTTTGAGACAGTATTTCCAATACGAACTGACTGTGGCCTTTCAGAGAGGAAGTCCAGAATCCAATTGCAGGTGGAGGTGCTAAGGCCCAGTAGGTGTAGCTTCCTTATAAAGTTCTGTGGGATGATAGTGTTAAAGGCGGAGCTGAAGTCTATAAAAAACATTCTAACATAAGTGTCCTTTTGATCTCAGTGAGACAAAGCCAGGTGGAGGGCAAAGGATACTGCATCTTCGGTTGACCAATTGGGGCAGTACGCAAACTGAAGGGGGTCCAGTAAGGGAGGGAGAATGGATTTGATGTGTTGCGAGACTAACCTCTCGAAGCACTTCATAATGACTGAAATCAGTGCCACGGGGCGGTAGTCATTTAAACAGGTTACAGGTGTCTTTTTAGGCACTGGTATAATGGTGGTAGATTTGAAACATACGGGGACAACTGCTTGGTTCAAAGAAACATTAAAGATGTCGGTGAATACATCTGTCAGCTGGTCTGAGCAGTCCCTGAGCACACGGCCAGGTATATTATCAGGTCCCGCTGATTTCCGAGGATCAACCCTGGATAATATCTTCCTCACACTAGCTGAGGACAGAGAAAGTACCTGGTCATTGAGCGGTGGAGGTGTCTTGCTTGCAGGTTCGTTGTTAAGTACATCAAACTGAGCATAAAAGTCGTTCAGTGCATCTGGGAGCGAGGCGTCATTGTCGCAAGTGCGAGGTGGGGGCTTGCAGTCCGTGGTGGCCTGGATGCACTGCCACAGACGTCTTGTGTCCTTGGTGTCAGAGAAGTAGCCCTGGATCTTCTGGGCATCACTCCTCTTTGCCTCCCTGATGCCACGGGACAGGTTGGCCCTCGCTGTCCTGAGGGCTGCCACATCACCTGACGTGAAGGCAGCGTCTCGAGTTTTCAACAGTTGATGTATCTCTGCTGTCAGCCATGGCTCCTGGTTGGCGCGTGTGGTGATGGTTTTGATGACAGTGACATCGTCAATGCACTTATTGATGTAGTCAGTCACCACAGCTGCATACTCCTCCAAATTGATGGTATGGTCATAGGTGGCTGCTTCTCTAAACATACTCCAGTCCGTGTTTTCAAAGCAGTCCTCTAAGGCTGACATTGTATTCACAGGCCATAACAGAGACGTGGTCTGAGTAGCCAAGGTGGGGGCAGGGGACAGCTCTGTATGCATTCTTGATATTTGTGAATATCAGGTCCAATGTACTCACTCCCCAGGTTGCAAAGTTAACATGTTGGAAAAATTTTGGAAGCACCGATTTTAAGTTAGCATGGTTAAAATCTCCAGCGACAATAGAACAGCCTTCAGGGTGAGCCGTTTGAAGTTCGCTTATCGCTCCATAACATTCACACAGTGCTTGCCCGGTATTAACACCTGGGGGGGATGTACACAGCCACAGTAACAATGGCTGTGAACTCCCTTGGCAGATAGTATGGCCGGCATTTAACTATAGAAAACTCCACTAGCGGCGAACAGTGCTTTGAGACCAGCACAGCGTTATTGCACCATTCGTTGTTTATATAAACACACAAACCACCTCCACGGGTCTTACCAGACACTGATGCTACCCTATCTGCTCTTTGCTTTGCTGTTGCTTTCGGAAATGCCTTGTGTGGTGCTTCTCTGTTTTCACAGCATGCACTGTTGTGTCTGCCCTGTGCGGCTCCTTAGCTTGTGCTCGTGTGGTTTCTGCTGACCTACACATATTCACCGCCTTTTCCGGGGTCAAGTCTTTTTCATGCAAGTCTTTCTCTGAGTCCATTATCTGGAATTCCACAAACTATTCTGTCTTTAACTAGTGAGTTTCTCAAATCTCTAAATCCACAAGACTTACTCAGTTTGTGACGCTCAGCTAAGTATTGGTCGAAGCTAACACCTTGTTTCTGGTCACAGGAAAATAATTTATATCACTCAAATGTGATGTTTTTACTTGGGATAAAATACTCCTCAAATTTTTTCATCAAAGTACCCAACTCAAAAGCTGTCTCATCAATTTGAAAGCAGTTATAGATGTCCAAGGCATCTTCACCAATCATGTGCAGAAAAATAGACACTTTCAACTTTTCATTGTTCCCTCCTGCTCCACTAGTATCTAAATATATGTTGAATCACTGTTTGAAGCGTTTCCAATTATCGGTTCAATTGTCAGTAAACTGCATAGGCTTGGGAGAACTTAGCTTATCCATAACGAGAACTCTCGGCCTCTCACCTGAATCTCTCTTGGCAAATCCAGTGACTGCTGAACTTCAGGAACAATGTGCTCCCTCGCCACATTGACCAGCTTTTTCTCCATCTTATTACAGCTTTTCTTTCGTACACACTGACTCTCTTTCTCAGTTGCACACAATATTCATCTACTCTCCCTGTTCAGACCTCACACCAACTTCTGACACCACGTTATGTTTGTTCTTCATCAAGAGACAAACTTCACATGGGTTTAACATCTGAACATTTTTTATTCACCAACAACAGTGGCTTGCTTTCCCTCTCTTTTTACAGCCTCTTCCTCTTCCCCATGTGACCCCTTGCATTACCTATTGGGAACTGTAGTTCTTTATTATAACTAAATAATAACACAGAGTTGTCAGCCGGACACTAAATCTACAGCCTGTATTACCCGGAGTCAGCCGGATACTAAATCTGTTGCACCAACCTGTGTTTCCCGAACCCCGCCTTCTATCGGGTAATCTTCGCGGCCGAAGTTATTTCATTTCCGAATTATTCCTGATAGGATTTAATTTGAATGAAGGGAACTCCTATTTAATATTTCGTACTTTACGACTGTGTTATTTTTCAAGTGAACATCGCTCCGGGAAATGACGCCGACGGCGTTGGCCGTTGAGGGAGCAAGCGGACGTGTTGACGTCAGGCGCAGCGCGGGCAGCGGCACGCGGAGCGGGTGAGTGGACGGACGTGTTGACGTCAGGCGCAGCGCGGGCAGCGGCACGCGGAGCGGGTGAGTGGACGGATGTGCGGCTCGCGCGCCGGCTCCGGGGTCAACGGGAGGGAGGCGGCGGCGGCGGTGGCCGCCAGTGCAGGGCCCGGGGTTAATGCCCGGGGAGATGTGGATGATCCTGGGGCTTCCGCCGGTTGGGAGAAGTGCACGATCCCTGTGGTGTGGGAAGTGTCCCCTCCTCCCCCGGTTCGCCCGTCCCTGGTACGGGGGAGGGATGAAGAGGCCGCCCCTGGGGGGGGGATGGCGGGGTGAAGAAGCCGCCCCTGGGGGGGGATGGACGGGTGAAGAGGCCGCCCCCTGGGGGGGAGGGATGGAGGGGTGAAGAGGCCGCCCCTGGGGGGGGATGGACGGGTGAAGAGGCCGCCCCCTGGGGGGGAGGGATGGAGGGGTGAAGAGGCCGCCCCTGGGGGGGGATGGACGGGTGAAGAGGCCGCCCCCTGGGGGGGAGGGATGGAGGGGTGAAGAAGCCGCCCCCTGGGGGGGGGGGGAATGGGGGGGGTGAAGAGGCCGCCCCCTGGTGGGAGAGGGTCTGGAGATAATCAGCTGTCTGAGGGAGGAAGGTAGGGAGGAGGCTGCCAGTGTGAAATAGAGGCAACATTGGTGTGAATTTTGGAATGGTCAGGCAGTATTGGTGTTGTTTGCCTGAAATTTTCCATAACTTTAGGTTTCTAATCCTAGTTGCTTTTCTGTGGTTTAAAAGTAAATGTAGGGAGGTGTTGCAGGTGGGCATGTGTTGTATTGGTTACCACTTACTGTAGATGGGGATAAAAGAGCTAGAGTAATTTTTTCACAAAATACATTCCCATGGAAAAATATCTGCATACTCATTTCACATATATCTGTGAATGTTTTCCAGTCAATATACCTTATAAATCATAATCATCCATTAAGTGTTCTTATTTAGTAGTGGTGGCGCAATGTGTTGAATACAGATGGCCTAGATATCCTGTACACCAGTCAGTAATCACCACTTCTAATGAGGAAGGCAACTGATGTAGGATTTGGATACAAGGATGTAACATACTCCTTGCAATAACAGCCAGTATTCAATTTGGCTTTCTAATTACCCCCACATTATGGTCATTCCAGCAACAGGAATGAGCCCTTATGGAATTCACATATCACTGTACAAAAATTTGAGATGTGGAATTAAATTTGCTTTTTCAAAATTTATGTGGGAGAAAAAAACCACAATGTGAAAGAAACAACAAGTTTTGTCAATTTTTATCTTAAGTCACTCAATTCTATGGGCTTTGGACATGACGTCACCACATTGGGTTGGCATTCACAGCCGAGTCCCTCATTTGCCTTGCCCTCTCCAGACTGAGGATATGTGAACAGACATCTCAGAGTGCAGTGCTGCCAAGATCTTCATCTGAAGCATTTTCTCTGGCACGCATTGTGGAGAGGGGGAGTCGCATTGGTCATGGCTAGTAATCTCTCCACTTATACTCCTCTTCTACTAGGTCACTGCGCTTTAACCCATTGCCCTCCTGAATTCCTTCTACGTAGTCTTTCTCCCAATGAACCCTGATCCTCGAATCCCATCCCTTTCCCAAACCCCGAGCTTTGCATGTCAGAGAAAGTACCTTGCAGGCGTCAGAGTGCAGTGCTGCTGCACTCAGACTAGAGGGGGCATGGCAAAGGAGGGACACAATCAACGTAGTGTTGTCATAACCAAATCTTATTGACCCAAGCTACAAAGTGACTAAAGATAAAAATTGACAAAATCTGTTGTTCCTTTTGCATGAGCCTTGTCCATTCTGAGTCTAATGTTCTCAGGTATTAAGTAATGGCAGTGGGTCACTTTGTCATTGCTAGTACCATGGCTTAATATGAGAGAAAAACATCCAAGGGAACGCATCTCCACTTATAACATGGGATTCAGTGGGAAAAGAATCAGAATCGAGTTTATTATCACTGACGTATGATGTGAAATTTGTTGTTTTGTGGCAGCAGTGCAGTGCAAGACATAAAAACTATAAATTACAAAATAAATAAGTAGTGCAAAAAAGGAATAATGAAGAAGTGTTCATGGACCATTCAGAAATCTGATGGAGGGGAAGAAGCTGTCCCTAAGTTGTTGATTGTGGGTCTTCAGGCGCCTGTACCTCCTCCCTGACAGTGGTAGCGAGAAGAGAGCATGTCCTGGACGGTAAGGGTCCTTAGTGATGGATGCCACCTTCTTGAGGCACTGCCTCTTGAAGCTGTCTTTGATGGTAGTGTGGGTTGTGCCCACGAAAGAGCTGGCTGAATCTACAACCCTCTGCAGCCTCTTGCAATCCTGTGCTTTGGAACCAGTCAGAATGCTCTCCACCGTACATCTTTAGAAATTTGCGAGTCTTTCGTGACGTACCAAATCTCCTCAAACTCCTAATGAAGTAGAACCGCTGGCTTACCTTCTTCATGATTGCGTCAGTGTGTTGGGCCCAGGATAGATCCTCTGAGATGTTGACACCCAGGAACTTGAAACTGCTCATTCTTTCCACCGATGATCCCTCAATGAGGACTGGTGTGTGTTCTCCCGAGTTCCTCCTCCTGAAGTCCACAATCAATTCTTTGTTCTTGCTGACATTGAGTGCAAAGTTATTGTTCCGACACCACTCAACCAGCTGATCTGTTTCACTCCTGTATACCTCATCGCTATCTGAGATTCTACCAACCACAGTGGTGTCATCAGCAAATTTATAGATGGCGTTTGAGCTGTGCTTAGCCACACAGTCGTAAGTGTAGAGAGAGTAGAGCAGATACAGAAAATCGCAAAGTGGAAGCCTCTCTAGGAATGCAACCCCTCCATAATGGAGGGATCACCTGCACTTGCCATGCCTTCATGCTAAATTTTGGTGTTTCGTTTATGAGGGTATTTTGGATCCCTCCATACTATGGTACCCTGTGGTCTTTCTCCCATTTAAACAATATTTCACTGTTCTATTCTTTTAAAGTGGATGACCTCTTATTTCTCCATTGTGTATTTCATTTGCCAAACTTTTGCCCGCTCACTTATCTACGTATATCCCTTTGCGGTTCTCACAACTTGCTCTGTTACTAATCTTTGTATTGGGAGCAAATTTGACTATAATACGCTTGGTCCTTTCATCTAAATCATTCAGGTAGATTGTAAATACTTGCAGCCCCATCACTGATCCTTGTGGCATACCACAAGTTAAAGCTAGCCAACCTGAAAATGAGGCATTCATCCTGACCCTCTCCTGTTATTTAGCCAATTATTTTACCTTGCTAATGTGTTGCTGCATCTCGCCACCAACATTACAAAAGCAAATATCCTGTTGTCCACTCCCTTGCCTGGATGAGTGTAATTTGAACAACACTTGGGAAGCTTGACACTATCCTGGACAAAGCAGAGAGCTTGATTGGCACTCCATCTGCTTCTCCAAACATTCATTGCCTCCAGTGCTGGTGGCCCGTGGCTGCAGTGTGTATCACCTACAAAATGCACTACAGTCACTCAGCCAGGCTACAGAGTTGCTCAAACCTGTGACCTTGTACAGTGGCAGCTGGCATATGGGGACAGCACACCTTGCTGTCACTTGCTGGCCTGTGGGGACAGCACACCTTGCTGGGTGTAAATACTGAAACTCCCTACCTAACAGCACTTGGGGAGTAAATTCACCTGAAAGAGTGCATCGTTCAAGAAGGTAGCTCGCTACCTACTTCTCAAGAGCAGTTAGGGATGGGCAATAAATATTGGCTAAAGTCAGAAAGTGAATTTAAAAAATCATTTCCTGGCCTTGGTCCATACCTTGCAACCACACCTCTAATGTCTATCAAATCATGCCCATTTATTTACATTTATATCTATATTATCAATTCATTATCTTGTTACAAGTGCAGCATGCATTCAGACAAGGAATCTTTTTCTTAAACTATTTTTCTCCTGCTGTGACTTTACTGCGCTATCCCATCCTGATGCACTTTGGGTACCATTACCCATTTCCATATCCTACACTAAAAGCAGTAAGTGCTAGAAACACTCAGCAGGTCATGGAGCATCTGTGAAAAAACCAAATGATAAAGGATCTGATGAAGAGTCTTCAGCCTGATACATTAACTCTGTTTTTCATTCCGAAGATGTTGCCTGACCTGCTGAATGTTTCCAGCATTTTGTTTTATTTTAGATTTCTAGCATCTGCACTTTTTAATTTTTCTCTATCATGCAATATCCTTTACCTTGAGGTTAAAAGAAATGTATACTGTTACCAGCTTTGTTCACAATGAGAGCACATTTTAAGAGATAGGATTTATGAGTATTTAGAGAATCGTGGACTGATTAGGGACAGCCAGCATGGCTTTGTGAAGGGAAGATCTTGCCTCACGAGCCTGATAGGGTTCTTTGAGGAGGTGACCAGGAAGATTGATGAGGGTAGTGCAGTGGATGTGGTCTACATGGATTTTAGTAAGGCGTTTGATAAGGTTCCGCATGGTAGGCTTCTTCAGAAGGTCAGAGGCCAAGGGATCCAGGGAGGCTTGGCCGTGTGGATTCAGAATTGGCTTGCCTATAGAAAGCAGAGGGTTGTGGTGGAGGGAGCGCATTCGGATTGGAGGGCTGTGACTAGTGGCGTCCCATAGGGATCGGTTCTGGGACTCTACTTTTCGTGATGTTTATTAATGACTTAGATGAGGGGGTGGAAGGGTGGGTTAGAAATTTTGCAGATGACACAAAGATCGGTGGTGTTGTGGATAGTGTGGAGGGCTGTTGAAGCTTACAGAGGGATATCGATAGGATGCAGAGCTGGGCTGACAAGTGGCAGATGGAGTTCAATCCGGAGAAGTGTGAGGTGGTACACTTTGGAAGAACTAACTCCAAGGTGGAGTACAAGGTTAATGGCAGGATTCTGGGTAGTGTGGAGGAGCAGAGGGATCTGGGGGTTCATATCCACAGATCTCTGAAAGTTGCTTCACAGGTGGATAGGGTAATTAAGAAAGCTTATGGGGTGTTAGCTTTCATAAATCGGGGGATCGAGTTTAAGAGCCGCGAAGTAATGATGCAGCTTTACAAAACTCTGGTTAGACCACACTTAGAGTACTGTGTCCAATTCTGGTCGCCTCATTATAGGAAGGATGTGGAGGCATTGGAAAGGGTGCAGAGGAGATTTACCAGGATGCTGCCTGGATTAGAGAGTATGGATTATGAGGAGAGACTAAAGGAGCTAGGGCTTTACTCATTTGAGAGGAGACATGATGGAGGTATACAGGAAATCCCTGGATTACGAATGAGTTCCATTTTTGAGTCTGTTCGTAGATCGAATTTGTATGTAAGTCGGAACAGTTACGTACAGTTCACATCTAACATCAATTAGTCAAATGTTTGTCTTAGTATATGGTATATATTTTGCCTAAAACATCATAATCTGTCACTCGCTACCTGGTGGGAATAGCAGCAGCTGATCTCCTGGTCGTTATCTCAGGTCCCGGATTGGTGTTAATTGGTTCCATTTATTTCCCTGATTCATTCCTCAGCATGACTCCTATTTGTTGTCTCACTGGATTTCTGGTCAGGGCAAGCATCTCAGTCTCTGTATGGCTGATAGTCGTTTTCAGCTTTGATCGATTTGTGGCCATTTCTTGTGAGAAACTGAAAACGAAATATTGCACCAAGAGAACGACAGCTGCGGTTATAGGGACAGTAAATGTGCTGGGCTGTTCAGAGAGTGTCCCCTGGTACTTTAAATATGAACCTGGACACATAATTGACAATATTCCCTGGCTTTGTGCTGTTTGACGAAGTTTCTAAACGTCCTTCGCGTGGATCGCATTCGACCTGTTTCACCTTGTTTTAACCCCCTGTGTGCCGTTCTTTCTGATTTTGATGTTCAATGTTCTGATGGTCAGACGTATATTAGCAGCTAGTAGAGTCAGCATGGGACAGCAATGGAGAGAATGAACCCAGAGATTAAAAACTGAAGGAAATCCATCGTTTTACTCTTCAGCATATCCAGCAGTTTCATACTGTTGTGGGTGACCTGGGTTGAGTATAACATAAGTCACTGAATTATAAAATAAGAGCGAAATATTTGCCCAAAAAGGGGGCGAGATGTCGTTAGACAGAAGGTCGTAGATTATGTGGATCTCCCCATTAAGAATGAAGGAAACAGTTGAATGGATAGTTGAATAGAGACTGTAACTGAGGAGAGGTGTTCCCTCCGGAAAAGACTAGTGCCAGCAAAATTCGTCATGACTTCATGCTTGCAGTTTGTTGTGATTCTGTAATTGGTAATAATGTTGAATGTTTGGCTCAGTGACACAATGAGATCAGAAGACATTGTTAAACGAGCATTAAGGAGAACAACGTTTCTTGTGGGTCCAATGTCATTTGTGGGGAAAGGTCAATGGTGTAATAAACCAGGGGTGCAGGGGGTGGTGGGGGGGGGGGAGAAGTTACCGCGTGTCCTGAAAGTGACGTGGAATTATTTCACGTAGAATACGAAGCTATGAAATACATAGTTCTCCCTCGTGCCGACAAACTGCTTAAAACGCGCAGTGTTTTGAGCGTCGTGCAAGGTAGTCCGCCCGTTCGTTAATACGAACTATTGTGTGTAACTCGATTTTTTAAAATAATAGGCTTTACGGAGGTCGGTTCATAAGTACAGGCGTTCGTAAATCGGGCATTCGTAATCCGGGGACCTCCTGTACAAAATAGATAGAGTGGACAGCCAGCGCCTCTTTACCAGGGCACCAGAACTCACTACAAGAGGGCATGGCTTTAAGGTAATGGGTGGGAAGTTCAAGGGAGATGTCAGAGGGAGGTTTTTCACCCAGAGAGTGGTTGGTGCATGGAATGCGCTGCCTGGGGTGGTGGTGGAGGCTGATACGTTGGTCAAGTTCAAGAGATTGTTAGATAAGCATATGGAGGAATTTAAAATAGAGGGATATGTGGGAGGAAGGGGTTAGATAGTCTTAGGCGTGGTTTGAAGGTCGGCATAACATGGTGGGCCGAAGGGCCTGTATTGTGCTGTATTGTTCTATGGTTCTATTTAAAAGCCAGCATCACAGAAGCTCTAAGTAGTTTCCAATGTAGATTAAGCTTGAGGAATTTGTAGCAGCTACAAACTTTACCCCTATTATACAAGGTTAGGTTTCCATGTATATTTAGGTTTTTGGTTTTGTTGATAAACCTGATGATTCTCCACTTAGTCCCATGGAAGATTCCAGAATTAAGTTGAACATTTTCCAGAAGTATTAATTTTGATACTCTGCAGCTACCCATGCAGCTGCCATTTCTGGTTTAAAAGATTGTGCCTCATCATTCTGTACAGATGGGCAGTGTTGATACTTGGTGTTCTCTTAGCTTCCTGTGCCTTTTAGCAGAGCTTCCAGGTGTGTCCAGTTTTGCAATTGTTAATGTGGGCATTTTCAGGTTAAACAGTTTTTCAGTTTTTAATCAAAATGGATTTGATCTGATACTTCGACAAAATTTATATGAGCTATAACTTTAAAAAAAGACATAGGAAGGCTCACTTAAAAGAACTAGCCGCCCATGAACAAATGTCCTTGCTTCTTACTTCTCTGACACTGCCAACTGATAGTTTGCAAATTGTTCTTATTGCTGCATATACCCAATTATTATCTGCTTATACCAGATTCTTTTTAGCCACATATTTTATTTCTATATTTATGTTTATGGTTTATTAGAAGAAATGGTCTACATTTGAATTACTGTATTCAAGTTTAATTTTTCACCATAAGATTGTTTTATTTCATAGATTGTTTTCTGATTAAGTATGTGATATTTTCCGGGAAAATGTTTCTAACTAATCGTGGAGTTGATTTCCTTCGATTCTGTCATAAAGATGTATGGTGTAAATCTGATCTATGCATTCTTTTAGCAAATAATCAACTGAGATTACACAAATTAAGAAATAGTTGTGGTCTGTTGCATAAGACTAAATCTGAAAGATCATTTTTATTCAGGTCGCATACCTATTTTTGTTTGTTTTTAGTTTTGTAAGTGAGATTGTAACATTTTTGTGTATTTTGCCTTGATTTGTATGTTTTTAGTGGCATTGTTCTTTTATAACACTGCAAAACATTATGCTGTTCCATCTGGTCTGAAGTATAGATTCAGTACAGTAATTATTTCTGTTGTTCTTGCAGGTGGAGTTGAGGGAGATCATGGTGCTTAAAGGTAAAAACTTATCTGGGAAAGGTAGAAGTGCCCCACCTGGAAAGAGCAAAGTTAAAAAGTTTGACAGATCTAAGAATGTTGCATCAGGTAAGCCCTTGATGTTATAGAATCCAATAGGTGAACCAATCTACCAGTTTTAATGCAGAAATCAAACTTGGATCTGCCTTCACATCCTTTTATTTGAAGTGCTAATCTTCAAATTGAGACCTTTGCATAGAAAATTGAAGGCTGCTTTTATGAACATAAAGTGCAAAGAAGTTATTTCCCAAATTTGACGTTGAAATTTGTGCTATATTTGTTACAGAAATTACAGGCATCTGTGTTAACTTCCTGATCTTTTTATTTGGGTTCTGACACAGGTGAAGCTGGGAAAGACAATTCAAAGTTCAAATCTCAAAAGTTTGAGAAGGCAGCAAAGTATCATGCCAAGACATTGGCAAATGCAACTGGAAAAGTGAAAAAAATTAAGGGAGAACGGCAAACTGGAAAAAAGAGGAAGCAATTGGGTGGAAATGAAGAGGGTACGTGGCTGATCGGCTTCTCTAGGTTTAAAAAATATCTTAAGCTTTTCAGTTTTTTAACTTTTTTTTTAGCAGTATGGAAATTATTACCTGGATTTCTGATCATTTCAAGCCATTGATTATGTAACTATAATTTATCATAAATTAATCAAACTTTCTTCATGTGCTTTAGTTCAATATTTGAGGCAATGTTTTGATATCCTATTTAACAACATAGGCGACTTGCATTGTTACGGCGGAGGGGGGGGGGGTTGCGTTCCCAGAAAATGGGCCTTGCAAGTGCGTCAAGCAAGATGTTGAGAAAAGAAAATTGTTGATTTATTTATTTTTTTTCCCACACACATTCTATGTAAGTGAACTTTATTCTGCATCTCAAATTTTTGGGCAGTGATTGTTAATTCTGTATGGCCAAATTTCCACAACCTAAACTGCTGTAATGCGGGGCTCGCCTGTATTAAAATAAGTGATCAGATTCAGATGTGTGAAGCCTAATCTTTTAGTCGCAATAAGTTTTCAATATTTAACACCGCTATTTTGGTATTTTTATGTTTTTGTTATTTTGATGCACTTGGATTGATGGTTTGCTTCATTTGTGTATTGTGCTAATGAAGAAGTTTACAGCATCTTTGAGGAATGGGTTATGTTTCTCCATATGATGATTCTTGATCTTGACCTTGCTTGTGCATAATTGTTTTATTTCCTGTTATGAAGGGAATTTAAAAATTGTGGGGAAAAAAATTAGACTGTTCTTGTACACCTTGGTGCCTAGCTACCAATGGTAAAATCTTTTGGATTAGGTTGATATAATTATGTGTTTAAACTTAATCATTTCATTTTGCATCTAATACTAGCTTTAGTCCTTGTTCTTAAAAAAGTATTGTTTATTTTTATCTCTGTCAAGCAAATAAAATCATTGGAATTAAAGACCTTGGGCATCATTGGTGCTGTTCTCATATTCTTGTATTTTCGTTACTACCCATCTACGTGCAAAGCTACAGGGTTGACCAGTAGATAATGCATTATTGAGTGTGTCAGGGACATGGCTGTATGGTGCACCATCCTTTGATTTTAAGTTTTTGTGGCAATCAGTGCATAGTATTTTAAAATGTATTTAAGATGTTATTTCTAAGGGACATTATGTGAAGCTAACAATGATTTGTGATTTTAGGAACCGTTGGAAAGAAACCTAAATGGGATGATTTCAAAAAACAAAAGAAAGAACTAAAAGTGAACAGACAACAGGACAAGAAAACTAATTATGATTTAATAATTCGATCAAAGCAGATCTGGGAAAGTGTAAGAAGGTATTTTCAACAAAGTTCAATTCAAGTTTATCTTTTACACTTGCAATAATTAAATGTCCACTTACAAAAGTGATGTTGTGTATTGAATGCAATCTTAATGACAAGTTGAAGACTGCGTTCCCCACTACCCTGTGCCTCTCCATCCTAATTCAAATAAATTAAGCATGAGTCTGATTACAAAGCTTGTATATGATTTTCATTGTTGAACTTATTTGCACACTTTGTCTTCATAAGATTTTTTGGTGCACTGGGAGAGAGGTTACCTCATCCTAATTTGATGCAACCAATTTAATTCTATAGATCCATTATATTCACTTTCTGAGATACCAGTGCTGAGCACCTGAATCAATTTGAAGTTCACCTGTGATTCTTATCCTCAGAATATCAGTCCTGTCGAGTCAGCTCAGACTCCCTCAATGGGTTATTAATTTTCCTTGTTGCTACTGTTATCAAGGATCATGACTGATATATTGGCTGAATCAATTTGCAATTTAAACACAACAGGATGAATTAAAATCTTACTCTGAAATTATAGTTTTGTTTTAACCCTAATTTTACACAGTAGTAAAATCTATATTTGTTTTAAATTTATTCCATCAGACACTTCAAAGTTGTTTTTAATACATCTAATATAAAGTTAATGCTGATTTCTCCACAACATTTAATTGCTTGCTTTGATTTGTGTTTTAAATTAACTTCCATCATAGGTATTTTCCCATAAAATGTATCATATTTCTCTTTGCTTACCAAGAACTGCAGCATTTTAATAGGCACAATTTGAAGATTTAGAAAGGTAAAACTTGCTGTGGAATAGAAAGAAAAATATTCATGAAGTAATTGGCATTTGCGTATTATCAACTCTTATTCACTGCAGATTAAGAAGAATAACTTCAAATCTCCAGTGAATAAAATTAAGCTTTCCACATCGATCGTGGTATCTTTTTGTAATAGGGAAATAAATGGAGTAATTCATTTATTGACAGGCAGTTGTAGTAGATTATGATATCTTCATTTAATTATGAACCAGATGTGTTTAAAATACTTGGGTAGTAATACTACTGCCTACAATCAAAACATAATAAAAATGGTTAAGCACTTAGAATCTAGCCACTTGACAACAGTAAACCTGGAAGGAAGCTTCAAAAATTGCACTGCAGTAGGTATTTGAAAATTGGTAATTAATAACATTGTCTGGTTCTGATGAAGGGTCTTTAAACTTAATTGTTAACTCTGCTTCTCCCTGCACAGCTACTGCCTGACCTACTGAGAATTTCCAATGTGTTCTGTTTTTTTTTGAGTAACATTAAATTTGATTTCCTATACCTAGAACCATACAGCACAGTGCAGCCCCACAGCCCACAATGTTATGCCAACCTATTATAAACCTTATCCCCGGTCAATATATCCCTCTCTCTACTTCACCTTCTATAACCCTCTATTTTTCTTTCGTCCGTGTGCCTATCTAATAGTCTCTTAAATGACCCTCTCGTAACGGCCCCTACCACCACCACCACCCGCAGTGCATTCCAGGCTCCTACCACTCTGTGTGTGTGTGTGTAAAAAAAAAACCTACCTGTGACATCTCCCCTGAACTTTCCTCCATGCACCTTAAATGGGTGACCTTTAGTATTGTCATTGCCACCCTGGGGAAAAGATGCTGGCTGTCCACTCTGTCTATGCCTCTCATAATCTTTTATACCTCTATGAAGTCTCCTCTCATCCTCAGTCGCTCCAAAGAGAAAAGCCTTAACTCGCTCAACCTCTCCTCGTAAGACATGCTCTCCAACCCAGGTAGTCTCCTTGTAAATCTCCTCTGCACCCTCTCCAAAGCTTCCACATCCTTCCTATAATGTGGTGACCAGAACTGAACACAATATTCCAAGTGTGGTCTAACCAGACTTACAGAGCTGCAACATTACCTCTTGGCTCTTGAACTCAATCCCCCGTTAATGAAGGCCAGCACACCACACACCTTCTCAACCACCCTATCCACTTGTGCGTCAACTTTGAGGGATCTATGTACTTGGACCCCAAGATCTCTCTGTTCCTCCACACTGCTAAGAATCCTGCCATTAACCATGTACTCTGCCTTCAAGTTCGTTCTTCCAAAGTGTATCACTTCACACTTCTCTGGATTGAACTCCATCTGCCACTTCTCTGCCCAGCTCTGCATCCTGTCTAAATCCTGTTGCAACCTACAACAATCTTCTTCTCTATCTACTACACCAATCTTCATGTCATCTGCAAACTTACCAACCCATTCATACTTTATATATTTCTTAAATGCTTTTATTCCTCCAGAAAAGACTGCAGTAAAGAGAAGAAAGCAGAACTTATGAAAGAATTGCAGAATCTAGTCCATGGAAATATTAAAAATGTATGTTTTTTTTTACTTTAAACCTTTCATTAGTATTAATGCTTGGTTAAGAAGATCGTATCTGGAGGGTTGTACAGATCTCAGATCATTTAATGCAGGTTTCGTACCGTATTTAATACTAGAATATTTGTAATTATGTAATTGTTTTTTCAGTGTTTAACCTATAGCTTAATTTGTGTATCATATGCTTATTTCAGTAATGTAGGATAATTATATCTTGTAGTCTAAGAATGACACTCCCTGCATTTCATCACAGGTTAATACAATGGGGCAAAATTTCCACTAAAGTCCAGTATACATGTTCAGTGGATATATCCTTAACAGGACATTTCCTAAGTGGAGGTGATGGCAGAGTCTCTCATGCAGCATGAGCTGCAGGATTTCTGGCTGGGACTCCTGGAGTCTAACAGGGCAGTGTGAACCTCCATAGCTTTCCCAACTCCTAAACTGGAGAATATGCCTGCTTCCGAATATACTTGATGCATGTATAGCAGGCTGTTTTAAATAAAAAGGAAGAAGTTGTTTACTGGGATTAGGGTAAATTGGGCTTTTTTATTGTCTTCAAGAGTGTATGTGTGTGTTTTTACACTTTTAAGATTTAAATTTTTGACAGGTTCTAAGCAGTTCTGAATGCCAATGCTGTTCTTTTCAGCACAGCTGGCTGTTTGCTCTGAGTTCCCTGGGCTGCTCTGATAAGCTTGGAGTTGGCCCCTCAGCAGAGAACTTTCTCCAGAATTGCACTTAAAGAAACAGCATGAAAAAGACACAGATGACAGTCAATCTCAGGGCATTGGAAGATCTGCCCTGGTGTTTTGCAGTGTATAACGTACCTGTCCTTAAAGGCTTAACTTAATTTCCTTTAATGCTGCTGTGTGGTGTTTGTTTTACCCACTGGACCTGTGGTTTTAAATTGTATTTAAATACTGAACTTTGGCTGTTTTTACATTTAGCAGATAGAATTTGTTGCTTTGAAGACAAATCAAACACAATTCCATGTTGGTATCCTGTCTACGGTAGAATGCTGTCACAGGAGACCTGCTGGCATGTGATTCCCAAAACTACGTTACCAATTCTATAATGTTGAGAGAAAATGCAGTTAGAAGTGCAGTGTTGGTTCCTTTTTTATTTAAATCCTTACTGGGAATTTTACTTTGGCATCTTATTGAATCCCTAGTAATTTAGATTGAATAAACAAGAAATTCTACCATAATTCTACCACTGATGGTGTTTTTTTTACTTGAATTGCTTTATTATCTTTTCCAGATTGCATTTGCACATGATTCTGCCCGAGTAATCCAGTGTTATATTCAGTTTGGTGATGAAGAACAAAGGCAAGAGGCGTTTGAGGAATTGAAAGGTATTTTAAAACTATATGCTCTTCACCAATAACCTACTCACCACTGACAGTTTTTTTTACCAGAGCCACTTGGTTCCAGACCTTTGTCCAGTCCCAAATATGGACCAAAGAGCTGAATTGCAGTGGTGGTGCAAAAGTATCTGCCCTTGACAACAAGGCACTATTTAAACAAGTCTGGCATCAGTATGTCCTGGTAAAATGAGTTTCTCAGTGCAATCAACAATAAGCATTGTTCAATCCATTTGCAACTCCTGGAACTCTGCCCAGCAGCATTGTGGGAATACCTTCAACAGAAGGTCTGCAGAGGTTCAAGAATATGGTTCATCACCATATTCTCAAGAGCAATTAGGAATGGGCAATAAATTCTGGCCTAACAAGCAATGCTCAGATACTGGAAATGAATAAAAATTAGATGCTTTCTTTCAGTTAATACTACCTTGTAATTTCTTTTCAGAGCATTTGGTTGACTTGAGTAAATCCAAGTATGGAAGGCATATTGTGAAAAAAATTCTAATGTATGGGTAAGTGTTATGTTAGAGATTAATCATGAGGTATTAGCAGAAACTTGGCAGTTGATTGTTTCTGCAGGTTTAGGGCTTATTTCTGGTGTTCTTTGGTTTTAAAACGCCACATTAAATTGTCCTACAGGCTTGAAGGCAACTCTGTACTACTTAAGTTTTATCAGGGCCATAATCTCAAGCTGTTAGGCTTCCAATATGCTGAAATGTGGACAGATGGGAGTGAGCCCGCATCTGTGAATCCTGAATGATAAACTCTTGGTTTTTATCACATCAGCGTGGTGTACTCCTGAGCAGACACTAGGCACAATATAGGAACAATGTAACTCTGGTCTTTGTGGATATTCCTACCTCCTAGAGCCATTGTGCTGTAGACCAAGAAAGGGTCTACAGCATTGTTATGCAGATCAGTCAGCATTATGTTAATGTTCAGATGCAAGTGAAGCTATAAACTAGAAGATAATTTAAGTGTTATCTAGACTAGCAAATAACATTTAGATTTTTGTATTGTCACATTAAGACACCTGTGGATCCCTGTTCATTACTCAACCAAATCTTGATTCATTTCCTAGCAAATATAATATTTTTCAAAGTTAATTTTAATTGATTTTGAACTGTTGGTGAACATTAAAGTGTGAAGTTATGAAAGAAAATCTATCATTGGTATGTAAATTATACCCAGATTTAATGTGTGATTTCTTTTAATAGAAATAAGCAACAAGTAGCTGAAGTAATTAAAAGTTTCAAAGGTGAAGTGAAAAGGTTACTGCGGCATTCGGAGGCATCAGCGATTGTGGAATATGCATATAATGACAAAGCAATATTAGAACAGAGGAATATGTTAACTGAAGAGCTATATGGAAATGCATTCATGATTTGCAAGGTAAGTTTTGATCCATTTGCTGTTTGCCACTTCTGGGGGAAAAAGAAATCCATACTTATTGTTCTAAATTATAGAGTCATAGAACAATACAGCACAGATACAGGCCCTTCGGCCCAACAAGTCCATGACAGCTACGGTGCCCACCCAGCTAGTCCCAATTTCCTGCATTCAGTCCATGTACCTCTAAGTGTTTTTTAACTGATACTATTGTACCTGCCTCAACCACTTCCTCTGGCAGCTCATTCCATACACTCATTACCCTCTGTGTGGAAAAAGTTGCCCCTCTGGTCCCTATTAAATCTTTCCCCTCTCACCTTAAAACTATGTGCCCTAGTTTTGGACTCCCCTATCCTAGGCGGAAGACTGTTACCATCCACCATGCTAAATGCCTTTTTCACCACACTATCTACCTGTGACACTGCTTTCAACAAACTATGCACTTGTACTCCTAGGTCCCTCTGTTCAATTACACTAATTAGTGCCCTACCATACATAGTACCAAGTCCTATGCTAGTTTGACTTTTCAAAATGCATCACCTCACACCTATCTGTATTGAAATCCATTTGCCGCTCCTCAGCCCACTCCCCTAACTGATCAAGATCCCCCTGTAATCTACAATAAGCTTCTTCACTATCAGCAACACCTAATTTTGTGTCATCCACAAACTTACTGATCAAGCCTTGTGCATTTGCATCCAGATCATTTGTATAAGTAACGAATAACAAGGGTCCCAACACCAACCCCTGCAGCACACCGCTTATTACTGGCTTCCATTGCGAGAAACAACAACCACCACCCTCTGCTTCCTACCTCCAAGCCAATTTTGAATCCACCTGCTCTCCCTGGATCCATGGGACCTAACCTTCCAGACTAGCCTACCATGCAGGACCTTGTTGAAAGCCTTGCCAAAGACCAAGTAGAAAACATCTACTGCCCTACCCTCGACTACCTTTTTGGTTACCAGAACAACTCCAGAAGATTCATCAAACACGACTTCCCACACACAAAGCCATGCTGACTCCTAATCAGGCTCTGTCTATCCAAATGCTGGTGGATCCTGTCTCTCAGAATTCTCTCCAGTAACTTCCCCTCTACTAATGTCAGGCTGACTGGCCTGTAGTTCCCTGGCTTGTCCTTCCCACTATACGGTACCTAGCCACCTTCCAGTCTTTGAGAACTTCACCAGTGACTAATGATGAAGCAAATATCTCCGCAAGGGCCTCTGCAATTTCTTCTCTAGCCTCCCACAAAGTCCGAGGATGCACTCGGTTAGGCCCTGGAAATTTATTCACCTTAATGCACTGTAAGGCTGCAAATACCTCCTCCTTGCTCTTATGAATGTTCTCCAAAACATCTCCACCTGTTTCCCTTGTATTTGAATTATATGTCCACCTTCCTTTGTATTGTATCAACTTGTATCTAAATGTTAACCGATTGGTTTTCTTCCAAGCTTAATTTTAGTTAAATATTTCCAATTATTTAATCAACCTGTGCGACTGATTGGAAAAAGTAATCCAAGCTGGTGGTGCAGTCTATTTTTTACAGGAGAGTCAGATTGACAATCTGAGAAATTTCTGACGTCCTCTCATATGAAACACATCTTTGGAACAACAGCGTTTTTCAGATTCTAGAGACTTGGACAATAATAGTTCCACCTTTTCTCCATTGGTAACCCTCTCAAACAGTTTTGTTTTAATCCTGTGCTGTCCTTCCTTCTGTTTTACTACCCTGTGTAAATAGGACCCGTATTTGAAAACTTATTCAGACCAGTGATGCTTAGGTTTTTTGCAGGAAACCTCAGTATCCTGTGTTCTCTGTAACTTGCTCAAGTTCCATCTGACCATGGGAAAGGGTTTGTATTTGAGGAGTCCAGTCACTATTTGGTATATGGTGAATAGGATGTTGTGGAATCACTGAAGCAAGCCACATGCTTGTATATCATGGTTATTTCACCTCCCCCTGACTGAACCATTAGAACAAAAATCAGTGTTCTCCTGAACAATCAGTATTGCAGCATTAAACAGTGAATACCAGGATCTTGCAGATTTGGTGTATGGAACTGAATTTTGCAAGTAATCTGCAGGCATTCTGCTTTAATCCAATTTCGATTGGCAACAATAATGTACTTGACTAGTACAATATTTTGCACATTGTATGTGGAATGGTTATTGCATGTTGCAAATCATGGTTAAAGATGGATATTTTAGCCACTATCGCAATAGTGCAGCTTATTCGCATATAAATAATTGAGTTTTTAAATGTTTCATTCTCTGGTTGCTTTTGCAGTAAGCGTAATTTCTTTAAGATTAATGTTGGAAGTATCAGCACCAATATGAATAAGTATTTAATTTTTATTTTCCTTGCAAATTCATTCAGATACTGTCTTTTGTGCATTATTTCTACTAAATTACAGATTTTTATTTTATCCTGGTATTCAGGTTACTGCTCAAATATGAATAATAACAAAATTGAGACAAATATAAAACTTTAATGGTATGCATTCAGAAATACAATAAACTGATTAAATAACTTTTATGGTAATTAAGGAATGCCTAAATCCTTCCTATAAAATTAGGAAAGGAAATTTAACTATTGAAAAATATTGTGTTGACTTCACTATTAATGAGTTTACTGATGTATGTTATATAACATGACTTGGGTTGTATTTCCCCATATATTTAGTTAAGCTGCCTTTGATCTGGCTGGATTGGCTGAACAGGTACGGTTCCCTGCAGGAAGGAGAAGGAAAATAGCTTCTGTATTTGGTTTTGTTCTGAAACAGCTTTTTAACATATTTTAGTCAGTTTTGTTTTAATAAATTGTAACTTTTTTGTTTGCTAGTCATCTTTTTGTCCAACATTGGATAAAGTTCTCGAGTCTAATCCTGACAAGCGAGAAGGAATAATGGAAGAAATGAAAAAGATCCTCACACCTATGGCACAAAAGTAAGATGACTGTTAATGATTTTATAAGTTATCACATTATTTAAATTCCATTAAAATCAGTAACTTGTCTGCATTGTTTTGCAAATTAATGTTCTTCCATATCAGGGATATGAGTGAAACAACTTTCTGATGTTTGCTGACTTCATGCCATTAACCAGCTGATCAAATTTTACCAAGTCTAGTGTGAAGGTTTTTTAGAAAAAAAGTTTAGCTCATGAGAGTCCTTGGACAAAAAAATGAAGGAAAAGGCAAACCCAAGAGAGTACCAGATCTCTCATTTCTAAAACATTTTGCTCTTCTGTATGCTGTACCTTCATTTATTTTTAGAGTTTGATTTCATGTTTTATTGAATGAATAAAGAATTATGTCAGGAGCTTTCAAATAAAATAAATCTGGCCAGTCAACCTTGTTCCAATTTTTTCAGTTTGCTAATGTGGTTTATAATTTTACACAATCTATCAGCTTGAATACGCTTTCAAAATAATCATAAAATTGTAGAAATTTATGACACTGAAGGGAACTATTCAGCCATTTGTTTCCATAGTGGCCAAAAGGAGCTGCTGAGACTAATTCCACTTCCCAACTCCTTGATCAAATGAAATGATCATCTAAGTATGTCCTTGCTTTATTTGCCTTTTCATAATTGTATATGCATTTAAATCGCCCCTAAGCTGCCTTTTTTCATAGAAAAATACTCCTGGAAAGCAGGCCTTATCTAATAATTAAACTGCTGCATCCTGATGACAATCTCATAACTCTTCTAAATCCTGTATCTTTGTTATATTTGTCTTACATAGTGGTCACCAGAACTAAATGCAGAACTTTTCTTTCGACCTAATTATTTATACAGTTCTAGGGTGGTCTCCTTAAGGGGGTCATGCTAAAACTGTGTAAGTAACTAAATAATTTATAGTCTTTGTTGGAGCCAAAAAAGGAAAGTTTCCTTTTTGCCTTCATAATAACCACTTACCTACTTGTCCTGCTACCTTCAAGAACCAAAGCTCGTGTATTCGAAGTTCTTGCACTTCTCTACACTGGACAGCCTCCTTCCATTTATTGTGTATTCCCTTGCTTTGTTGCCCTCCCAAAATATACCACATCTGTATTATGGAGTCTGTACTAATCTCACAAACTAACTTATACAGGACTTTATTGCCTACATCCTATCTTGTACACAAAATACAGTTCACTTGCATGCCTTGCCACTCATAAATTTAGGTAAGTTTGTTCGGTAACCATAGGATAACATATAAATTAGGCTTTCAATGATAAAAGTGAAGCCTGTTACAAAATCCTGCTTTTGAGCTGCTAAATGACCTTCAGACATGCAACGACAAGGGGGTTTTTGTTTTTATGACTGGGGGCAACACTACACTGTTGACTGATAGAGAAGAGGTGGTATTTTATAATGTATTAAATTGTGTTCCCATATGACTCAATGGACCAACTTCTCTCGACTTCCATGCAGCTCCATGTCACACCTTGGATGATTTTTCATACTGCAGAATTGTTTCTGGAATGCAAGTGGGATTTCAAGAAGGGAGGATATAGCGCAAGCTTCTGTTGTACCTTTGAAAGTGCATTTTGTTTTATTTTTGCCTGTGTATATTGCCCTTGAATGTGGCTTTTATTGGCCTACCTACAGGTTCTTCAGTGGGCTTATTCCACATGAGCTCTCCAGCCCTCTAGTGCTGCTCATGTTCTGGTCTCTGTGTGCTCCCCAGTTTCATTGGAGGCAGACTTCTAACTCCACCCCTCCACCCAGATCAACTTCATTCTGGAGCTGTACTGTTAAACCTCTCCGCATTCAGAAGCTTCTTTTGAAAAATGTGACTTTTCAGCTATATCTATGGTTACATGCTCCTTTCTTTGCTCAATTTAGACTCCAATGGCAACTTGCTATTTTACTGGCTCCACGTTATTTTAAAGATACTATACGCACAAAATATTTGCTGAGCTAATAGCAGAATAGCTTTATTCTTTAAACATGTAAATTGGTGTAATGTTTACGGTTATTTTAAGTTCTTTCACTGTAGTAACTGCATGTACCCAGTTCTCTGTTCAAATTAATGGTGCAGATGTGGTTTAACCTAATCATTCTTTTTGGTCACTTCTAGAGAGGCGGTAATAAAGCACACACTGGTACATAAAGCATTTTTGGACTTCTTCACATACTGCCCTGATAAAATGAGAATGGTAAGTGATTTTTACAAAACCACATCGTCTATAGTCATGTAATTTTTGTAAGGTTACCTGCAATTTGTATATAATCTGGAAAGAGATACAAATTTGGTTAAATATACTGCTCGATAGATTTAAACCCATGTTTTATATTGTTAAATGTTTCTGTGAATCTTTGGTTTAATCTTATGAAATCTAAATAATCTTAGATTGAGTTGTATAAGTTTTAATAACCTTGAAGCCATCCCTATTGTCCTCAATAACCAATGGCATAACCTGTTCCATCATTATTCTATCAAAGCCCAGAGCTCTAATTAGTTAAAAATTTAACTTGGGAGGAAACTTTTAATTGAACCTGTGAATAAATACTTAAGTTGTGAATGTCTATCATCAAATAATGCACCATTCTGTATTAAATAGTCAATGCATATATAAATCGTAAAAATTCTGAGCCAATAATATACATGCTTTAAATGTAAACTGTTCCTTAAATAGGGTTCACTGATGTAGTATGTACGTTTGTCTTTTATGCTATTGGCAAGGCCATTATTGGCCATCCCTAAAGGTGCCTGAGGAGGTGCTGTTGAGCCACATTCTTGAACCTCTACAGTCTGTAGGAGAACACAACACTGTTAAGCTGGGAGTTCCAGTTTTTCGATCCAGTGGCCATGAAGGATCAATGATGTATTTCAGTCAGCATTATGAATGCCTACTACACTTGTCTTGGGTGGAAGTATCAAGTTTGGGAGCCATTCTTGAAAAAGCTTTGTATTTATTTGTATGATGTGCGTTTTGCCCTTTTCAGAATGTCCCAAAGTTAAAGAGTAACCATTGTTGCAATGAAAGAAATGCAGCTGCCAGTTTAGACAGAATAAACTCCCACAAACAGGAATATCTATAAAATCTTTTTTTTGAGGAATGTTGATTTGAGTCCTTGATTTAATATCTTCTCCAAAAATAGTAACTACACAGTGCTTCACTGGAGTGTCAGCTTAGCCCTTTGTACCAAAGTCTCTGTAGTGAGACTGGAATTGAGAATCATTCTACTGTGAGTGTACTTAAGGTGTTACTGTTATAAAGAAATAAAAATCCCTTGGGGTATACTGATAGGGATGTGAAGGGCACTGTATAAAAGCAAGTTTGTGTTTTCTATTTTGGGTGAGTGTCAGCTGCCAATCCATAACATGCAGAGTTGCAATGAACCTTGTCAATAATACCTAGGGCATTTATGCTGTGCTAATGATAGAGGGGATGAGAGTACAGAATCTTGGGTTGGGTGCAAATCAAATGGGCTGCTTGGTCTTACATGATGTGGAGCTGCTTCTGTGTTGTTGGAATTGCGGTCCTTTTCAAGTGGAAACTATTTCTTTACACTCCTGGTTAGTGGCCGGTACATTGTAAAGTGAGGAGTCACTCGTGCGGAATTCATGGTGCCAAGTCAATGGATATTGGTGAGGGACTTGTTAATGATTATGCTGTTGAATATTAGAAGAAGATGATTAGACTCTTCTGGTAGATGGATATTGCCCAGCACTTGACAGTTATCAGTCCAAGTCTGAATGTTGGTCTGTTCTTGTTGTCTTATAGGCACCAACAACTTCATTGTCTGAGAAATTGTGAATCTCCTGGCCTGCAGTGATTGACTTATAGCAAGCATAATCAAATTTCTTTGTGCTTAATTTACCTCAATCACTGGAGGGTCTTCCTTTTGATTCGACTTGGCAGCTTTACTCAGGCTTCTTAATGTTACATCTAGTCAAATGCTTCCTTGACGTCAACATGTTACTTTAATCTCACCTTTCGAAATTCAGTTCTTTGGTCCATGTTTAAATCAAGGCTATAATGAGGTCTGGAACAAAGTAGTCCTGCCAAAATCCAAAGTGAATATTCATGAGAGTTTTTTTCATTGTGCTGTACGATTGTCCAGCATGATCATCCTGTATTGTTTGTCAGCACCTTCATCACATTGGTGATTGAGAGTATGGTGATGGTACAGTAACTTGCTCGTTTTGATTTGACTGCTTGTCATTTGCAACTTTGACCATGTGATGAGCAATAAACCACACATCTGTGCCTTCACAAAAAGTTCCCTTGTAACTTCATCTGATTCCATCCTTGTCTTGGCTTATCTGCTGCTGAAACCCTCAACAATACCTCTTGTTGTGTCTAGTCTTGATTATCCAAACGTACCACAGGACTGCCTTGTTCTGACCTTCATAAACTTGATGTCTAAAACTTTACCAGTATTTTAACTCTCATTGGGTCCCATTCATCCTTTGCCCCATGTTTACTGAATTATGTTAACTCCTTCTAGGCAGTGCCTCAATTTTAAAATCATCATTCTTGTCTTCTGTTCCATACATGGTACTCCTTTTAACCTATAATCTCATTTAAAAAAAAGAAACATTGTGCAAAACAATAAATCAGTTGATTTTGATTGCTCGACAAACTGTGATTAAAGCTTCAGCAGTTTCTAATGGTCATCTCATCCCTGAGATGAGAATGCAGCCTTAAGTACTCTCAGAAATCCATTCTAGCTATTCTGAGCTTTTTTTTTAAACCAATGTTTTGTTTGTTCAGTGTTGTGCATAATGATAGTAAGAATAAAGTATTAATAATTGTAATATTGTCACTATTATATCAATTTGAAAGTAATGTATTTTCTGAATATAGGAAATGATTGAATCGATGAGAGAAGCAGTCATCTACATGGCACATACGCATGATGGGAGCAGAGTAGCCATGCAATGTTTATGGCATGGAACGCCCAAAGTAAGTTGAACGTAAGCAGAATCTTTTGCCAGTTACTGTTTTTGGCCCTGTTGAGGTTAGAAGGCAGTTAATTATGCTATAGAAGAATCTAGTTACATCCAAGGAAGAAAAAAATCACAGGATTGTCCAAATAGTGCTTGAATGTTCAAGAAAATAATATAACAATTTGCTTTCTGCTTTACTTCAACTTAAATTTATTTATATATTCTGGACTGCTTATTTCTAATTTAATTTTAAATTTCTTGTATAGGGAAGAATAATGTACTGCTGTTGACAACATGTAATTCTGTAATAATCTAAAGAAATGATGAGGACTCCCTTGAAGACTCAATCGCTTCCTATTTTGTTTAGGCCAGTAATGTTCCATATTGTTAAAAACCATATTGTTTAAAGTCCTGAAAGGAGAAACTCATTAGGAGGAAAACTAGTTAATTAGATTGATTACTCTTTGGTAAAGTTGATTTATAATTCTTTAAACATTGTTGCTTAATTCCTTCCCAGGATAGAAAAGTTATTGTGAAAACAATGAAGACCTACATTGAGAAGATTGCCACTGTAAGATGTGAATTTATTTCATGTTGTATGCTAGGAGTTCACAAAATCTTCTTTGAAATTCAGCAAAATCATTTTTAAAAGAAATACTGAGATGCAGTAGGAAAAAGTAAACATTGGTTATTTGAAAGATTGAACCTTTTTATCTGCTGTAATTTGATCAAAAGTTACCCTATTGGTAATTAACAGTCTGAAAAGTGAAATATTAAATGATGATTGACCAGACTCGTTTGTGGCAGTGAACTGGAAGATTTAATTTGCCCTTTGTTTTTGAATCAATTAAGCATGATCCCTGCCAGTACTAATTTAAAATTAGTTGCCAAGACTGCATATGAGAGTAGGCTAAAATGACTTGACTACCCATGACAAATTTAAGCCCTGTCTGTTGAAGGTTGAAAACATTGAATATGACAAATCCTAAATCTGGATTTCAGGTCTTTTACTTTGTTGGTGAGGCAAATCACCAAATTTCCATGCTACCCTGCATTTTTAATTTTTTTTTACTGGATTTGTGGCAATTTTAAGCTTTTTGTTTTAATTACTAATATTTTATTGAAGTACAAATAGAGTTATTTCTTCAGTGTTAGTTGAAAAAATAGTGGTGAATTAATACTTGTTTGAGATGTGGTTGATGATTGTTTGTATTTTTTGTGCTCTTGGCTTAAATCCAAATATATATTTTTGTAATTGATGTCAAAGTGGTTTGGAGGAGGATAATTACACATGTTATTCATTTCTGGTAAACTGACCGACCACACCTTTTGAAATTGATTTGCAGGGTGAATTTTCACATTTGGTTCTCGCAGCAGCATTTGACTGCATAGATGACACGAAACTTGTCAAACAGATAATACTGTCGGTAAGTAGTTGAATTTTTCTCTATGGAAAGGAAAGACAAGTATTTATTTGGAATGCATCCCCTTTTATAGAGGAAGAAGTCCTAGTGTATTTTCCAGAAGTATTAGGCACATCAGTAAATGAGGTTTTATTGAGCAATACGAGAATGAGATGAGTCAGTTTTCTTGTGATAATGAGATCTTCAAATAAAATCCCTTCCTAGAGTCACGTAGACGATGTGATTTATAATGAGCACCTTTTACTACCAGTTTGATTTTATTCCAAATGTTTAATTGTCAGTGGGGATGACTTCAACATTTGCTGCTGCCCAACCAAAGGACTTGATACAATATCTTTGAAAACTATTGTACCTAATAGAAAAATTACACACAAACCAAGGCAATTTAGCCTATCATGTTTGTGTTGGTGGAAAAAGTAGTACCCAACCTATTCCCACCTTCTAGCACTTAGTTATAGCCCTATGTGTTATGGCTCTCCAGGTGCACATTGACATACTTTTAAAATGCGATGAGTGTTTCTGCCTCTTACCCTTTCAGACAGTGGGTTCCAGACCCCTGTCATGTTCTGGGTGAATAACATTTTCCTCATCTCCCCTCTAGTCCTTCTACCTATTACTTTAAACACCTTCCTGGTTTTTGATTCCACTGTTAAGGGAAATAGGTCCTTCCTATTTACTCTATCCAGGATCTTATTTCATATTGCTCAATAAGACCTCATTTACTAATGTGCCTAGTACTTCTGGAAAATGGAAAATTTATGCAGGTGAAGATGAGATGCTGAATTGAAAGTTATTGTTTTCAGCCATATATAGAATATCTGTTAATAAGGCTCTATAAATATTGCGCAATGCAATATGTCATTTGGAGCAGTTTTTTTTAAGTGTAAGCCTTTGAATTTATAGTCCTCAGATTTGGGCCTCCTTTCTTTCTGCCTTTCTGTCATTTAATCTCAAATGTGGGAACTTGTTCTAGAGTCTATGCCAATGAGAACTAACAACCTGTCGTTATCTTATTTGGATTTTTACCCCATCCTGGCATGCAAACTTGCCTGTCTTCTAGATTGAGAATAATTGGGAACAGGAGATCTGGTTGTCATGTACACCCAATCCTCCCCCACCTCAGTCTTGCATATTGCAAAAGACTGTTTTCCTAAAATCAGCAACTGATTAATTTAGCAGTTTTCCAAATTTGCTAAGTGTCCCTGAGCTGTGTTTTTAAGGCACAATTTCATATTTTTGGAGCATTTTGGGAGCTGTCAGCAGCGAAGCCAAACTTCAATAAAATATGTCATATTCAGGAGCAATATTTTAAAGAGGGGAAATCTAAGTGTAGGATATATTAAACAGGATGACTGAAATAGTAATTTAATGACTGCTTGTTTTCTGTCTGTTTAAATTTAATGCTTGAATAATTGAGTAGCATTTAGTATTTTAAAACTCTCAATTCACAGGAGATCATCAGTTCCTTGCCAAATTTAATCAACAATAAATATGGCAAGAAGGTATTGCTTTATCTACTAAGCCCGAGGGACCCTGCACATAGTGTGCCGGAAATTATTAAGCTTCTACAACAAGGTGATGGCAATGCTCACAGGTCAGAATCTTTTACTTGTTCAAATGACAGCTGCTATTGTGTTGAGGGAACACTTTTGATGTGTTGATTTTAGTGAGAATACCAGAACACCAGAAAGTAGGAGTAGGCCACCAGGCTCTTCAAGCCTGCCCCATCATTTGGTATGATAATGGCTGATCAATGGTGGTCTCAAGTCCTCTTCTCTGCTTGTTACTCATAACCTTGATTCCTTGATTTTTCAAATATTAATCCATCTCCACCTTAAATATATTTAATGATCTGGTCTCCACCATCCTTGGGGGCAGAGAATTCCAGATAGAAGAGATTTCTAAGCACCTCAGTTTTAAATGACTAGCCCCTTATTTTGTAGCAATGTCCCCTAGTTCATGACTCCAACTAAAAACATCTCAACATCTACCTGTCAAGCCCCCTTAGGATCTTGTATGTTTGAGTAAGGTCACCCCTCATTCTTCTAAAGTTCAAGCAATACAGACCCAAACTGTTTGGCCTCTCTTGATAGAATAATCCTCTCATCCCAGAAATTAGCCTTGTGAATCTCCTTTGGACTGCCTTCAAAGCTGCTACAGGTGACTCCAGCATTACAGGATGGTTGCGTTCCTAGAAAACAGTCTGTATCATGATTTTCCGTAATGTGAAGCCACATCATCTAAGCATAGCATGTGTCAAGAAAAAAAATAAAATTTGTGTTTATGTTTGTTTTTTCCCCCCCACATAAATTCTGTGAGAGCAAATTTTTATTCTGTATATTTTGGTAGTGATTGGTCAATTGTATATGGGCAAATTTCTGTTACCTGAACTGCTGTAACATACAGGTGGCCTGTTTTAGGGAAATGGACCAAAACTCTGCCCAGTATTCCAGGTGTGGCCTGACCAATAGCTTGTACAACTGTAACAAAACCTCTCTATTCTTAAACTCCAACCCCTTTGCAGTAAAGGCCAACATGCCGTTTGCAGCCTTAACTACTTGTTGGACCTGCCTGCTAACTTTTTGTGATTCATGCCTAGATCTTCATTTTCAGTCTCTCTCCTTTTAGATAATCTGCATTTTGTTTCCTCATACCAAAGTGCATGACTTCACACTTCCCCACATTAAACTTCATTTGCCAGGTTTTTGCCCCATCACTCACTTGTTCTATATCTCACAACAGAACCACAATTTCCTAATCACAATATGTCCTTCTACCTATTTTCGCATGATCAGCAAACTTGGAAACCTTACATTCCATGCCCTCTTCCAGGTCATTAATATAAATAGTAAACGATTGAGGGCCAAGAGCAGATCCTTCGGGTACTCCACTAGTTGCATCCCCCTAGCCATAAAAGGGACCCATTTATTCCAACTTTCTGTTTCCTTTGTGACAGCCAGTTTTCAGTCCATGCTAACACACTTCCCCCTATACTTTGGGCTCTTAATTTAAGCACCATAAGATACAGGATTCACAGAAGGCCAATTGGCTCCTTAAGCCTGCTCCACCATTAAATAAGAACATAGCTGATCCATTCTATCCACATTCTCTGTGATTCCCTTGTAAATCAGATATCTGTTCTGCTCGGCTTTGGATATGTTCAGTGACTGCCTCTCAACAGATCTCTGAGATAGAGAATTCCAAAGAGTCAGCATCTTTTTGGCAAAGAAGTTCATCACAAATAAATGACCCTTTATTCTGAGTTTGTAGTTTGTGGACAAAAATAAGCTAGAATCTAAATCTGTTCCATAAACAAAAAAAATTCCACTTATAATTGGGGTGAAATCATGCCACGGATTATCAGGCTGGCAGATGAAACAAACCTTTTAAAAAATGTCAGATTCTTTTCAGAAACTGGGATTTAGCTTCATTGGAAATGCACAAATGAAATGCTCCAGGTGGAATGGATGGACTGATTGTTATCTCCTGTGTGAATATCCCCCTTCTCCTTAAGATCGCCACTTGGTAGTTACTTATTTCAAAATCGAACATTTCCACAATTGTAATTGGTCTCAAATCGAGCAGATTAAGCTTCTTTCTCCCCCCCACCTTTTTTTTGTTAACTAAGTTATATTGCTGTTTCTCAGTAGTTGAGAAGAGTATGAATGGCATAGCTTTATCTTTATCTCTGAATCTGAATTTAGCTGGGCATCAAATAGGAACAAGTTAAGACATGGAATGTCATCCATGCTATTTATTTCTAACTTGTAAGATTCATCCTCCTGAAAGTGATGTTAAATGAGGTAAAGATTAAGATTGTCTCAGCTGTCCTCTGATGAGAAACAGGAGACTGCAGATGCTGGAATCTGGAGCAAGAAGCAGTCTGCTGGAGGTACTCAGCAGGTCGAGCAGCATCTGTGGGGGAAGAGAAATTGTCAATGTTTCGGATCGAAGTCCTGCAACAGACCTTAGTCCTGATGCAGGGTTTCAATGTGAAACATCAGCAGTTCCTTCGTGCCCCCCCACTCCCAAGCAGATGCTCCTTGATCTGCTGAGTTCCTCCAGCAGTTGGTTTGTTGCTCTGATTAAATTAAATGCCTTTTGTGCATGCTGGGGTTTATCTGAATATATTACTGATGGTCTATGTTGTGAAGTGGAAACTGAATTGTGGGAATTTGAACAGGAAGCAGTTGGGATATTACTGGTGAAAATGACTGAAACCCTTTTTGAGGAAGAAGCCGGTAAACACTGGAGAGTAGATGAACAATTGGAAGTCTGACTGGGCAGATTGGAAAGTTGTGAGAGTGAACAGGCAGTGCAAAATGGAAGTAAACATAAACTCATTGAATCATACAGCACAGAAACAGGCCCTGAGGCCAAACAGTCAAGCATCCATTTACATCAATCCCACTTTATTATCCCCGTATTCCCATCAATTCCCACCAGACTACTCATCTACACACTAGGGGCAATGTACAGTGGCCAGTTAACCTACCAACCCACACACCTTTGGGATGTGGCAGAAAACTGAAACACCAAAGGGTACCCATGCAGTCAATGGAAGAGCATGTAAACTCCACACAGATGGCCTAGAAGTCAGGATTGAACCTGGTCACTGGAGCTGTGAGGCAGTAACACTACTAACTGCGCCCGTTGGGATCATGTATTGCTAACATATGATATAACTGATTTTTTTATCACCTTTAATTTGAATTATTGATGGATAAATGTATTGGTGTTCCTATTTCTATTTGTTGAAAAATGCTCCATTTCTCATTAAATAGTATTTTTCCATGTTCTATAATGACATTTTTATATGTTGAACAAGATGATGATTAATTTTGGTTTCCGTTCTGCAGATTTATTTTTCCCCATTCTTTTTAGTAAAAAGGCGAAGAAGGCTTTTGGCATGCTGGCTTTCATCTGTCAGAGCATTGAGTATAGAAGTTGGAATGTTATGTTGCAGTTGTACAAAATGTTAGTGAGGCCGCATTTGGAATATTGTATTCAGTTTTGGTGACATTGCTATGGGAAAGATGCCATTCAGCTGGAAAGAGTGTAAAAAAGATTTATGAGGATGTTACCAGGACTCGAGGGACTAAGTTATAGAGAGAGATCAAGCAGGCTAGGACTTCGTTCATTGGAGCATAGGAGAATGGGGGGTGATCTTATAGAGGTGTGTAAAATCATGAGGAGCATAGATAAGGTGAATGCACAGTCTTTTTCCCAGGGTTGCAGAATTAAGAACTAGAGGGCATAGGTTTAAGGTGAGAAGGGAGAAATTTAATAAGAATACAAGGGGCAACTTTTTCACCCAGAGGTTGGTACATGTATGAAATGAGCCGTCTGAGGAAGAGGTTGAGGCAAGTGCATTAACAACATTTAAAAGATACTTGGACTGGTACATGGATAGAAAAGGTTTAGAGGGATGTGGACAAAATGCAGGCAAATGGGACTAGGTCGGCATCTTGGTTGGCATGGACCAGTTGAGCCTGTTTTCTGGTTTATGACTCTGTCTCCATAAACACAATATACCAACTTCGAGAGTGAGGAAGAGAGGTCAGAGAGTGTCTTTGGATAATCTGAAATTGAATGCTATAAATGAAAAATGAGAGAAAAGTATTTGCTAGAGTTGATTAAATGTTCTGTAACCTGCTGTTTGATGTCTTTGAAATGGTCTTTTTGTTATCATGCCAGTAAGAAAGATACAGACATTCGTCATCGTGAATTGCTAGAAGCCATCTCGCCGCATTTGCTGAAGTATTTGCAGGAAAATGCACGTGAAATGGTGATGAATAAAGCAACGAGCGTCATTGTGGTAGATATTCTTGGCTGTGCCATTGGTGATGTGCAGCCTTCCATGAATGCTATAGCTAATATTGCTGCAGAGACTTTTGAACCTGGAGGCAAAAATGGTGAGGTAATGTACAAACACATAACCTTTGTTTCTAACTTCAGTGCCTATGGAATCAGGCGTTCAACATCTAAAATCATTAGGGTTGCACTGTTTTCCAAAAAAAAAGCACTTAACCACTTTTAGTTTTAGTCCAGAAAATTGTGCTGCATTTTCAAGATCAACCAATACACCATTTAAAAAAAAATCCTGCAGCTGTTTTAAATCTTCCGAAACATATTTTATCCAATAATGCTTTTATTCCTCTTCAATGTTAGGAGATAGTTGCTTTCTATCCTTGTGTAAATTTCACATTTATGCTGCTATTAATCTTTGTACGTCGTTTAATCAAGTGCAGCAAAACTATCTTTCCGTGCAGTAACTGATCAAAATGGCATAAAAACAACTACAAGGTTGTGTTCTTCCATATTTTTCTGTCTGTAAAAACCAGAATATTTTTAAATGATGCTCAGAATAATTCCTAAGTAGTTATTTAGTGGATTATATTTTTTGATAGATTTGATAGTTTTTATTTACTTTCATTTTAAGAAAGAATTGCACTATATATGCATCAGTCAATGTCAAGTCATATGACTGCATTTAAAAGTTTCTGATTGGTAAATACATTTAGAGGAAAAGTGCCCACTGACTAAAATAAAAATAAGCAGTCGGTTTTATTTAATATGTAGGTGTACTTGGAGTGCACACCAATCACTTGTAATACCCTAATTGATTTTTGTTAATGAGTGTCATTGTGAATTTATGGTTAAGGTGTAAATAATGGGATAAACCAGTCCTGTTAAATCACACTACAAATTAGCAATAGGATGTCATGAGTACAATTGGAAAAGAGTACCTAATAGGACATGTTATACTTTATTCTTGTATTGGCATTTGCCACCAGTTCTAAAATAAATACAATGGCTAGTTACTTCAATATTATTTTAAAAGTTCAAGTCCTTGGTTCAAATGTCATTGTCAAATGTCCTTTTATCATTTTTCAATTAATGGTTATGGCTGAATTTAAAACTGTTAGAGTCTAGGAAAATTGCTGTTAGAGTCCAGGAACACTGAAATATGACTGGTTTCCTCTTTTTTTTCTTCTTTAGCCCCACATGGCAGAGCATCCAGCAGGCCACCTCGTCCTTAAATGGCTAATAGAGCAAGATGTAAAGATGAAAGACCTTGGAAAAACAGGTAGAGGAAATCTTAATGTATGCTTTCTGGAACTTGTTGAATCATCTTTGTAACAAAGAGTTATTATTTTAGACAGTTTATTTTCCCAGTATAAAAACATTTTGGATGTGAGAGATGAGGAAGGGCATTTCAAAGGATTTGTCTATAACCTGTAAGCAAGAGAGAAATTGAGTGGTAGCTATGCTCCTTCAGATCCTGTTTTACTATTGATGTTGTCTTCAGTTTAAGTGAGGATGCTCTTTTTATTTCCTCTGTTCCCAATGTTTTCCCCAAAACAAATTAACTCGTGCTGCTTTTGTTCCCTTAAAATGGAAATTGACTTTAAGTTCTTTACAGCATTTCATATTTTAAAAAAATTAAAGCAGCTCTGCTGCAGCTATTGTCAATCTAAGCCAAAAACCCCCACCAATCCACTACTGCTATCTGAAGTCCTACTCTTGTACTTCATCAAGAATCCAGTATTTCCATTTCCCAGTACATTTGTTCCCTCACATCCAAATCCAGAATCCTGCAGTATTGGCCAAGGTTACTGCAACAGAACCTCTCTACCACCAAGAAGAACAAGGGCAGCAGACACCTCCAAGTTCCCCTCCAAACTTGTACACCATCCTGACTTGGAAATGTATTGCTGTTCCTTCATTGTCACTAGGTAAAAATCCTGAAACTCCCCACCTGAAAGGACTTTCGCCAGAGCAACTGCAGAAATTCAAGAAGTCAGCTCATTGCCACTTTACTTAAGAGCATTTATTGATGTCCAATAAGTGCTGGCCCTGCAGATGATAACTTCATCTCATAAATGAATAGTTAAAGGAAATCCAAATAAATAGTGTTGCTTTGATCCTATGAGCCCAAAATACTACTAAAACATCTATAATATGTATATTAGAGAAATATTTAGGTACTTGGCTAAGTTAGCCTAAGATTTTATTAGCTATCCATCTAATGCCTTCCTATTCCAGTCCAAATTAAAATGGTAGGAATATAGTTCATGAATGTTATCATCAAATTAATACCACCACAAAGTGTATTAGAATTATTTGGCTAATCCTCTGACATGAGCATCAGAGAAAATTATTAAAATGTTGGCTGGTGCAGCATTGGATATTTTGCCTTTCTTTTGGATGTTTTATCTAAGTCTTGCATTGGGTTTACAATCATAGTTGTAGTCCGTAATTAACTTTTACTGGCTCTAGCCCAATCTGACTATACTGATTTATCACAGTCTTCCAACTTCCACTACAAAGATTTGTTAGAAGACTTTTCCAAACTTATAAAATCTTGTCTAAGACCAAATTCAAGGAAAATTTCAAATACATTGTATTTTAAAAGTATCCCATAATGGGACCATGAAAAACCAGCCAAGATCAATCTGTCACATGAATAATTTTCCAGCTGCAGATGCACCTGACGATTTTAAAAGTGAGATTTGAATTTAGCTTAACAAAAGCATGCTTCCATTTGATGCTGGGATCACTTATTTTTAAATTTTTAGGAAATTTTAAAAAAATTAACACAGACTTTAAGATTATGATGTTTGTGCTTCTTGGGACATTTAATCCCATCAGTATGCAGTCCATAGCACTTTAGTCTGTTGTGTTGCTCCAGCTAATTTATCACTATTACGATGGGGACTTTACTCCTATTACAGATAGAAAAACGAGGAAGATCTTTCAGCGTGCTTTTACCTATTTTGACTCTAATCATGTTGCACTATACTGGTCGGTGGTCTTGTTTGAAATTATTAGCACAGGGGTCACACCTTGATATAAGCTTTGAAATGATAAAATTACTTTAAACCTACATGAAAGGCCCACTGCTTGCTAGCAAAGCATAGACATTCATTCTTAGTAGCAAGCTTGTGAAATCCAAACCGGATTTAATTGACAAAACAGTGATATAAAGGTTCCTGTTGTGCACAATGATATTTTGACATTTTTGGAAACCTCTTTGAAAGATTTTCAACCAAAATCAGATCAAATTAGGTTGTGTTGATTCTCCTTTGTACTGATATTTCAAAAATGTTTGTTGAAAGATCCATTAATTATGTTATGACCGGTTCATATTGTGTCCTTGTAATTTGTTTGAGGATCAATTACACTATTGTAATAATGTGTAACATTCTTTGGAGCAGCTGAAGTGTTACTGATCCAGAATAACATCAAAAAACCTTATGGGTTGCATGAAAAAAATGTTGACTGGTATTGAATCTTACTTACAGAATGCTTTGCAAGAACATTAGTGGAGCGTGTAGGCATTAAGAATCTGCAGACCTGGGCACAAGTAAACCGTGGAGCTATTGTACTTTGCAGGTAACCATGAAACTAAAGTGGTTGTTAGTTTCAATATAGCCATTTGTAGTTTTAAGAACATTTAAATACACATTTTTTGTACACCAAAGTTAGGCACTGATTCGACTGTGATTAACTGTTGTTACAAAGACGTACTTAGCCACAGCCACATGCTTTCTGTAGATCCCATTACATGCTGAGACATTCCATTGCATTTTACAAAGCAATGGATAGTGAGTGTAAGCAGACTGAGAATTCGAGAAGTGGGTCAGGGTAGTAAAAGTGCATTTTAAGGAAGACATTCCGAAGGAAGTTATTGAAAGATGGGAGGGAATTGTTGTGGGAAGGAGACCTGGAGTAAATAAATGTTGCTTGTTGGCCTGAAAGCTCTAATTTGGTGGTTCTGGTCATGGTGATTGCTCCCCCTGTGTTTCTTGCATCAAAATCTGGTAGTAATTATGTGGTGGCAAAATTCAATTGGATCAGCAATTTAAATGCCGTGACTTTAAAGGCAAAGAGATGCTGGGTTTCCTGCAGCAACAAGACTCCCCAAAACTATTTAACAATGCACAAGTGAGAGTGTGTGTTTATTGCTACACTTGAGTAAGATACCATCAAGAAATGCAGTGGCATTGAGCTGAATCATTCATCAGGTCTACCCTTGGCTTACTATAGCAGCAGTATGTTATTTATAGATTTGATTACAACTTTCCATGTTCCCCCCCCCCCCCATCTGCAACTCTCAGACTTGTGACCTGCAAAGTGACTTGAAGAAATTTTTATGATGGTACTACCAAGCATAAAAATTCCTTCAAGTCAATTTTCAGGCCCTAGTTTAAATTATTTTAAATCCAACAACTACATTTTTTTTTGGATCATGGCATTTCATTATGTTGAGTGAATATTCGTCCACAAACAGTAAACAATGTGTTTCAACAAAGTGTTTCTTCAAATTATTTTTGCTGTGTGCTCTTGCAATTTCAGTCTGGTAGGTTTTTGTTATTCTGTTCAGATTCAGTCTGCTTTTTCCCCACTGAAAGCAGCCTCTGTTTGAGATATTGCATGAATATTTAAGTTTGAGATCTAATACATGTTTCTTTTTTTTTGAAAGTCTTCTTCAAAGTAACAGTGAGGATGTAGCCCTTGAAGTGAAAAAAGGTTTAAAGAGCCTCATTCCCAAGTTTAAGAAGATGAAAAATGTGAAAGGCGTGGAAATATTGTTAGAAAAATTGACTGCAGGCAATGTAAAACCCTGAGTAAAAGCAGCTCAGAATGAATTTGTAAAACTTAGACAAAAACTAATTGACTGTTTATTAATATAAATTTTTGTATATTGGAAAGGGAATAGCTATTTTCTTCAAAATGTTTGTTGTGTTAGACAAACTATTCTATGAGGCTCTACATTTCGCTAAATGGTGTCTTCAAGAGGGAATCTTGGAAATGGCATGAGATACAATTGTACCTCGGTGAACCAGCATCTTAAGTGGTTTTTGGAACAATGAAACTTCTCCTGTCTTCTTGAAGTTGCAGTACATTACAGATTATAATTTATAGATAAGTGAATTAAGGCAAATAATGCTGAATTTTGTGATTAATCATTTCTTTTAAATAAACTATTTGGGAAGACCAGATGCTGCCAAAGTAGACAGCTACCAACTTTTATTATTGCCCATTATATAAATCATGTTTGTAAAAGTTTTACCTATTCTATTTTATAATTGGATGCTGTATTCTTATGTAATAAATGTAAAATGTTCCATTTATTTATGTAAAAAAAATCATTCTTCTGGTTTCTAATTGTACACAATAACATATTTGGCACTTCACTTTACTTTTGTTTGTTAAATGACATATGGTTCTCCATATGTACTCTCAAGTGAACTGAATAAGTACCCGATATTTACAAAAGGAAAGTTGAATATCTTTGTCCCTGACAAAACTGAATAGCAAAGGAACATCAATCCACATTTGTTGTTTGCAGTTGCACAAGCTTTCACACAAACCACTTGTGAAAGGGAATGCATTATTTTATTTAGACTTGTGTATTATATTTTGGATATTTTAACTTGTATACCCTTAAGGTCATGATACCAAAAAACATTGACTGCTTTTCTTTCCACTGGATGCCTGTCTGAGCAGTGGAGTGTTTATTGACTGCTAGAAATTACTGCATAGTGCAGTTAGGTAGCAAAAGGGGAGTTGAGAGAGAATAAAGTGCAGAACAACAAGTGGAAAAAGTGAAGGGGAATAGGACTGATAGGATTGCTCTTTCTGGGAGCCAGCATGGATGACTGGCCTATTTTGCACTGTGACTGCCACTTAGTTCTAGACTTCTCAGCCAGGGGTGACATCTCGCAGAGGCAGAGTTTATACTGCACAGAAAACTGGCCATTCAGCCCACACTCATCTCCTGGCACATAGCCCATACCCTTCTATGCCTTAGCAATTCAGATGTTCAGCTAGAGACTTCTTAAATGCCATCAGTGACCCCGCTTCCCCCACTTTCTCAGGCAGTGCATTCCAGGTACTCTTCACTCTTTGGGTGAAGAAAGTCCTCCTCATATCCCCTGTGAATCTCTTCCCCCCCCTTTATCCTAAATCTACGCCCTCTGGTTTTAGCTACCTCTGATATGGAAGAATGTTACCTGAAGTCTATCCTATCTATAGCCCTCATAAATTTTATTATACAGTGCTAATAAAGCACTGTATCAGACTTGAAGCTACAATGAAATCTCTCACTCTTCTACACTCCAGAAAATATAGGCCTTGCCCGTTCAATCTCTCCTTACAACAAACCCATAATCTGCGGAACAAATTTAATGAATATTTTCTGTAGTCCTTCTAGTCAAGTATATATTTTTTAAGATAAGGAGACCAAAATTGGACACACCACTCTACATGTGGTCTCACTAAGGCCCAATATAGCTCCAAGAAGACTTCAAGTTCTGTACTTAAATCCTCTTGCAATAAAAGCCAACATACTATTTGCTTAGTTTGCATGTTTAATATCAGTGACTTGTGTATAAGAATATCTTGGTCCCTTTGAACACCAATATTAACCAGTCTGCATCATTTAAAAAATACTGTCTTGTGCATTAAATTTGATGACCTCACATTTGTTACTAATTTCCTTCAGTTTCTAAATCTCACTGGCCCCTTGCTTCTTTAACATTAAACATGCAGGTATGTGTTTAATTTCTCTGTTCTCCCATTTCTGGTGTTTGTAAATGTTTTTTTCTGGAAAATGGAATGTGTAGTACACAAAAATACACCAAGGAGATGAATAAATTGGATGCATCCCACAAGCTATTTCTGTATTTCATACACAAGAAACATGTCATCATTTTCCACAGAACCTAATTTGCATATGACCTAATTTTTCAAAAATACTTTTCAATCAGCTTTAAAAATACTGGAAAACATATGGTGACATACAAGCCTGTAGTAATATGCCTACCAAGGGGAGAGGATATCTTGTATCTTTGTGGTCCATAAACATGACAATTGTAAAAGCACTGCTCTAGATAATTCCATACAAGTGGTTATTTATTGAAGTGACACCAAACAAAAGATCAACTTTTATACATAGAAGTTTCTGAGTACATAATGGGTGGCACACTGTTGCCCCCAGTAGAGCCGCTGTCTCATAGGGCCAGAGACTCAGGTTTAATCCTGACCTTGGGTGCTCTCAGTGTGGAGTTTGCACGTTCTCCCTTTGACTGCATGGCTTTCCTCTGGGTACTCCAGGTTCCTCCCATATCCTGAAGGCTTGAGGGTTGGTAGGTAACTTGGCTACTGTGAGTTGCCCCTAGTGTGTGGGTAAGTGGTGGAATCTGGGGCAGGGAGGAGGATGGTTGATGAGAATGTGGGGAAAATAAATGTAGAATTAGTGTAAATGGATGATTAATGGTCAGCACAGCATGGGCCAAAAGGCCTGTTTACATGCTCTGATTCATTAATACCATAGATTTATTTAGGGAGATTGTCATTTAATCTCTACTGGTTACAAGGTAGTAAGTTTTTAGTACATTTTATAATAAAAAGGAATGGGCAGTTGGAGATCCTAGGTTATTAAAATGGCCTACTACTCACGGGAAAGCAAAGCTACAATCAATCTAGATTCAGAAAGTGCTGACTTTGGCAATTCCAATTTGAAAACTAATTTAAGGCTGCCTTCTTGGCTGGAACTTTGTTTATTTGTTTTTAATATATCTTGCTTTTATTTTTCATGTCAGGACAAAACTTTAATTAATTTTCTTTAACATTGCTTTGCTTCATAGTCTTCTTACAACCTTAGATTTTCTACAGAGTATTGATTTAAGTTTTTCTCTTGCTAATGCTGACAATACATTCCCAGACTCCAGTTATCTTCCTGCACCTGCTGTCCAGGACAATGAGAGGAGTGGTTAACATCTAGTTATCTTTTTGTGCTAAGGTCAAGACAAACACAGTGCCCTTCCCTTGAGTTTGCTTTGACTTTTTAAAGCAAAATAGGAGGCTGTAGTTTAGTTTGTGTTGGGGTGGAGGCTTAAACTGACCAACAACCCAAAGTTCAGAGTTGTTTCTGTATAATGAACAGATTTGCAGCAAAAGGATAGTCTGATTTGCTCTGGGTCACAATCTGTAGAAGCTTGTCATCATGTAATACAGCATAGAAACAGGCTCTTCGGCCCAACTCATCCATACTGTGTTGCCCAGCGAGCCAGTCCCAGCTGCCTGAATTGGGCCCATAGCCCTCTAAACCTCTTCTATCCATGTACTTATCTAAATGGCTTTTAAATGTTGCTAATGTGCCCCACCTCAACCACTATTTCTGGCAACTCGTTCCAAATACGCACCACCCTTTTCATGAAGAAGCTGCCCCGATACCCCTTTTAAATCTCTCACCTCTGATCTTAAACCTATGCCCTCATGTTTTTAGCACCCCCTCCTTGGGAGAAAGACAATGTGCTTTCACCCTGTATATGCCCCTCATGATCTTATGTACCTCTATCAAGTCACCCCTCGATTTCCTACATTGCAGATAATATAGTGCTAGTCTACGCAACCTCTCATTGTAACTCAGGCCCCCCAAGTCCAGGCAACATCCTGGTAAATCTTTTCTGCACTCCTTCTAGTTTAGTAACATGTTTCCTATAACAGGGTGACCAGAACTGTACACAACACTCCCAAGTGCAGCCTCACCAACATCTTAAGTAACTGACACAACTTCCCAACTCCTATACTCAATGCCCTGACTGCTGAAGGCCAGTGTACCAAACGCCTTCTTCACCACCCTATCTACCTGTGATGCTGCTTTCAGCAAACAATGCACTTGCATTCTTAGGCTCTTCTGTTCATAACACTCTCCAGGGCCCTACCATTCACTGTACAAGTCCTACACTGGTTTGATCTCCCAATCCTCAACCCACATACAGTACCTAGCTGATCAAGATCCCCCTGTAAATTTCCATCACCTTCTACACAGTCTACAACAACACCTATTTTAGTATCATCCGCAAACTTACCAACCGCGCCTTGTATATTCACATCCAAATCAAACCAACACCTGTGACTCACCACTAGGTCAGGCCTCCATTACATTCAGTGGATGGAGTATCTCAATTTGGAAGAAGTGCAAGTAAATTGACTTTTCACCAAGGATTATTTAGGCCCTGGATGTAAGGAAGAGATCAGGTAGGAAGCAAAAGGGCAGATTTTGCATTTCATGCTTCTCCAGGAGAAGGTACTGAGGGAAGGGAAGTTGGTGGTGGGACAATAGACAAAAGTGAAAGGAATGGTCCCTTAACAATATCGCAAAGGTAGATGTGTTCGGTGATGGCATTATGTTGGGAAAGTGCAGGCTGATTTGTTCACTGTGGATTGTGGGTGATAAGTGAAGTCAAAGTAAACCCCTGACCATGTTTATAGGGGGGAGGGGACCCTGTGAGTGTAAGCAATGGGAAGATGATGGATATGTCACCTGATCTGAAGGAAATCTTCGCAAGGAAAAATACCACTTTCTGGATGCATTTGTATGAAAAGTGATATTGTCTATCATATTTCTGCTTTCATCTTAACGAAATGATGCAAAATAGGTTTTATGCAACTTTGCCATTTCTTCAGAACTGCAAGATTTCATCCTTCATTCTCCATGACTGGGAATAATTCTATTGACAATTTTAAAAATTTTTCTTTTTATTTGACCTGGCTTATCATTTCCTTCTATGTTAGTGGCACATTTTCTTGTATGTATCTCAGCAGCCTTGATACTTTTCCTTACTAAATGTACATTTTCTCTGTCAACCTACATTTATCGTAAGTTTGTACTTAAGCAAGGAATTCCTGCTTTTGATACAGTATATGCCCTTAAGCAAAATTCTAAGTTGCCATCTGTTGTGGTACTGTGGGATTTCTGCACTATCTTTTAGAGGAGATGATAACTAGAGGGCCTGTGTATATTCTCAGATGGGACCAATAGATCTTTATGGCATTCTTTTGAAGACAAGTGGGGAAGATAATTGTGGTGCCCTAGACTATATTAATCCCCTCAATCTGGTCATTATTGCATTCCATTTTGTGGGAGCTACCTGTGCAGAAATTAGCTGCTGTATTCCTTGCATTACAAGTGTCTATATTTTAAAAGTATTTCGTTGACACTGCAGAGCTGCGGGGTGTCTTGCGATTGCTATACAAGTGAAAATCTTTTTTTTCCTTAAAGAGCCTTAAAGGTAGGTGACTTGAGTAGAGGAAGTAGTATGAGTGCGGTTCCCTGTACTCGGAGTCAGATGTGGGAGTTCCCGGAGCCTCCCTGCCTCTGGGAAGGCTACATCTGCACCAGGTGTGTCGAGCTGCAGCTCCTAAGGGACCGCATTAGGGAGATCAGGGAGAGTCAGGAGGTGATAGAAAGGAGTTATAGGCAGGTGGTCACACCGGGGCCACAGGAGTCAGGCAAGTGGGTCACAGTCAGGAGGGGGAAGGGGAAGAGTCAGGTACTAGAGAGTACCCCTGTGGCTGTACCCCTCGACAATAAGTACTCCTGTTTGAGTACTGTTGGGGGAGACAGCCTACCTGGGGGAAGCGACAGTGGCAGTGTCTCTGGCACAGAGTCTGGCCCTGTGGCTCAGAAGGATAGGGAAGGAGAGAGGAAGGCAGTAGTGCTAGGGGACTCTATGGTTAGGTGGGCAGACAGGTGATTCTGTGGATGCAGGAGAGAAACTTGGAAGGTAGTTTGCCTCCCAGGTGCCAGGGTCCCGGATGTTTCAGATCGCGTCCAAGATATCCTGCAGAGGGAGGGAGAACAGCCAGAGGTCATGGTACATATTGGTACCAATGACATAGGTAGGGGAAGGGATGAGGTCCTGAAGAAAGACTATATAGGGAGTTAGGAAGGAAGTTGAGAAGCAGGACCTCAAAGGTAGTAATTTCAGGATTACTGCCTGTGCCAAGTGACAGTGATTATAGGAATAGAATGAGGAGGAGGTTAAATGCGTGGCTGAGGGATTGGAGTAAGGAGCAGGGATTCAGATTTCTGGATCATTGAGGCCTCTTTTGGGGCAGGTATGACCTGTACAAAGAGGACGGGTTGCACTCGAATCCCAGGGGGACCAATATCCTGGCGGGGAGGTTTGCTAAGGCTACTGTGGGGAGTTTAAACTAGATTTGTTGGGGGGTGGGATCCGAACTGGAGAGACTGGGGAAGAGGTGTTTGGCTCTCAAATAGAGAAAGCTAATAGTAGGTATGAGAGGGAGGATAGACAGGTGATAGAGAAGGGACATGCTCAGACCAGTTTGAGATGTGTCTATTTTAATGCAAGAAGTATTGCGAACAAGGCGGATGAGCTTAGAGCTTGGATAAATACTTGGAGCTATGATGTGGTGGCCATTACAGAGATTTGGATGGCTCAGGGACTGGAATGGTTGCTTCAAGTGCCGGCTTATAGATGTTTCAGAAAGGACAGGGAGGGAGGCAAAAGAGGTGGGGGAGTGGCACTGTTGATCAGAGATAGTTTCACGGCTGCAGAAAAGGTGGATGTCATGGAGGGGCTGTCTATAGAGTCTCTGTGGGTGGAGGTTAGGAACAGGAAAGGGTTAATAACTTTACTGGGTGTTTCTTATAGGCTGCCCAATAGTAACTGGGATATTGAGGAGCAGATAGGGAAGCAGATCCTAGAAAGGTGTGAGAATAACAGTTGTTGTGATGGGAGATTTTAATTTCCCAAACATCGATTGGCATCTCTAGACAATGAAGGGTTTGGATGGGGTGGAGTTTGTTAAGTGTGTTCAGGAAGGATTCTTGACACAATATGTAGATAGGCCTACAAGAGGAGAGGCTGTGCTTGGTTTGGTATTGGGAAATGAACCTGGTCAGGTGTCAGACCTCTCAGTGGGTGAGCATTTTGGAGAGAGTGATCATAATTCTACCTCCTTTATGATAGCACTGGAGAGAGATAGGAACAGACAGACTAGAAAAGCGTTTACTTGGAGTAAAGGGAATTATGAGGCTCTCAGGCAGGAAATTGTAAGATTTAATTGGGAACAGATGTTCTCAGGGAAAAGTACAGGAGAAATGTGGCAAATATTCAGGGGATATTTGTGTGGAGTTCTGCATAGGCATGTTCCAATAAGACAGGGGAGTCACGAGAGGATACAGGAACCATGGTGTACGAAGGCTATAATAAATCCAGTCAAAAGGAAAAGAAAAGCTTACAGAAGGTACAGAGAGCTAGGTAATGTTAGAGATCTGGAAGAGTATAAGGCTAACAGGAAGGAGACTAAGAAGGAGATTAGGAGAGCCAAAAGGGGACATGAGAAGGCCTTGGCGGGCAGGATTAAGGAAAACCCCAAGGCATTCTACAAGTATGTGAAGAGCAAGAGGATAAGATGCGAAAGAATAGGGCCTATCAAAGTGCAGCAGTGGGAAAGTGTGTATGGATCCCGAAGAAATAGTGGAGGTATTTAATGAATACTTTACATCAGTATTCACTACAGAAAAAGATCTGGGGGATTGTTAGTTAGGACTTGCAGCAGGCTGAAAAGCTTGAGCATGTAGATATTAGGAAAGAGGAGCTGCTGGAACTTTTAGAAAGCATCAAGTTGGATAAGATGCCGGGACCGGATAAGATGTACCCCAGGCTGCTGTGGGAGGCGAGGGAGGAGATTGTGGAGCCTCTGACGATGATCTTTGCATCATCGATGGAGACAGGAGAGGTTCCAGAAGACTGGAGGGTTGCAGATGTTGTTCCCTTATTCAAAAAAGGGAGTAGAGATAGCCCAGGAATTTATAGACCGGTGAGTCTTACCTCAGTGGTTGGTAAGCTGATGGAGAAGATCCTGAGAGGCAGGATTTATGAACATTTGGAGAGGTATAATATGATTAGGAATAGTCAGCATGGCTTTGTCAAGGGCAGGTCCTGCTTTACGAGCTTGATTGAATTTTTTGAGGATGTGACTAAACACCTCGATGAAGAGAGAGCAGTAGATGTAGTGTATATGGATTTCAGCAAGGCATTTGATAGTGTACCCCATGCAAAGCTTATTGAGAAAGTAAGGAGGCATGGGATCCAAGGGGACATTGCAATATGGATCCAGAACTGGCTGGCTCGCAGAAGGCAAAGAGTGGTTGTTGAAGGGTCGTATTCTGCATGGAGGTTGGTGACCAGTGGTGTACCTCAGGCATCTGTACTGGGACCCTTGCTCTTTGTGATTTTTATAAACAACCTGGATGAGGAAGTGGAGGGATGGGTTAGTAAGTTTGCAGATGACACAAAGGTTGGATGTGTAGTGGATAGTCTAGAAGGCTGTCAGAGGTTACAGTGGGACATAGATAGGATGCAAAGTTGGGCTGAGAAGTGGCAGATGCAGTTCAACCCAGATAAGTGTGAAGTGGTTCATTTTGGTAGGTCAAATATGATGGCAGAATATAGTATTAATGGTAGGATTCTTGGCAGTGTGGAGGATCAGAGGGATCTTGGGGTCCGAGTCCATAGGACGCTCAAAGCAGCTGCGCAGGTTGACTCTGTGGTAAAGAAGGCATATGGTGTATAGTCCTTCATCAATCGTGGAATTGAATTTAGGAGCCAGGAGGTATCGTTGCAGCTATATAGGTCCCTGGTCAGACCCCACTTGGAGTACTGTGCTCCGTTCTGGTCGCCTCACTACAGGAAGGATGTGGAAGCCATAGAAAGGGTGCAGAGGAGATTTACAAGGATGCTGCCTGGAATGCAGAGCATGCCTCATGAAAGCAGGTTGAGGGAACTTGACCAGTTCTCCTTGGAGTGATGGAGGATGAGGGGGGGGGGGGGACCTGATAGAGGTATATAAGATGATGAGAGGCATTGATTGGGTGGATATTCAGAGGCTTTTCCCCAGGGCTGAAATGGTGGCCACAAGAGGACATAGGTTTAAGGTGCTGGGGAGCAGGTATAGAGGAGATGTCAGGGGTAAGTTTTTTTACTCAGAGAGTGGTGAGTGTGTGGAATGGGCTGCCAGAAACAGTGGTGGAAGCAGATATAGTAGGGTCTTTTAAGAGACTGTTGGATAGGTACATGGAGATGAGAAAAACAGAGGGCTATGGGTAAACCTAGTAATATCTAGGGTAGGAACATGTTCGGCACAGCTTTGTAGGCCGAAGGGCCTGAATTGTGCTGTAGGTTTTTTCTATTTTTTTTCTTTATTACATTTAGTTTTCCATGAGATCGGATTGTGAACTTGGCAAATTATTGCAAACAATGCAACCTGAAGAACAATGAGTGAGCTCGGCTGAGGTGAGATTTTACGATGTCAGCCCAGTAACGCTCATCTGAACACACTCATTCCATATATTCTTGGAAACTGCACCAGAAGTGCGACTATTGGTTGGAAGGTAAGATTCATTATAGGTGGAACACTTGAAGGTTCGTTGCTCACATTTAAAGGGACACAAAATTATTTACAAGCGAGGAGATCCTGCAGGCTCTATAGAGATGAAAGATAGAATTTTGGAAAGAGAATCCATCATTTAATAAGGCACTGGTTATGTGGTTGAAGGTATCACAAATACAGACTGGCTGATTTTCTGGACTATTAGATGTTATTCATACAACCCAACGGGTTTAAAGTGAGTGTGGGAATGGGGCCTGGGTATGTTCAATGTGAGTGCAGGAACAGGGTCACAGTGTGTTAGTAAAGCACAAGAATGGGGCGTCGGTGTGTTTGTAAGGAGCATGAGAATAGGGCCTTGAGCCAGATGCTGAACTATCGGGATTTCTGAACAACGAGATAGTAGAGTTTTACTCTAATTGGGGAAAATTTGGTACTTTGTGGCAAACTGAAAGAAGAGTGAATGAGACTTAAGATTTAGCTGGAGACAGGGACACATCGATTGTCCATTCCTCCAGCAAAGGGTAAATATAAGAGTGCTAAACTATTCTTCCTCCAATATGTGTGTTCATGTGATAGGAAGTACCAACTGTTGCTACAAGAGCAAGACAACACTAATACAATGTCAGTTATTTGTATGTCTGATATTTTATGGATAATACACAAAAATATACACCCTTCTATAGTTTATGCACCATAAACTACAAAGATACAGTGATATGTAATAAAACAATGGTTAAAAGTTAGATAGTTCAACAGCATTCACTTATATATGGAATATGCAAGTCTTTTCGTAAGAAAATCACAATGAGGCATAATTTGTTGGTGTTAATTGAGGAATTTATTGATCAGTGCAATAAACATTAATTTCCCTGCTGTGCTGTTGACTATTTATAATTATGAGGAAAGGAGGAAGGTTTTCTGGTGCATAGACAGAATATGATACCCATGATTCAATGATTAGGTTTCCAGTAGATTGAAGGGAGTCACATTGACTACTAGATCATTTTTTGGTGGTGGTTTTCGGTCTAGTTCTCTCGCTGACCAATCGCTCAGATGGTTAAAGGTATGAAAGTGGAATCAAGCAGACTAGCAAATTCCAGGGCTTATTTGATGTAAGCTTGGTGTTTTCAATAGAGCTACAAGTGGCCTTGTTGCCTGTTAATAAAGAAAATAAATTTGCCTGGTTTCATACTCCCAATTACTCACTGGGAGTGCCTTACTGGGAATGTGCATGTGTATGTTGGGTAAGTAGTAGTGGTGATTTCCCTTGTGAAAGAATATTTTGTCAACATTCTATCAAGTATATGAATAATGGCTACCTAGCTAAGATATCAACAGTTCCCATTAAACTTCAACATGGGAATCGTTTGCAATGGTGTTAGGTCGTTGGAAGTCTTTGTTGTGGTCTGGATCAATGATCTGAAAATAAGTTCGGTTCCCACCATTACATATAGAAGTTTAAATTCATTTGGTTCACCAATGTCCTTCAGGGAAGAGCAGTTTCCACTTTTACCTGGTTTGTAAAAATTGCTCACATCCAGCAAATGAAAGAAACAACTTTATGTAAGCAAGGGATGGTGCCTTCAGGAGCAGAAAGCAAAAGGAGAAAAGTATGATAGTAACATTTAAATTGATTTATAATGTACATTCAGAAAATCCAGAACTCTAAGAAAGGTTTCCACTGCTAGCAGGTTCAGTATGTGATGAACTCTGCATATGTTTTTCATCTTGATCTGATTTTTAAATCAATTTTGTCAATCTTCTTTGTCAATGCACTTGGATTGTTTATAAATGCTGAGGTGCAAGGCCAATCATTTTAGATGAGCTATTAGTGTTTGCTGGGAATAGAATTAATTAATTTACTTGAACGTTTAAACCTTAACAGACTTGTAGGCAACAGTTAAGTATTAAATCTGTCTTCCTTAAAAGTGTAATTGCATTGTTCGTACTTGACAGATGCATAATTTGTTTGGGCAGTGTTTCCAGTACAAACAATGCAATTAAATTTTTTACATTCTGAATTCCAATCTTTTAGAAAAATGAACAGAATGTACTCTCACCATGATGTTCCCAAAGGCCTGCTGTAAAATGTAGTCATAAACTCCTCACTGTTTCTAAATATGATCTCTCCCATTTTAAGTACTTGTGTGAAGTCAGTGAACAGTCACCATCACACACCCTTATTCTTTCCTCAGTGAGGTGAATGATGAATGCATTTTGGACCTGAAACAGTAGGATCACATCACTGAATAGATTGCTTACCTGACTGATATGGATGTAATCTTCTGAGATTAGACTGGTTATTCATGCACGGTAAGGTGCTCACCCAAATTTGCTTACTACTGGAAGCTTGATAATGAGAATTTGCATCTCTAACTAGTATTTCCAATTTAAACCTACCCACTAACTGTTTACCTGGACAGCAACAGTCATGGACGAAACAATGAGCATTTGCAGTCCTCCAGGTGGTCTGGTTTCCTGCCACATCCCAAAGTAGTGTGGATTGGTCAGTTAATTGGACAATGGAAGTTTCCCCCGGGGTGAATGGGAGGAGTAGAATCTGGGGGGAGTGGAAGAGAATATGGGGAGAATAAAAAAAATGGGATTAATGTAAGATTAGTGTAAAATGGGTGGTTGATGACAGGTGCTAACTCGAAGGCCCCCTCCAGTTCAGGTGTAACCTGCTCCTTTTGTACAGGTCACACTTTTCCCAGAAGAGATCCCAATGATCAAAAAATCTGAAACCCTGCCCCCTGCACCAATTCCTCAGCCACACATTCATCTTCCAAATCATCCTATTCTTACCCTTACTGACACATGGCACAGGCAGCAATCCAGAGATTACCACCCTTGAGGTCCTGCTTTTCAGCTTCCTGCCTAGCTCCCTATATTCCATCTTGAGGACCTCATCTATTTTCCTACCTATGTCATTGGTACCAATATGTATCACGACCTCTGGCTGTTCACCCTCACCTTCACCTTCAGAATGCTTTGGACCCAATCTGAGATATCCCTGACCCTGGCACCAGGGAGGCAACATACCTTCCGGGAGTCTCTTTCACATCCACAGAATCTCCTGTCTGACCCCCTTACTATGGAATCCCCTATCACTACGCTCTCCTCTTCTCCCCCCCTTCCCTTCTGCACCACACGGCCAGGCTCAGTGCCAGAGACCTGGTCACTGCAGCTTTCCCCTGGTAGGTTGTCCTCCCCAACAATACCAAAGCGGTACACCTGTTATTGAGGGGAACAGCCACAGGGATACTCCGCACTACCTGCCTATTCTCCATCCTTCTCCTGACAGTCACCCAGCTACCTGCCTCCTGCAGTTTAGGAGTGACTGCCTCCCTATAGCTCTTATCTATGAACTCCTTGTTATCCCATAGGAGCCAAAGGTCATCCATCTGCAGCTTCAGTTCCCCAACACAGTCTGTAAGAAGCCGCAGCTGGATGCGCCTTATGCAGATGTCATTATCAGGGAGACTGGAGGTCTCCCAGAACTCCCACATCTCACAAGCTGAGCACACCACTGACCCTGGAGCCATTCTCACTACTCTGTCCTGGCACTAAAGGAAACACCAAGGCAAAGAAAGAAACTTACTAGAGACTTACCTTCACTTCTTCTTGCCAAAGGCTCAATTCCCTCACTCTAACACTGGTCCACACACAGTGGCCACTCCACTTACACCTACCTTCCCTTTATTTGCTGCTGTTAATAAGCCAATCAACTGGTAACAATTTGCAAATGTGCCTCATTTAGACTCTTGCAAGGTGAAACTCACAAGCACAAACACATAGACTCACCTCTCTTCAAAGGTCCCGCTCCAAATATCGCTCCAACTCCTGACTCTGCAGGGTGAAACTTACCTACACCTATATTGCTGGTGTTCAGTATCCAAAGCACTTGGAAGAAGAGGTACTTGAAAGTAATACTCTCAGGAAACCTTCCAATGCAAGACTAGGCAGCATTTCAAAATTTTAAGCAGATGGGAAGTTATCCTGTCTACCAACTGTTTCCTGTCACCTTATTACATCCAGGCAGTTGCACACTAAGCTCTGAAAGCAGATCTTAAGCTTTATTTGATTCTCCACGCTACAGCTGTGCAGAGTTTATTAGTCACTGAAAACTTCAAAGGCTTTCATTATCACCTTTGCATTCCCACAAATTTATGAGCTGTTCTCGTTTCCATTCCTTGCCTGCTTTCCTGTATCTTGGCCAAAACCAGTGATCACAGAGTTGGTAGAAGAGATTGTTGTGTCTCTGTACAATTGGACTGATGATATTACAATCAGCAGTGTGTTTTTTCCTGCAGATGTGATTTCTTAAAAATAGCTGAGAAGAAAATAAACAACAATCTGAGAATTGTTGGAATCTGAGGAGTTTAATGTTTATATAATTTAGCAGTTAACGATGCAGGTGAAAATCATATTGCATGGTATATCATGGTTCCATTGGTGCCAGAGACAAATTGATTTACTGCTATGGGTGATGTTTCATTGCTCTGTTTTAGTACAGATTATCAGTTGATCCCAAAGGCAATGATTATTTCATATTGTTGATCTTTCAGTGAAAGTTGAGTGAGAGTTAGGTTATACTAAAGTTACGGAATACATAGGTCCTTCATATTGGAACTTTGTGCCATCGTAAGCAAATTAGAAAACACATTAATTTTAGAGTTTTTTGCATGTATTTAAAAAAAACCTTAGGGTGATGAAAGATATGAAGACTTGAATTTTTCTGGTCCGCATTATTGTCTTCTAATCAAATAACATAATTTCCGTTAATTTTCCCAAATGCTTTTACAATGTCAATCCAATACAAAGAATATCTAGCAGCCCAAGTTGTATATGTAAATACCATTGGCTTGTTTTGTTAATTACATTCCAGTATCTTGAATTGGATTAATTTGTCACAGCTGTGATTGTAGATACTGCAGAAATGCTCTGTTTGGAGGAAATGCCTCCAAATTTGAAATTTTATGTTGGTTCTGAGATCAGAATCCTATTGCCTTGATTGTTGTTGTGCTGATGTTAATATCTTGGAGGGTTAATTAAAATGGAATCTTCCAATCAATTTAGTTTGAACTGGGCTCTACTTGAAATGGACCTTAGGGATATATTTATATTTTTACATGGCCCATTTGGGCCAAGGAATTGGATAAGTCTAAACTGTCCATCAGATGTCGACTAGAAACCAGGCCAATTGTGACCTCTCACTATCGCTGCAGATAAAAGTTTGAATGCATAAAGATCTCCAGACACAACGTAATGGGATCCTCAAGGAGTCATTGCAAACTTTTATCGAAGTGGCAAAATGTTTATAAGTATTGCAAATGAAGCAGAACAATTTTTATACTTAATTACTGGGATTACACTGTGCACTTCATGCTCCTTCCCTACACCAGGAGCTCATTCGAAGTCATGATGGCTACTTCAACTGGGATTCCCTTGTACACAGTGGAGAACCATCTTTCACTGACTTCTGATTCCAGAAATTACAGCTGTGGCACATCTGCTATATCCTGAGAAACATACTTGGAATGGCTGTTGCAGAACACTCAGGCCATTTTATTTGCCCTCTACCTTTTCCTGGAATTCCACAACAGCATTCAACAGATAGTCTAGAAAAGAACAGTTTGAATAAATGCTGGTGTCAGCCAGGAAAAATAGCTGGTTGATGATAGCGTTCAAACCGCACATGTACCTCTTCCTATTCCATTATTTACAGATCAAGCCATCCTTTAAATACATCAATGCTATTTGCTTCAGTTATCTATGCAAGAGCAAGTTTCAAATTTATGCAACATTTCATGTAAATAAAGCCGTCCTAAGTTCTTTATTTGATATTGTTTTTAAGCCCCTTTGTTCACACACAACCCCCAAAAAATGGGAGTTTTTTTTCAGAATTGTCATTATTGCAACACTGCAGAATCCCTGCATTTTATAATCATGAGGAAAAAAAAACAGTTGGTTCATGTTGGTTCAGTCTTTCTTGGTAGTTCAATCTTCTGAATTCTAATAATATCTTAAAAGTGACAGATTTTCATGGAGAATCTTTTCTATACTTTCTCGAGTGCTGCGACATCCTTTCTGTAGAACAGAGGGCATGACTGTACAAAGTAAGCCATTTGTGTATAATCAAAGCTCTGTATATATTTAGCATTATCTCACTGCCTTGTTATTTCTCTAGAAATGAGCAAAATGCTTGCTTCACTTGCAGTCAAGATTCAAATTGCAGTGCCACCTTTATTAATTTATATACCTGCATTCCTGAATCTCTCTATCCTTCTAATGCATATTTTTATATATTACCTGACAAGCCTCTTTCATTAAGCAACAAACAATCTGCTGGAGGAACTCAGCAGGTTGGGCAGCATCTATGAGAAGAAAGGAATTGTTGGCATTTTGGGTCGAAACCCTGCATCAGGACTGAGAGTGGAGATGTTGGCATTTTGGGTCGAAACCCTGCATCAGGACTGAGAGTGGAGATAGTGGCAGGTGGATGATAACTGGGGGCAGACTAAGAGAAATGAAATGAGGGCAGATGAAGCAAGGAGGTGGGGAGGGTGAAGGTTGGAGACCAATATTGAAGGGTGATAAGCAGGAACACAAAAGCTACCAGTGCAGGAATCTAATAAATAAAGAAGGCCATAATGGGTACCATTAAGGAAGAGGTGAACGGCAGATGGACCCAGAACTAGATGTGGTGGTGGGGGTGGGGGGGGGAGGTTGGGGTGAAGCCTGTGGGTGAACTATGTATGTAGATGGAACTGGGTGTGTGTGAAAGGGGGCAAAAATGGGAGGAGGAGGCAGATCAGAAGGAGAGAGAAGGGGGGAGGAGGAAAACCCTCTCTCCCTCAAGCAACATTTCATGTAAAGAAAACCCTCCTAAATTCTCAGCTCGCTATCCCCCTCAATTCTCCCTACCTCTTTCCTCCTCTCTCTGAAGGTGGAGCGGAAAGTTACTTGAAATTGGAAAACATAATATTCGTGCCATTGGGTTCTAGACTACCCAGGGGGAATATGAGGTATTGTTCCTCTAATTTGTGTTGGGCCTCATCCTGGCAGTGGAGAAGGCCAAGGATGGACAGAATGGGAAGGGGAATTGTAATGCCATGTAACTGGGAGCTCAGGGTGTCTGTTGCAGACAGAGCATAGTTACTCTGCAAAACAGTCGCCCACCCTTTACCTGGTCTCGCTGATGTAGAGGAGGCCACACTGGGAGCACTGAATGCAGTAGACGAGGTTGGAGGAGGTGCACGTGAATCTGCCTTACCTGGAAGGGCTGTTTAGGTCCCTGGATGGTGTGAGGGAGGAGGTGGTAAAACCAAGTATTACACCCCCTGTGACTGCAGGGGAATGTGCCAGGGGTCAGGGAGGGGTGGGTGGGGAGGGATGAATGGAGAAGAGAATCACAGAGGGAGTGGTTCCTGGGGAAGGCAGGAAGGGGTAGGAAGGAGAAGATGTGGATGGTGGTGGGATCTCATTGCAGCTGGTGGGAATGACGAAGGATGATATGCTGAATGCAGAGGCTCGTAGGGTGAAAAGTGAGGACTAGGGGAACTCTTTCTCTGTTCTGTTGAGAGGGAGGCAGGGTGAGAGCAGTAGTACTAGATACAGAGGAGATGTGAGAGCGGGCTCCATTAATCAAAGCAGAAGGAAACCCATGCTTCGTGAAAAAGGAAGACATTTTAGATATGTTGGAATGGAAGGCCACATCGTGAGAGCAGATGCGATGGGCACGGAGAAACTGGGAGAAAGGAATAGCATCCTTACAAGAGAAGGTGGCAAAAGGTGTAGTCTAGGTAGCTGTGGGAGTCAATAGGTTTATAGTAAACATCAGTGGATAGTTTGTCTCCTGAGAGGGAGACAGAGAGATCTATAAAAGGGAGAGAAGTGTCAGAAATGGTCCACGTGAATTTGAGAGAAGGGTGGAAGTTAGGGGCAAAGGTTCTGCACAGGTGCAGGAAGCAGCACCAATGCAGTCTTCAATGTAACGGAGAAAGAACTGGGTACCAGAGAAGTTTTGGAAAGGGACCATTCCATGTAGCCATCAAAAAGGCAGGCATTAGCTGGGGCCCATTCAGGTGCCTATGGCAACCCCTTTGATTTGTAGGAAGTGAGAGGAATCAAAAGAGATGTGGTTCATTCCCACACTGAACTGTTCATCCTCGACCTCTTCCACTGCCAGGTGAGGCCCAACGCAAACTAGAGGAACAACAACTCATATTCCGCCGAGGTAGTCTACAATCCAATGGCATGAACACTGAATTTTCCAATTTTAGGTAACTCACCCCTCCAGTGGGTTTTCCCACTGCCTTCTTCTCCTTCTGATCCTCTTCCAGTTCTCTGATTTTTGTCCCCTCCCACCCTCCAGCACCCACCCCCTCCCAATCACCTATCTTTCTACCCCTCCTGGTTCTGTTCACACATTACACACATAGTTCACCTGCAGGCTTCTCCCCATCCCTCCCCGATCTATCTGCCATTCATCTCTCCCCTAATGGTCCCAATATCACTCCCTTTACTGATCAGATTCCAGCAGTGGGGTAGCTCTTTGTGTTCCTGCTTATCACCCTCCAGCAGCTGTCTCCAACTTTCACACTCCCCCCCCACCCCCACCAACTCAATCCATCTGCCTCTCATTTAGTTTTCTCTCTTTTTGTCTGTCTCCATCTATCATCCACTTGCCACTGTCTCCCAACTCCACCAACTCTCCCTCCCCCACCTGGCACAATTGGCTTGTCATCTTTCACTCCTCTTCAGTCCACCTATCACCTCAGGCTTCTGTGTCATCACTCCCCCTCTCTTTATACTGGCCATCTCCCTTCTCCACTCTCAATCCTAATGCAGGGTTTTGACCCAAAACATCGACAATTTCTTTCCCCCTCCAGCAGATTTTTGTGGCTTCAGATTCCAGCATTTGCAGATTCTTGTGTCTCCTTACACTTCATTATATTGAATTTAATTTGCTATTTGCTGTTCAGGAAGCCTGTTTGTGTTCTTATATTTCCAAATAATTAACTATAATCCTAATTTGATATTATCTGTAATTTTTGACACCATGGTTCCAATTTCTAAATCCAGATCATTTGTAATTGGTGAACAATAGTGGTCTCAGCACAGATCACTGAGTCTATCACTTCCCTTTTCCTGGCAATACTCAAATGTTTCCTCATCCTACACCTACGTAGGAGTCACTTTTCAATCTAGTCTGTTATCTGACCTCTGAATGTACTTCCATCAGGAATTTCTTTCATTGTACCTTTACTTGTGCACAAAATCATATTTTACCTGTTTTGTGCTGCATGATAAGTATTTAACCCAGACATATTGCTTTGTGAAACAAGCTTTTTTTTGGTACAAAAAAGGTATAGTATTTGAGAGTAATATCACACATGTTGAATGCTGAGCTGTTCAACCATGAAAACTAAACACAGAACACTTTCAGTTGTATTTTATCCTTCATTTTTCTCAGAAGGTGCTAATCTGTTCCCTGCATTGTGATAGTGAAATATTTCTTCAAAACAGTGTTATATTTTGAAAGAGAAAATAAGAAAGCATGTATTGTCCTCAGGCTGTTTTCTGAAGAAATTTTATTGCTCTCTGGGCAAGTGATGGTGTGGGACCCCTCCGCAGCACTCCGCTAACCTTCTCCGTGCTCTTGATGAAAAATTAACTTGTCCCCTCTGCTTTGATGAAGTTGTATATTCATAGCTTTTGAGCTGTGAATAATAGTCTGAGAATTTATTATAGAGGATGGAGATCGGCATACCATTTAAAATGATCCCAAAAGCAATACAGCCGAAAGCGAAAGTCCTTCCGAGGATTGTTTCTGGACAGACATCTCCATAGCCTACCGTGGAAATGCTAACCTGTAATCAGATAAAATCCTCTTTTAGAATGTATGTTGACAACATGTTTATTTTTAAAAGACGTGTGCCGGAAGAGAATGACATTCTGTGAGAAAGGACAGACAGCATGCTTTGAACTTTCATATATGGAATGAACAAGGAAGGAGGTATGAAAGTAAAGAGCTGGTGCTAGAATTAGAATCATAGATCAGTACAGAAGGCCATTCAGCCCTTTGGATGCATGTCAGCTTTTTTGATAGAGCTATTCAATTGGTCCCAAGACACACCTTTATTCCAGCCTTCTAATTTATTTCCCTTCAGATATTCATCCTTTTGAAAGTCATTATTGAATTAGCTTTCAAATTGTCCATTTACAGACGACAAAAAATTGCTGCATAAAATATTGTTTCTTCACATTGCAACCAGTTCTTTTATCAATCACTTTAAATTTACCAGCCCTTTAGTAACTGTAAAATATTTCTCAATCAAAATCATGATTTTGTACACCTTTATAAAATCTCTGTTCAAATCTTCTCTACTCTGAGAAGATGTGAACAGAGATCTCTTCTCTTCTCTGCCCAGCTATTCTTGTATCCCCATTAACTGAAGACTTTTATCCGCCTCTCTAAATCTCCCTCTCCATGGTCTTGCAATCCTTTCTAAGGTGTTGTTAACAGAAAGACCCACACCAGTCAGCTGTGCTGTGACCAATTAGCTTTCTGTTGAGATGGACCTGCCAATGCAGGATAATGGAGCTCTTATCCAGAGAATCATTCTGGCTGCCTGCAAGAATTCATCGGCTTCCTCCTTGTCAAGTTTACTCCCTAACTGAATATCAACTCAATGTAAATTCAAAGGCAGAGTACACAATTGTCTGAGTATACAACAGCTTCTACTTATATCACAAATACTCCAAGGAACTTCACAAGAGCAATAATTGACATCATGTGCCATGTTGTCTGGTAAAAAGCATGGTCAAATAAGTAGATTTTAAGAAATGGCATAGGAGGAAAGAGAGGCAGAGGGGACAGAAATATTTGCGGAGAATTCCAGCGCTTTCAGGTCTTGACAATTCCAGGCATAGCCACTAATATTGGAGTAATGTTGGATTAGCATAGGGTCTGAACTAGAGGAACACAACTACCTAGTAGAGAACACAGAAACTGGGGAGCCAAAAAAATGGAAGGATTTGAAAACAAGAATGAGGATTTTAATATTGAAGTATTGTTTCAGAGCCAGTATGGGTCACCAAGCACAGGAGTGAAGAGCGATTGAGACTTGCAAGTTAAGATGCAGGAAATCTACCCAAGATATATGAGAATAGTCAAGTCTAGAGATATCAAAGGCAAGGATGAGAGTCTTGGAGGTAAGGGGAAATGTGGGTGATGTTACAGAGATGGAAATAATAATGATGGCATCGATAATATAGTCAACAGCTCCATCATGGGCACAACCCTCCCCACCATCGAGGATATTTTCAAGAGGCAGGGCCTCAAGAAGGCAGCATCCATCACTGAAGACCCTCACCATCTGAGCCATGCCCTCTTCTCGTTCCTACCATCGGGGAGGAGGTACACTGAAGACCCACACAGTGATTTAGGAACAGTTTCTTCCCCTCTGCCATCAGATTTCTGAACAGTCCGTGAACCCATGAATACTACCTCATTATTCCATTTTTCCCCTTCTTTATTTATTTTGTAGTTTATGGTCATCTTTATGTCATTGCACTGTACTGCTGCCGCAAGACAACAAATTTCACGTCATATAAGTCAGTGATAATAAACCTGATTCTGATTCTGATTCTGAACAGCTTATCTCAGGGTCAAATATGACACCAATATTATGGTTCAGTTTCAGGCAGTTGCAGGTGGGAGGGATGGCTAAGGTGAACATTGTGATACAAACTGCAGGGGATGCCATTTATCTTCCCAATAATTAGCAGGAGAAAATTTTGCTCATCTCTATGGGTGTTGACCAAGCGCTCTGATAGCAAAAAAGATTATCATGAATTCAATTTTTCTCCTTTTGTTATGCTACACCAGGCAATGACAGAAAAATATACAGATTAAATCAATAACATGTTTGAAAGGCTAGTTGACGAGATCTGGTTTGCTTTTGTCTCTCTATGATACGCTTGTTCAGGCCAGAAGTTTGCAGTGTGGCAAACTTTGTATTTCAGTTCCACAGTTCTGTTCAATAAATAAGCATATCTTCTATATCCCCTACATAAGATCATTTCAATGAAGCTAAGAGTCAGGGATGACTTTGAAGCTAGAAACACATCTCAGATTTCTCATATCATTCCTTCAGCATTCAGAAGGAAATATAATAGACAAATGAAACGTGGGGTTCAGATGTGTGGAAACAATACTGAAACAGTGATGGGAGCTGGAACACTTATTTTCTGATCTCACTGTTACTACAGCAACACACCAGCATCTGACTGCACGTGGGCAGAAGGGCTAAAAAAATGTAGGTTACTGATGAATTAGTGCTGAGAGAATGGGAGTGAAAGACAAATGGGAAAATTAAGTGTAGAATGATTAATATATGAATAGGAACCGCAGAGGCAGGCTTGTGCTAATTTTAGATAATAAAAGCAAGGGAAACCCTGGACTTTTGCATTAGAGAAAATTAAATATAAAATGGAGTTAGGCAAGAAAAGTAAATAAAACCTTTATCAATACAAAACAAAGGAATTAAGCAGAAAATGGAAATAAGGCTGCTATTAAAGAATTATTTTGTGAAACAAGAAGTGGAATTGAATATGAAACAGCTATGCTGTTAGATCTACACAATTTTGCCAAAAGAGGTCAAAGCATAGAATTTCTCTGTTGCCAGCAGAGTTCCCCAGATATCAGCAAAATTGGTGCAGAAGATAACAATTTCAAGAGCATTTTGTCCTTGCCAAAACTGAATTTTTCCAATAATTTGAGCTAGTCTTAAAAACAGCATATCCAACCCATCAAACTAGCCTAGCACTGAAGGCGAATTATCACCCTTGGGAGATTCTACAATTTATACTTTGCAATCTTTCCAGGATGTTTTGAAAGGTCTGAGAGGCAAAGACACTGATGTTAAAATGACATTTTTTAAAGATTATAAAAGAACTCACTACAGCATAATATTGTCTTGAAAACATTTTTGTATATTTAAAACTATTTTAAGCAATTTAAAATCAGTTCACTCAAAGTCAATGGATTGAAAATCTGATTTGAAATGCTGTTTTTCTGTGATTGGTCTATGCTCAGCTGTATCAATCATACTGTACCAAAAATATCAACCTTTAGTAAATCAAGGGATATTATTTAAAGCAAAACTTTTTCAATATAAAGTTTTTAATGCTTCCTTCAAATTGTTGAGTTCAGGATTAGTCCTTTTGGACAATGAATGATATAGAGACATTGGAACAGATTTAGAGACAGCCTATAAGAACAAAACCTAAATTAGGATTAAAAAGCTGAATATATTCACTTCAAAGATGCAGAGAAACTGGACAAGTTGATAGAAGCATTTAAGAAAATGAAGAGTATATACCCTGACAGATTATATCAAATGGATAGATTGGGAGTTTATTTGTGTTAATCTTATATAATAACAAAACTATATTAAAAATAATTAAGTGGTCTTTTCCAGTGTTAAAGTTCTTTATCTATCCATCATTTTTTCACTTTTATGAAATTTTCTTTCATAATTTCTTTTATTGCTGATTCACTTCCCATCCCATTCTTCACCTCTCATGGACTGATGGTCCCTCTCACTGCTGTTAATAAGGACATACCTTAAAATAACTATTTCAAAACTAAGCAGTAATCCATATAAGTTCATGAAGGGTCAGCTATGCAGTACTCCATTGTTTATAGCCGTGACGTATTTGAAGGGCACAGCAGAGGAGCCATGCACTCCGTCACAGTGAGTTAATAAAGAATATTTTTATCCCTCTCTCTTACAATGACACCTCCTCCTCACAACATCCCTCACACATAGGGCGGCACAGAGGTGTAGGGGTTAGCGTATCTGCCAGCGATCCAGGTTCAATTCCTGCCGCTGTCTGTAAGGAGTTTGTATGTTCTCACTGTGACTGCATGGGTTTCCTCCAGCTTCCTCCCACATTCCAAAGACCTGCAGGTTAGGAGCTGTGGGCATGCTATGTTGGAGCCAGAAGAGTGGCGACACTTGCAGGCTGCCCCCAGCACATTCTCAGTAATGCGAAAAGATGTAGTTCACTGTGTGTTTCGATGTACATGTGACTATTAAATAAATATCATTGTATAATATCATATCATACTAATTTTTAGTCCTGAGGATAAACACTGTGTAAACAAATAACTATCATCCAATAATTTAAGATTTTAATGTTGTACTCACTGCAGCCCACCACCAGGCATGGGGTATGGATGTAAAGTTAGTTCCTGGAACATCATGTTCAACAGAGAAGACCAGAGCAGAAAAGGAAAATATGCCCATTGCTATAAAGAGGAAAAGACAGCCAACCTGCTGGTAACATTGCTTCAATGTGAAGCCAAATGCCCTCAGTCCAGTGGAATGCCGGGCGAGCTTTAAAATGCGGAAAATTCTCATCAGTCTCATGATCCTCAGCACTTGGCCAACTTTTCCCACTCTGCCCACCTTCTCGATATCCTGATCATGCCTCCCATAGTCTTCATCCTCAAAACATTCCAGGATGATCTGGAGATAGAAGGGGAGGATTGCAATGAGATCAACGGCATTTAGAGCACTTCGTGCAAACTTCTCAATATCAGGAGTGGACATTATTCTTAGCAGGTACTCTATAGTAAAGAAAACGATGCAAATGGTTTCCACATGCTCCATGTAAGTATGTCCACTCAGTTGGCCAGCAGGACTCTTGTACTGCATTTCTTCAACTGTGTTCATGACCATGGCTACAATGGAGATTAGCACAAACATACTCGAAGCGACTGCCATCAGCTTGGCTATAACTGAAGAGAAAGGTTTTTCCATTAGGTTCCAGATTACTCTTCTCTGGCGACCATATATCAAGTCTCTGAAATGCTCCTCATCTTCTTCCACTTCAAGTTCAGCTTGCAGCTCTCGCTGGACCTTTAGCTGTTCATTTAACTCATCTTGCCTCTCCTCAAAGGAGATCCTGCAGCACCTATTAGTGTTTTTGATCCGTATACCCCAATAGTGGATCTCTTCAAGAAAATTTCTGGGGCAAAGCTCATTTTTAATCCACAAGACTCCTGTCCTGTAAAAGTTAAAGATGTGATGAAAGATTTCAGGATCTCGATCGAAGAAATATTCATTGTCTTTTACACTGTAGTCATCGCACAGATCCAATTTCCTTGTGGGATCAGTGTAAGTAGCCAGTTTTCCAATTCTGGTCTTAGGAAATCGAGCAGCAGCACGGTAGTTGATCTGGAACATTTTGCCTCCTACATTAATATTCAACTTATAGTCTTTAAAGGGAGAAACTGCTTTGTACTGAGGGACAGTTGGTAACTCTTCATCAGAATCTGTTTCATCGTCGTATTTAATTTCATAGATATCGGACCCAAGTTCTTGCATGGAACTCCATCGTTTTAAGGCCTTTTCTTTCACAAGTGCCAAATCACTCTGTTGCTGCTGAGCTGCATTTAAACTCTGTCCTTGTTTGTAGTTTGCAAACAGACTCTGACGTCTTTGCTTGAGTTTAAACATTCCTGCTCGCTGTTCCTTCTTAAAAAAGAACCTATCAGTTCAATCAAAGCAATGAGCGAATTGAACTGCATTGTTTAATAAACTAAGGAGTGTTAAAGTCTTGTTTGAGAATTGCTGCTGACCCCATTAATTTGCTGACAGTAAGGATCTAAGAGCTTAGATGGCTATTTAGATATTATCCCATTTCAGCTGCTTCCACCCACTGACACTGACGTCTTTCTTTGCTGTTCACTGACAAATCTAATTATTTTGTAATGCAGGACTTTGGAAGCAGAGGGAGGATGAGATGGGGAAGGAATAATTTAGAATCATTAGCTTTCCAAATTATGTTTCTCATCCGTAACCTGTTATTAGTTGTGCCGTTAGGTATTCTAGGACACCTTATGCTATTAACTTAATAACAAAATACCAGATCATTTTAGTATTGGCAAAAGTTTGCTTAGAATTAATAATAGATGTTGTGATTGCACTGAGCATATAATAACCTGGATTGTCTAAATAGGCTTTCTGCAATGCTTACAAGGTAAATATCACTCCTTGAAAGAGCAATTCTGAAATTAGGTCATTCAGTACAAAAGGCATAAGAAGAAGCCATGGTTACAACATTATAAAAGCAGTGACAATCCTTTTCTCTTTTCTCAGACAACTGATGAGAAACAGTACGTGTGTTGTACTATGCTGTACAAACTCAGGGTGATCTTGACTGCTCTTGTAATTTAACCCTGTTTTCTGCCTGCCTTGTATTTACAGAATATGTTGAATTCTTATGCATACATAATGAGGCTTTTACAGCAAGTTATTCCTTGAGTTCACTGGAGGTCAGTCTTGTGCCAACTACTAACCATTATGGCTCAGATTCTACTGCATTAACGACAGTGAAACTGATAGCAACTTTTTGCACATGTCATTTTTCCTTAAGCATGGAACGTGCTGTTCTCTGTGTTTCCATTTGTGTACTTGCATTATACTCTTGTGATACAACGGTTATATGATATACCTGCTTCTCAACAATGTCACAATTTCACAGTCTGGAACGTTTAGTTTGCACCAATGGCTAAAGACCTTAACATTTGAATAACTTGTTTGCTGTCCTGTAAATGGATCACTATCTCTTTGAATATACATGCTGTGTTTTTGAAGACCTCAGAGCACCTATGTAGTTTAACACAGAAATCTCTAAGATGTTGTCAGTGATTCAGTGCTCTTCTACAAACTATACTTCTTGCTGACTTCCCTATTACAATCTAGGGAAATCACAGAGAGTTCTCCTGCACCTGATCCTGTCCATTCAAATGAATGGGCTCACTGTTTATCGGGTCATCAAACAGATTTCCCCAGTGTAAGCACTGGAAAATTACATAGTTCACGTTGCACAGCCAGGCTCCAGCGGAGTGCAGAGGCCCTGCCAGCAACAATCAGCGAAGCACAAGTTTAGACCTTTACATTTATAAATGCTTGTGGGGACTCACAAACCTTGCATTTTGACAAAGATAAGCAGAGATTTTATTTTGGAAGACTAGAACCAAAACCATTTCTTGATTGTCACTTGCCAAAGTCCTAAAATTCCCTACTTAAGTGGTTTAAGAAATCAGCTGACTACCATATTTCTATATCTTTTATCTGTGCAAATCAATTCCTATGTCGTCATCTTCAGAGGTTGACGGGTTTGGTTCTGTGCAGGCCAGGCATATAGGTCACCCTCTCAGCTTCAGTCAATGATGTGCTCCTCATGCTCACAGACCCCATTGACCTGTGGAGGCTGCATACGGATCAGCCGGGAGAAATATTCCAAACTCTTGGTAGGTCAGGGGTGGAAGGACTCCATGCTGGAGGACCCAGCCCCACACAAGACAAGCCTTCTCTCAGAAATGCCCTCTGTGCTGTTCTCCATCGCACGGAGTCATTTCCTGTGCTGGCTGCTCCGCATTCACCACTTGTCTTACTCTCATCTGCTATCTGGACATGTTGCCACTGTCCATTCTGCTATCTGCCAGCAACAGGGGTCTCCAGTGGAGCCCATCCCCTTTACAAAGGGGCCCTGGGGTGGAGAGTACTCTACAGAGCAGTCCTGAGCAACAATTATTTAAGTTGGTTCATGAACTCTTGGGGCACCTTGTCATTTCTACACTATGGAGCCTGTGTTCCATGTCGCTACACCTGCGTGCCCTATTTGAGTATTTGAAAGGTCAACACCTCAAGTTCTAGTTGCACTTCAGTCCCACGCCCCTGATCTTTGGGCACCTGGTGTGGAGGGGATGAATTGATTGGGGGAACCTCCTCATTGGTCTGCTTCTGGCCATTCACAGGTCCAGGCCACGGGCAGTTGGGGTGATCAGTCCAAGCCGACTGCCTGCTCCTCTTCTGAGGATACATCCATGTCCACATTTTAATCTAAAAATGTAAATAAGAAGGGCCACAGTTCAGGGTCCTCCTGCCATTGCACAAAAATTAGTTAAACTTTGTCTTAAATCCCCATGAACTATTTATTTTAAGTTTGTAAATGAATGATAGCCAATGATATGATTAAGTAATGGGAGTAACATTACTTGTTATGAAAATGTTGCCTTGAATGTCTGTATTGATATATTTGAGAATGTTTTTACAAATAAAGAATATTTTGAAACATAAAAAGGGCAATTAGGAATTTTCCATATTAATTTAGAAAATGAAAAACTAATTTTTGCTGCAAAATTGTATCTGCGGTGCATGCACAAATTGCTGGGGTGATGCCTTAACAGTTGTAGTCAACGGCTGAAGGGCAGGCTCTTTGTTGCTGTGGCACCTTATAAATCCAGAGATATGATGGCACAGTCTTGGGTGATGGTGTTCTGAGCTTTCACTTTGGCAGCCAGATGTTGGAGGCAGCTGTTTATGCCACAATGGAAGCCGAGAACTTAGTCATCAGACAATATATCATGGTTGGATCTACAATTATGCTAACGAAATTGGCTACACTACTGTGCTGGAAAGAATGGTCCGCTATGTCCGAACAAAGCCCTGTGCAAGGCTGCAGCTGGACTTCTCCATGTTCCCTGATATTGGAAGTGCTTTCTGGTGGGACTGCCACTGCACCAAGCATTTCATTGTACATTGCTGTTGGATTTTGTCTCAGGCCTTGCCTTCAGGAAATCTGGCATCTAGGCTTCCTTCTTCCTGATCTTGTCCCTAAGTTATTGTCTGGGTTGGGAAAGAGGCAAAAGTCTGAACTGTATCTGTATACAAATTGCATTTTGCACATCAGAAGATACTGAGTCGAGGGGCAGATAGGATGTGAGAAGGATGATTAGGTCTGAGGATACTGTCAACTTTGATGCTTCCAGCCCAGGTGCTGACCGTGACCTTCACAATAGGAGTCCCAAATATGGCTAGGACTATCTTCCAGTGTGGTTAGCATACCCAAGCCCACCTCTCCCCCTCTGATTAGCCCCTGTTCATCGACTGATCCTGAAATAAAGAGGGGAAGTGTTTGTCAGTGGGTGTTGGAAAACGTGTCTGGATGAAGCAGCGTCATTGTTGAAGGGCTGCCAGAGTTTGCAAGCTGTGAGCTCTAGGTGTGATGTATACAGCAAAACTGTGCAGTGAATGTGCCATAGAATGTATCAATGTTAGAGGTGAGGCCTGAATAACAGAGGTAGGTGAGTGAAGTGGATGTGGTGCATTGAATAATAACTGAAACTAATGGAATATGGCATTTAACATTGTTTACAAGGCCTTGAGTGCAATGCCCAAAACCTTGGATCCCAATCTCTGCTTTACGTAATTCCTTACAGTTTTCCAGTCCATGTTTGGAATGGCTGCTTGCAACTGCTCCAGCCACTATGCTCTCCTTTAAGATAGCAAAATAACTTTAATTGGAGCTAATCACTGGCAATAATGGCCCTCTGATATCACTCCCAGTCAATAATGAGGACTGTCTTGGGAAACTTAACAGGGTGTGGATTGCGAACATACACTAATGTTGGAGCAGGATTAAGCAGAATAATAACGAAGGCAGAAGTGAAAAGAAATCTCCAGAGTTCGAGGCAGAATGGAAGGAGAAACATGGGGAGCTGGACAAACAATTAAAATCAACAGCAAGAGTTCAGTAAAAACCAAGAGCCAGGCTGGAGGTTAAAAGCCTGGAGGAAGGAATAAGAGGGAAGAGGAGACAGATTCAAAAGCAACCAGATTCTGCTTGATCTGTCCTGTTTGCCTGCGCCCACACTATGCCAACAGCTGCCCTTACTTTCTGTGGCCTGGAGGGTCCAATCGTATGGGGGAGGGGGCCTTGCTGCTGAGGCCGTCCCACAAGGTGTAAGCTCTGGGCAGGGTCAGGGCATTGGGTGATGGATCCTGGGCCCCATCCTTGAACAGCCCCATTGACCATTCATGGCTGTCTCTAATTTTCAGAGGTATCCAAAATAGGCAATTAAAAAAAAATTAAAAAGTTTGCTTCAAGCAGGCTTAAGTGCTAGAAATTAACATAAAACTTTGAATAAAATTAAAAAACAAAAAAAAAAGTCCCTGGCATAAAGCTGAGGGATAGGATATGGAGGTCAGGTGCCCTAGCATCAGACTTCTAGAGGGCTCACCCTAATAATAATGCTGGGAAAACCTTCTATCACTAGTCCCTTTATTGAGGCTGAAGGGAACCAATGGATGGAATAGGGATTAAACTGAAGAAAGAACAATTTCAGAAGTTTTAATTCAATGTTCACTGTCCTTGGGGAGGGAATGAATCCAAGATAACCCAGACCATTTTGCAGCAGGAATGGAATATGAATGTTTATGAGGTTTTTCACCTTGTCATTAATAATCCCTATATTAATGAGTGTTTCATCATTATGTAAACAATAGAAGTGTTTTCATCCATGGATTTTAATGGAATTGTGCTCCTTTTTTTTCTTCTTGCTGAGTTTCAAGCATTGATCCGTGCCTCATAATTGTTCTTCATATGTAAACAATTTTTCATGAAAGTTAATGCTGAGAAAATATGTTTTTTTTAAGAGTTCTCTTTGATGCACACCAATGTGTTGTGCTTTTATAAAGGTAAAGTGACTGTCATCTGAATTTTGTCATGTTGTTTAGCTAAATAATTAGAATTCCTATAAATTTCCAATTTAAATCCTAAAAATAGAAACTGAAACACAAAATTACAGAAGGTAAACCTCTTATTGTTTGACTGATCTCTCCAGAACTAAATTGGTGCCTCAAGGAAGAGTGATTTATAAAAGCTGCTTCCCTGTTACTAAAAATGGTTAGAGCTAGAGAAGCAAGCATTCTGCTTCACTGAGTGAATTTAATGACATAGTCCACGGATCTGGCCAAAGTAATTTAGTCATGAAAGCTTGAATTAGAATGAATTTGGTTCATTGTCTCCAGGCACCCACTGGTAGATATTCTGTATGTTGACCACTGGAACTTTCTGTATGATGCAGATGCAATAATAAGTGTCTAGTTTCCCCACACGGGACTGGGTCAATAAATGGAGAAAGATTACAGAAGTGGATGAGAGACCATTTGTCCCATTGTGCCATTGCTAGACAAATAAGAGCTATTTAGATTATTCCTACATCCCAGGTCTCTATCCATTTTTACATGGGGTGAAGGTTCTCATCTCCACCATCCTTTCGGGCAGAGTGTTCCAGATTTCTATCACAAGATGGCCAATTTTTTTTCTCTGTCAGCTTCCCTCTAATCCTCCTTCCAGAGGTATAGTATACAAAAATAAGGATGTTTTGATGCAACTTTACAGGGAACTAGTGAGTCTGCACCTGAAATATTGTGTATAGTTTTGCTCTCCGTATTTCAGGAAAGTAGTACTTGCACTGGAGGCAGTGCAGAGTGGGTTGATTCTGGGAAAGAAGGGGTTGACATCATGTGTGACTTTGCCAAAATCCTTGGTGAAATCCACATAGATTACCCTTATAGAAATGTGCCGCTCTCATTGACCCTTCTGTAATGTCTTCAGAAGCTGGATAGTCAGGACCTTGCCTTTACAGTTCTGGCCTGCATAATTAATAATCATCATTTAGAAAGGTACAGTTAATGTCAGGCTGACTGGCCTGTTTAGTGCTCAGTCTGTCCTTCCTCCGTTCCATGGGTAACATGCTTGTAGCTAAAGAATTGGAAAATGATGATCAGAGTCTTCTAGAACTGGTGATTTATCTTCTTTTGAAATAGGACCCCTTAATATCACCTCTTATGTTGATTGTATTCAATATCACATTCTTCTTTGTTTGCATTTTTTGTTTATGAAGGTAAACAAAACATTCATTTACAACCATACCCGCATCCTCCACCTTTACTCAGATTACCTTTATGCTTTTTGCAATTCCTTTTTCCTTTACATATTTAAAGGACATTCAGGTTTTAGTTGATTTTGCTTGCTTATATTTTTGTTTCATGTACTGTGTTTTCACAATTTCCTTTATTTCAGAATTGTAAGAACTATGTCTGCTTTCCAGGATATGTAAAAATCTCAAGAAATCATGCAAGGGAAGTCATTGCACAGAATGATATACAATTCATAATGCAGAAACTGACCATAAACACAAATGGTCTACACTGTTATTTATGCTCTACACAAATATTCCCCCACCCTTTAAATAATCTTGTCAAGAACATCTATTGTTTGCTCCTTCATGTGTTTATTTAGCTTCCTATATTTACTACTCATCATTGCCAGGTTGGAAAAGGCTTTTATATTACTGTGGTATGGAACATTGTAGTTTCCATACTTTCACCAATAGCACTTTCTGCTTGTCAAAAATGAGAGATGTTAGTGCTGCAGAATGGAACTCTCTCCATGGATGACATCATTTTCAGCATTGAGCATTCTTAAACAAATCAAAACTATCTAAACTAAATGAGCAAAGGACTCAAACAAACAGATGATAAAACAGTTGTCACTCATCAGATGAATCCAGACTCCGAAGTCCAATCCAGTACACCACCAACTTCCCTAGTGACAGATTTTCCCAGTGGTTACGCAGGACACATCAAGTATTTGGAGAGAGTGGGCTTTCTCCAATTTTGCATTATAAATCCTAGTCTTACACTTTCTCAATCATTTTCCCTTCATGAATACTGAATGGGAACTGTATTAAACTACATATATAGTGCCATCTCCCTTTAACTCCAGGAGTGGATAATTGTATGAGGGTCTAGTAAACTACCCAGAACTCCCTCTTTTTGAAGTCAGATCCAATCATTGAAATACTTGCAGAAGAATGATTTTAAATATCAAATACAATTCTGTTGACTGCAGATTTTCAATTTCCTTCCAGTCAATTTTGATGAAAAATTGTCTTTTGTGGGCATTACTATTCTAGATTTTTAATGAACAAGGAGTAAGCTGCTGATGCGGTTAAAATGTCGTTTTTCCTGATTTACTTTTAAAGTATTACTTCCATTGCTTCGATGAGCCATGATTTTATATAGTCTTGTTCCTATCAACATGACATTGTACAGTTTTAATAGTCATAGATCAGAACACCACTGCTGATTAATCTCATAGTTGTATCAGCAGTAGGTGAATACAGGTTCCAGGTTCAGGCTAAAGAATTTGGATTAATTGAGTATGGAATGGGAGCTTCCCCAAACTAGTGCTGGGGGTAGGCCTACTCTGGGGTGTCCCAACAGCATGTTTCTTATAAAAGCAAGTCATGTAAAGACCTGGAGTATAGACTCAGAAGGTATGTTGACTCACCAGGGAATAAAGTCAGATGTAATATTTCAACTTGAAAATCAAGGAGAAAGCAAATGGCATGATTTTGAACCCGAGCACAATACACTTTTTGGCAACTATTATATCTAATTAGTTCATTACCACTACTTCTGGTGTCCCAAAGGACTGATACCTGGCTTTTCATCAACAATCTACATTGTTATGACCTTGCACCTTATTGTCTACCTGCACTGCACTTCCTCTGTAGCTGTGACACTTTACTCTGTATTCTGTTATTGTTTATACCCTGTACTACCTCAGTGCACTGCATAACGAATTGATCTGCATGAACAGTATGCAAGACAAGTTTTTCACTGTACATCGGTACAAGTGACAATAATAAACCAATAGCAATACCAATGGTGCCCTTTTGCAACATCATGTTCTACATGTACATTACCTCACCACCACTCCTAACCTCTTCACTGCTTCAGAGTAGTCATGGTTCTTGCCTGACGTTCAGTTCTGGATGGGAAAAAATTTCTTTCAATTTATTGGAAAGAAAAAAAGCTATTTTCTTTGGTTCTCATCTTTCTAAAGTAAACAATTCCTCTTCCTGGCTAGACTATTGGACCCTGCGATGACCTTCCAACCCTATATCCACTTGATTGCCTTGTTCCAGCTTCATGACATTCATCTGCACTCCAAATCAGTTCAGGAACAGCTGAAACTCTCACCTGTGCCTTTGTTATCTAAGTGCCCTTATTGCCGACTACCCAGGTTACACCATACAAGCACTTGAATCCAACTAACACCATTGTCCATCTTTTAAAGTCCATCACATTCCAATCATTTTGTTTAGATTTTAAAATTTTCAACTTTGTTTAATTTCCTTCATCACTGTGTTCCTCCCCAACTCTGCAACCTCCTCTGCATTCACAGTCCAAGATCTCTGAACTGCATCAATTCTGGGATCTTGGGCTTTCCAGATTTTGATTACTACAACATCAGTAGTCATGTTCTCAGCTACTTATGCCTCAAACTCAGAAATTCCTTCCCAAAATCTCTACACTTTTTTTTAAGATGCTTAAAAAAAATCTATCCATCCAGCTCATATTATTGCTTCTTTGCAATTGAATATCAAAGTTTGTTTAATAATGATCCTGTGAAATGCCAAGAAATTTTGTTGCAGTGAAAGGCATTTTTTGAATGCAAACTGTTTTTATTGTTATTGTAAATGTGTTATGATTTCTACAAGTGAAAGTAGTTTGGACAAATAGGAAGTGCATTCTCAATCTGTATAATTAAATCAGGAATTAATTTATTGCAAATTAACAGCTTAAGCTTTAGACCCTGTACTGTAAATTGTCATTTCTGATTAGACAGTGCATACAGATTAAGATTGTTAGCCTTGCTTTACTCTCTATCTCTTGCAAAAAAGTTGGAACATTAGGATTTAGTAACAAACATTTTCAAGTTCTGGAATGCTATTCTGAAGTTTGGACAAAGGGACAAAATTGAAATTATGTCCAGGTTATAGTCATAGTTAAGATTCTGCTGTGGAAGGCACTCATTTTGCACACTTCCAGTGGTGTGTGCTACTTTGGGAATCATTGACTTGTGCATAAGGTGAGCAGTGGTTGGTGGAAAACCTATTGCCACTTGTCTGCTTATAAGTACTGGTGTGATGCATGAAACATGTTGAAATTCAGACCCCATTAGCAAGCTGCTGATGAACTGTGGGTGCCAGCAGCCTGGACACTGCACCTTGCCACTTATGGGATGGAGGGGAGCTGCCCCAGATCCCAGGATGCACTGGCCAAGAGATGAAATCTGAGGCGAGCTCAAAGGAGCCATCAAGTTGTTTTCTGGGTGGGGGAAATAAGCGGAGGATAATCCTGCTCCAAGATCATCATTTGACTAGCTGCCTGCAAGACCTTTAACATGATGAAGCTCACAAATTGGATAGAGCTTGGTCAGCTGAATCTGCCCACTCACAGTTGAAAATTGTATTTGGATATAATTGTATTATATGTATCCTTTAAACATTGGACCCAATTTACATAATTAGGTAACCTGCAGTATGTTTTAAGCAGATTTACAGACTTACCTTGAAAATTGCATCAGGAAGGCTTTGGGGAATCAATGAAATGGCTGAGTTGCGTTCTATCAATCTTTGGAAGCCTACTTAGGGAAAATAAACAGGATTGTGTGATCTATAATGCTAGCCCGATGCATCCAAAATTATAGATTTATTTTATTTTTTTTTTTGAATCGGTCATCTTCCTTGTGATGAGGTTTCCATGGCTCCAGTAGTCCAGGGACTGCCATTGAGTTCTATCACACCAAAACACCTTCTGGAAATAAGGAATTTTTTCAGTAACAACACTGCAAAACGTATAACAAGGTAGGATGCCCATAGGGTGTATTTTGAAATATTAAAATTATGGACCAATTGGGGAAGACAAATTTAAATAATTGTGTTGAGAGGATGGGATTCAATCTATGAACCATAATTTTTAAAGATCATAAAATCGCCACAAGAAAACATCAGGGATGTAATGATTGTTGAAGTTTGACTACCAACTTGTGCCACGCCGGAATAATGCGAGCTCTGGTCATGTGTTTAAACTTAATAGAAAACTCTTCAGCATACTTGTTCTGTTGCAGCCCGATCACATTTGACACGATTGACTAACTGAAAAGCATAATGAGAAAGTTGCATAGAAACTCCAGAAAATCCTCATACATAAAACGTGAAATTAATCAATAGCATTTCATCCTTAAAAGGAATCTCAAAGCACAAATTGGTGTGATATACATACTCAGATGCAACTGACTCCTTAATTGTAAATTTTAAAGCAGGAAGATCTGCTACCCAGTTCCTAGCATGTGGGTTGTCAATAGGGCATCTCTACATATCAATCCTGGCAAGCACCAACCCAAATTAAACAATCTCTGATAGACCAAGATACATAAATAGAACTCAGTTCCATTAGTTATCTTCCAACACAGGCAAACCCTGTGTTACAGGGCAGTTGTGTTCCAAGAATAAGTCCATAGTGATTTTCCAAACAAAGCCTCGCCATCAAGAAATGAATGTTGAAAAAATGATACAGAATATATGTGGAAAAAGGTAAATGTAAGAGCCAATTTTGTTTTGTATCTCAAATTTGATGAAATGTTAAAGTGAAACGCTGTCTGGTCTCAATTGAATATAAAGGCCACATTATCTGGTCATTATTTCATTGCTGTTGTAGGACCTTGCAGTGTGCAAAGTGGTCACTTTTTATAAAGGAAATGTAATGACATAAAATACTTTGTTGGTTTTAAGGACACTGGAAAAAAATGCAAGTGTCTTTTAATACCTGGGCAATTCTTTTGCATGCAAAGCAAGAACACAGTTCTGCTATCTGTGGAATGACAACTCCTAGTTTTGAACCACCAGATGGTACAAGTTCACATTTAATATTTATTGAACTAATTTTCCAATGGCTAAGTTTTTTATTTTATGCCAGTTTTTAAATCTTATCCTGGTAATACATTCCCACACCTGTTCTCTTTGAGCTTGCTGTCATATTCTCAAATTAGCCCCTCCCTTCCCAATTTCCCCAGTCCCCATATTTGGATGTCTCTATTCTACTCGAAAATATAAGCTGTTATCCTTCCTGATTCTGCAGTGAGGAGAGTGCATTTGAAATTAAACATTACTGCAACTTGCTGAGCAGCAGCATTTTTTTTTGAACAGCAGTCTTTCAGAAGCTATGGCAATATTTGTAGATAAGATTACCAGTAATAAAAGTAGGACTACAAACTATTAACTTAAAACAATCTTGATTGTCACTGTCAATGATTTAGTCAATTAGTGGAGGTATCAAAATAGTTTTGTTAGGAAACCTTGAAATCTTATGAGCCAGCTGTCCAAAATGTCTGCTATAATACAAAAGCAATGAGCCAGACCCTGTTGGCAAGTACAGCAGGAACTGCCTGCATCTGCCCAATCAGGAAGTTCTAGACCCATGAATATACAAAGGGTCTTGACCCATAACATTCACTGTCCATTTCCCTCCACCAATGCAGTGTAATCCACCGAGTTCCTCCAGATTCCAAAATCTGCAGCCTCATGTCTCATTTTGCAATTATATTTTAATTAACACATTCAATATTTCCAAATAGCAGCAACTATGATGATACTTGGAGGACCTGCCACAGGTAGGTCTACATTCGGCACACAAGTCACTGAAAAGCATGGATGGGTTTCTCTGGCAGCAAGTTCTAGCCCATTATACTTCAATGAGTCTTGCTTTGAACAACTATATCAAGTTTAATTAAACTGATGACATCCTTTAGGTTCCAGCTCACTTTAGTCAAACTGTCCTGCATCAATGAAGGACCACAGTAGTACTCAAACTTTGTATCAGATCCACACAAGCGAATGAAACTTTGAAAGAAATGGTTACAGAATATACTGTAGAATTGAGCATATGGGGCATTATATTAACAAACTGACCCATACCACTGTTTTCCTTTATTTATGCATAGTGCACTGGTTTAAATGCAAATTCAGTCAAAAGCCTTGTAAAATCAAGTTTGCTGCAGGATTAGGGAATAAGATATCTCTGGAAGATACCATTGTCAAGCAGAAAATTTTCACCTCTCAATCAGACAAAAAAAAAAATCTAACTTTGGACTGGTTTTCACCCCCCAAACAAAAAGGCTTGGACCAAGTTATGAATGACTCCAAGCCCATAATGCTGTTTTTTTTTGGTGGGAGGGGTGTTAAAACTGATTCAGAGTTACAGATTTTTGTTTACTTGAGGGGTGAAAATCTGCTTTACAGGGGGTATTTCCTGGAGATGTCTTGGGTATGTTATTCCCTAATCCTGCAGCAAACTTGATCTTGCAAGGATTCTGACTGAACTTGCACTTAAGCTAGTGCTAAAGATGGTTACTGTAGCTGATCTGTAATGGCTACTTGCCAACTGACCAGAAGGATATTCAAGACCACAAACCAAGGGATGTTACAAATCTCCTACAAACCATCACACAAAATTGTACTGTCCTTTTGCAAATCAATGGCTTACATTTCCAGTTTGATTCTTCTGTCACAACTTCCTATTATGTAGTTGCCAGCTTGGCTACTAAACTGTCATTGCATTGATCCATTTTACTATTTAGCTGGATGGATTAAAATGTTATCTTTTAGTATCCAATGTGCTGCTCTGTTCAGTTGGTAGCATCAAAATCCAGCTCATCTTCCTCTCCCCCTTCTAGGCACCAGTACAAAAGTTTGTAGAATTTCTGTGCTATCAAGGCTGAAAAGTAGTTTAAGTACTGCCCAGGCATCCAAGTTATCCATGCTCTGATCACCATTCCTTATTTATGGGAGCTTGTATGCAAATTAGCTACAGCATGATTGTATTAGTGATTACACTTTGAAGCACTGTTCCAGAGTGTTCCTAAAAAGGCAACCACTACAAATAGGTGTTGTGAACTGGTGAATTCTGCAATGTATCTAATTTTTTTTTGTACTATTCTTCCCCCACAGCTGCAGCCTGACTTTCTGGAATTAGTTGCTTTTGTATTTAAAAATTTGGAATTAACACAAGAGGATATTGTAAAGCATCAATTCATTCCCTAATTCAAGCTAGTAAAAGCCTCTGATTCACAATTGGTTTATGGATAGCATTCACGCCAGGAAGGAATTCTAGGATAGAAACCAAGTAAACTGCTGTGCATGGTTTGTCAGGTTTTGACTTGTAGCTACATCATTCAAAGCAAGCAACATTCACCATTAACACTACTAGAACATGCCATCTGAAAACAGAATCAATCTGCTGGCCTGCAACTGTTTTTTTTGTTTGGATTGTTGAACTAATTGGATTAGTAGAATGTCCTTCAGTAAAAGAGGTCACTACACCAGACTTCAGTTTATACTACTTTATGCCTGAGTGATGTTTACTCATTCATGCAGTCATTCAAATGCTGTAGTCCATTACTCAATTAGATGGAATTACACCTCAAATCTAGACTAAATCTAATCCAGGTAATATAGTGAACCTGGACATGAGGTGCAAGTTCTACATTGTACTTCTGCTACTATTGTCTGCAAAAGATTGTCCACTCCGGCAAGTCAAGGATCCTAGGCACCATTTTGAAAGAGCCTGGTTCCCTCAGATACATCCATATTCTCTGGACTGGCCATTTGGAAAAATTGAATGCACTGCCTACCACAGTATGCAGAAGAATACAAGCTGCAAAAATGTAAGAAATGCAAATTTAAGCAGCATGGATCCACTGCTAAAAATTCACCACAAACTCCCAGGCCAATGTTTGCGTACCGATCCATACATAATGCAAACTAACCTGGAGTGGATCAAAATCCAGCCTTGGGTGAAACTATCTCCTAACCAAAACTTGAAAAAGCGCAAATTAGTTTTTGAAAGAGTAATTTCTTAATTCATAAATTTACTAGGATTTAAGTAGGCCCAGGTGGGGTCATTTGTACTGTCCCATTTGGGACATTTTATACAAGCCTTGGCAATGCAATTTTTTTTTTACTTGTACACTTGGAAATGAGTGATTGCTGGGGCAAGAGTGTTCAGAATGAGCTTAAAGAGTAGTAGTAAGAGCGTTATGTAGTTCTTGATACATTGTAGTGCTCTATACTTCGACCAGTTTTCCACCCACCCCCCCCCCCCCCAACTGGAAAAGCCAGATCAAATATCACAATCCATTTAAGAAATATTGAAGTTGGGCCCAAAAGTGTAGAAAACAGGCCACAATTATGAAGTTTGTCTAACCAAGTTAAATATTATACCAGTTAAGTTGTGTTACAACTACCAACTTTAGCCACCATTGCTTCTTGCCCAGTTTTTGTTTGAACTGGGCATCAAGATAGATGTATGGCTGAAGTTGAGGCAGTGTGCAGTTTCATTGACATATGCCAATGTTAATGAACCAGCATTGACAGATCAGGAAATAGTCTGGTTTGGTTCCTGACTACGAAGTAGGGTTCTTGTATGCAGCTTTAGATAAAAAACAGTCAAGGTTTAACATTGCAGTTACAATCACCAAACTGGTCTAGCTCTTGATAGGCAGTATTGTTTAACCAGCAGACTTGAATAAGTGGTGAAAAGGAAGTTTTATAGCTTTAAAAAGAGCAATATCACTCATGTACAGACTTATCCAGTAAGCAAGCAAATTGGTGCTAGTTTAAATGGAACAGAAGTGAATGAGTATCTTGGGAATAGGAAAAAGCACAATGACTGAAGTATATTAAATAACCCATTACAGGATGACAACTGAACCAAAGCAGGGACTCAATTTTAGTAAACAGTTTTAATTATTTCTCCACTATGCAATTAATTGAACAAAAGCAGCTAGCACCAAGGTCATGCTTGGAAGACAAGCAAAGATGGTACAAGTATTGAACAGTAGATCTTGACCAAGGGAATCAGGGTGCCATGAGAACATAGTCAAACTCATCTATTTCATGCTCAGGTTTGATATTCACCAATGTCATGATCACAGCTCTAGCCTTATAACCAATGTCAAACAGCTGTGAGTTATGCATGGGGCATGCTAAACTGGATGATTAAGAATCTAAAATTGATTAGGGAAGGCACTATAGTTTCCATAGAAACAATTGTTTAAACTTAGTTAGCAGTTTGGAGGTGGAAAGCATAACTGCTCAAAGTCAAATGCAATTATGAAATTTATTTTTTATATTAGTATTGCTTTCCCCAAATATGGGGAATCTGTAAACAAATCAGGCAGAAAACTACATTTGGCACATAAAAATTCATACAAATCCTTGGCAGTTTTGTCCTTCAACCATTTGCAAAAGCCTTATTGTATTTGTTATTTACAGAGTTTTCAAATGGCTCACTTATTTACAGTTATACAAGCAATTTATTTAGATTATCTGCATTTTCATGGCCTTGTGCCAGAGCTTGCATAGTTAATCTAAAATGCCTCAAGATTGAGGCATGGTACCAAATCAGTGACATTTTACTTTAAATAAATATTTAAATGTAGAAAACTTGTCTGCAAACTACTATGCCACTGAGCTGGCAGCTGGTTGAAGCAATTAAAATAATCCATCTTGAAGATCAAGCTGTATCATCTTCTGTCTTGACAATTGAAATCTAAAGAGTGAAACATTTCAGTTTAGAAATTGTGCACTCAAATTTAATCTACAAAACATCCAGAAAGGAGCAACATTGAAGTTTCCATCACTCACCACATTATAGGATTAGACCAAGTTATTCCAAAATGCAAGTCAATTGCTTGGATAGGAGCTTTCTAAAACATTTAGACCAATGGAAGTTCCCTTTATCAAGAGAAGAGTTACTTACTGCAGGGTAGGTATGACCAATTGACTGACTTTGCCTGTTGATGTCGATGTTCAAGTCATCTTCAGTGGTTTTCAAGTAGACTGGATTATCAAAGTTCATACTTTTGGTGTTCTTGTTCTGCCAGTTGCGCAGCCCAATATAACCAGCCAAACCAGCTATTGCCAGAAGCACTGAAATTGAAGCATCCCAAAATAACCAATTTAGAAGTTGGATCAATACACCAAACCACATTGTTACTCAAGTCACAGCCTGGCCTGACCTGACCTGCCATGCAAAACAGAACTATTCAATAATCTCAAAGTTAAAAGCTGAAGTCTAGCAGCAGGGAAGAAGAAACTTGTGCTTAAAAACATCTGGGCACTCAGGAAAATTGGTTTTATGCTTTCATCTACCAAGCAACATTTGTCTTGATCCCAAAGACAATTTGCAGAATACTTACAGACAGGAAGGGTAATCCAAACAGCTGTTGATCCTTTCCCAAACTGGTTCAATTGGAGTGGAATGCTTGAATTTTTATCTGAAAAAGTGCAAAGGTCAATTCAGTTCAACCAAACTCATTCTAGGATTGGGAAATCCAAATCAAAATCTGTTGATCTCATGCAACTCAAAAAAAACTCAAGTTAGAGAGTTGTTTAGAGTAACTATCCCCACTTCAGAAGTTGTGTACTCATTTCAAGTCTCTTGCAGGGTGGAAATGTTGATAGTGGACCAGATCAGTTCAAGCAATGGATGCACAAATTAGAGTTTAGGAATTTCAAAATAGATTCAACTCTATTGATAGCCATGTTTGAAGCATGTCTACAAGTTTGGAATTTTCAGAAACATGACTGGAATAGTCTAGTTGTGTGGCTGTCATTCTTGAAGTGTCAATTATTGCTTGATAATGGGATCAACTTGTAGACTTGAGTAAAATAATTAAATTTTGCATTCTAAGGTGAACCACAAAAGTTAAATTACCTCTAGAGCCAGGCAAGAGAGTTGGCATTGTTACGTGGGGAGCATAAAGTGCTTGAGATGCAGAAGGTAGAAAGTGAGCGTGTCCAGTAGTTTCAGTTCCTTCAAGAAAAGTACAGTTTAAAAACAAGGGTATGTGACACTTCAATGCAGGTGTTAGAATGAGAAAGTTAATGGCTACAAGCCTGCATTATGGGCAATTTCACACCCTCCCTCCACCTCCCCCAACCCCCCCCCCCCAAAAACCCACAGAAAGGATTCCAAGTTATGGAGCAGTTCCAGATATTCAACTGAACAATAAAGGGCACCAAAGTAGCCCATTTGCTCTCAAAACATCAAATCTAGTACTGGATCTGTACTAAACTTCAATTGTTTAATAAACTTCCAAATTGGCATAATCAGCACATGGTTTGGAAACTTAAACACAAGCTTACTGACCATTCTCAGGAATTTCCTACAGATCATTTGGCACATGTCTATGCCAACTGAATCCCAAGTTCTCCTAGTAACCCATTCTCATATTCCCATCAATTGCCCAGATTCTAGCCTTCACTCAAGGTGAATCTGCAGTGATCAATTAATCTACCAACCTGCAAATCTTTGGAATACAAGTGGGCAGAATAGTACTGGGACCCATTGCAGTCACTGGCAGAACATGCAAACCCCACACAAGTCTGGACTGAACCTGGGTTGCTAGATGCAAGGAAGAACTACTAGCTGTACTGCATTGGGCCAAGTGCATGCAAAATCCTGCTCAAATACAAGCCAAAAGGAGTCAAGTGCCAGGTCCTTGGCACTATTCAAATCTAGACCAGGGTTAATGGAAACAACGATTTGTCTCAATTTATACATACCCATCCTGCATTGACGACCATTTTGCGCTAGTTCCATTCCAGATGGACACATACATGTGTATTTTGCTGAGTGACTATTAATTTGAGGAGCAGGCAGACACATGTATTCACATCCTCCATTCTTCAGATGCCCATTGCACCAGTTTCTTCCTGAAGAAATTGTGCCATTAGAGAATGGTCTAAAACCCAATGTCAAACTTTTACTCAGAGGCTGATGCCTCTACAACCACCACCCCTAACAAGGTCAGAAAGATTTTTCATGTGCATTTTCTAAAGTGCTCCATGTTCAATTAAGAACCTGGTATAGTGAAAAGTCCTGCATGCAATGCAAGCTATGACTTGCATTAGTTTTCTACAGTATTAGATGTAGTCAAGTTACTAGTGGAGCAGATACTGTAAAGACTAGATTTGAACAGGCAACTTGTGACAGTTGTGTTGCACAGGTAAAGTGCATTACCACACCTACAATGGTTATTTGTTACAGCATACCAAGTGCTGTAGCAAGAGGAACTTGGAACTGTGCCAAGTTTAAATTTCATACCTGAAGGTTGCACAAGTTCATGATAGACTATGATATCCTGAGGTTCATTGAGGTTTGAGGCCAACAGAACCACATCTACTCCCGTAAATTTGTTTGCTGCATAGATAGCTTCATTCTCCCCATCAGTCCAGAATACACGGTCCTGAAAGGAATACCATAGTGTCAACCCTTGCATTCCAAACAATCCCTGGAAATTAATCAGGTTATACATCTTTATAAGCTATAACCAACTTCCAGAGCTATGCAGAGTACTAATTACAGAAATTCAAGCAGCATTGAAAGGCACAATTTAAAAAGCTGGGTCCATTTTTTTTTTAAAAAAGTAGCACTTGAGTTTTTGGTGCACTAATATCTGCATCTCCAAAATTAAATTTGGCTTTTAAAACACTAGAAAAACCTTACTTCAAATACAGCAACAGCAAAAGGATGAGCAAGGAATTCTGTTGACAAAAGCACTCTCCTCCTGTCCTGCCCACTCAGGTCCACACTGGATAATGTGTGGATTTTTGAATCAACCCAATAGAGGCGTTTTTTCACAAGATCTGCAAACAGAAGGGGGAAGCAGTCAGGCTAGGTCTGATTGCAAAAAAAATAAAAGCAAAGGAAAAAGGTTGCAATACATACCAATTGCAATTCCATTTGGCCATTGAATATCTCTGGTAACCAAGAGTTGTCGATCAACACCATTCATTCCAGCTTTCTCTATCTTTGCTGGTTCACCCCAATCTGACCAATAGACAAATCTGTAGAGAAAATTTTTAAGCCATTAGATTGATGGCAGCCATAGCTTTGGCTCTAATGCAAATTGTGCCATGTTCATGCTAGAAGTTCTAGTTTTAATTCAATCTAATTGGTAGCCAGAGTTCATTATATTATAGCAAGTTCTGTTGGACATTCACGAGAGTATAGAATTAAATACCCAGATAGTGGATCAACAGCTATAGAAGCTGGTTCCCTTAGATCAGTGTTAAAGAGGGTTATCTTTTTGGTCCCATTGAAGTTTGCCACAGATAGAGTTTTGAAACCCAGATCAGTCCAGTAGATGTTCTTGTAAATCCAGTCCACTGCAATTCCTGCAGGAATTTGCACATCATTGACAATTCTGGAATAGCCAGAAGTTGGTTGGTCCACAAAAGTGCTGAAAAAACAAAATTGTGCAATTCAATTGAGCCCGAGATACCTAACCAAAACTCATCTAAATTAGTCTATTCATCAAGTTTATGACCTTAAACTGAAAACATTTCCCCCAAATTTGACAGCACTGCCCTAGCCAGCAATTGCTGCCATTCTCAATTGTACCAGCTTGATTAAACAACAGGACATCTAGGGCATCAAGATTCAACTACCATTAGTTAGTCTGGAGTCACTTTTATCCTTAAAATATTGATCTTTGGTCATGCAGTTACTCAGGTTCTCTAGCCTGGTTCAAATCCTCCAGCTATCAGTCCAGGCCTAAACCACAAGCCCTCTATTTCACACCAACATTACCTAGATCCTTCAACAGTTTAATGCTAAAATACCCCATTAGACTGTGCTATCAATGCTTATTCCCATTCTCTGGTGGGATTCAAGGGATACATTGAGTGGATCACAAAACCTGTTACCAATTGTTCAAGTAACTGCCCTGTAACCAAGTACAAGGTGCGAACCTAAACTTTCCATCAAAATATTGTATACAACAACCAGTTGCTTCCATCCTTAGCCGACTAGAGGAAGTTGCTTTTAGTGCATCTCATTCCCATTTGTCCTGCCATCTTGTACTTCACAGTGGACTACCCCAGATGGCCACTAAAGTAGTGGAAATCTTCAGTTTAGAAATTGGTCTGTCAATTTTAAAAAGCCACCAGCTTTTCAGGGAAAATTGAAGAGGCCAGATGAATGACTGCTTCAACACTTGAATGACCAAGTTGAGAGTGCAGAGGTTATGTCAAGCTTACCACTGATTTAAGGCATTAAAAACTTACCTGAAAATTGCCCGCTGGCCCAAATCAGCCCAGAAGACTCTCTGCTCTGCAATATCAGCATCAAGTGCTATAGCATTTCTCAGCTGCTCAACAACTTGGGTATATTCTTTGTGTTCCAATCCTAGTCGCCTGATATCACGACGATTAGTGAACATTAAATGAGGCTCTTTACCTAGGTTTGAGGCAGTTTGCAATTAGTAACAAATGCCAGAAGTTACACTTTGACATCCATTAAAAGAAATGGAAACAAGGGAAATACTTGACAAGGTAAAAAGTCATTGAATACATGCTAGTGATTGAAATGTTAAAGTACCTTCAAATACATTCAGCAAGGGTAGTTTTCAGTATTACATTCAGAAAGACCAGTGTATGGGATAAAAGGTATGGCTTCATGTTATTGACTTTTGCTGAAATATGGCCATATGTAGTGCTGCTCAATTTATTGATATTTTCAGTTTAATTTAATAATTACAAACTTTAGTGAAGTGCTGGAAAGCTTAACTACTTTTGTTTAGAATTAATCAAGAAATTTGGCTTAAGACCTTGAACAATCTCCAATTAAAAAGCATGTTATTTGGATGAAATGGGCCTCAAATAAAAACAAGCATTCTTACCTATTGCCTTGCAGACTCCATTAGCTGGATCCATTTGATAGCTAGTATAACATTCACATTTATAGCCTCCTTTCAAATTAATGCAAATTTGACTACAAATCCCAGGGTTCTGGCATTCATCAACATCTGTGGGAGGAGTAGTAAAGGAGAGGGTATGAGTTAATAGGTTCTAAATGTACAGAAGTCTTATTACTTAAGGAATAGTCACTTACCACCACATGTTTTTTGGTCAACCAACATGAAGCCAGCAGGGCAATCACATTCATAGCCAATGACAAGATCTCTGCAGATATGGGAGCAACCACCATTGTTCACCAAGCATTCATTCAAACCTAGATAAAAATGAAAATACTTTAACAGCCATACCTCCCCTAAAAAGTGTTGACATAGGATTGAAAGTATGCAAGTTTAAGGTGGTGTTGGTTCAAAATGTTAGTGTTGAAGTCATTAACATACACCATAGTAAATCAGCTTGGGCTGCTGAAAGTTCATAGTGCTTCAAAAGTTAAATCAGATTTCCAAACACTGATTAGTGGAACAAAAAGATAGGATTTTACTGTCAAATGTATGCCAATCACCAAATTCTACAAAAGACAAGCACCATCATTTGGCATTTATGTTTCCCATAAAGCAGCATGTTAGTGGACTAGCTTCCTGGAATGTGGTCTTTCTGGAAAGTCTTACTGACCCAAAGTTCAGTTACTTGTTTATGTAGTGGCTACATACTGCCAGAATAACAATAGTTGACTTCATGGGATTGTGCTGTACATCACTGTACTTGTTTTTCCAGTTTGAAGACATGCAACCTCATGCAGTTCATGGTAAAGATAGCAAGGATCTGCCATTATAGGTAGATAGAAGGATGAATGTACACAGTGCAAAATTAGCTCTACAGAGTGGCAGGGTAGCAAGTGGAGAGGCTGTGGGGAAGTAGATGTTAAGATTGCAAGCAAAGATGGAAACAGAAGGTTAAGTGCAGTGGAACTGATGTTCCAAGTTGCATCCATTTCAATGCAAGAGTATTGTACACAAGGCAGATGAACTACAAGCATGGATCTGTATATGGAATTGTGATGTCATAGCCATTAGTGAGACTATTGCAGGAGGGGCAGGACCAGCAGCTCAGATGTCTGAGGTTCTGTTTTAGACACAAGGAGGGAGGGTGACATTACTCATCAGGGAAAGTGTCACAGCAGTGCTCAGAGGATATACTGGAGGCTTGACTACTGAGAATGAGTGGAACTGAGGAAGAAAAGTGACATTAGATCTCCCAATAGTCAGTGGGATTGAGGTTTAGGAAACCTTGGTTAGAGGGATATCGAGGCCCTGGTAAAGAAAAAGGAGGTGCATATGGGGTATTGGCAGTTAATCAAATGAGGTGCTTGAACACAAGAAATCAGGGAGGTGAAAAGAGGACTTGTTCTGGCAGACAAGGTGAAAAGAACCCAAAAGGCTTTGTATAGCTTGTATTAAGAGCAAAAGGATGCAAGGGACAAAATTTCTTGAAGATCAGCATGGTCATCTACATGTGGAGCTAAAAGATGGGGAGATTTTAAGTGGATTTTTGCATCAGTGTTTACTCAGGAGACAGTCTATAGAACTGAGGCAAAAGTGTATGAGGTCATGGACTGTATCCAGATTATTGAAGAGGTGCTTGCTTGAGGTGAATTAAGGTGGATAAATCCCCAGGGCCTGACAAGGTGTCCCCTCTGTGGGAGAAGAGTGCAGAAATTGCAGGGCCCTGGCAGAGATATTTAAAATGTCCTTAGCCAGAGACGGAGGTGCTGGAGGACTTGAGGATAGCTAATGTTGTTCTGTTTACTGCTCCAAGAAGAAGTCAGGAAGTTATAGGCCACTGAGCCCGATGTCAGACATGGGCAAGTTATTGGAAGGTATTCTAAAGGAACAGGACAAGTATTTGGATAGTCAGGGCCTGATTAGGGATAGTCAGCATAGCTTTGTGCATGGCAGGACATGTCTATCCAATCTAATAGAGTTGAGGTTACCAGGAAGGTTGAAGGGAAGGCAGTGGATGTTGTCTACATGGGCTTTAGCAAGGCCTTTGACAAAGTCCTACATGGGAGGCTGCTCCAGAAGGTTAAGTTGCTTGGCATTCAGGAATTAGTCAAATCAGATTTAACATTGGCTTAGTGGGAGAAGCCAGAGTGGTAGTAGATGGTTGTCTCTGATTGGAGGCCTGTGACAAGTGGTGTGCTGCAAGGATTGGTGCTGGGTCCATTGTTGTTTATTATCTATATTAATGATCAAGATGGTGGTAAACTGGATCAGCAAATTTGCAGACGACAAGATTGCAGGTGTAGTGGACAGTAATGAAGGCTATCAAAGCTTGCAGTGATCTGGACCAGCTGGGAAAATGGGCTGAAAAATAGCAGATGGAATTTCATGCAGACAAGTGTCAGGATGACAAGATACCCTGGTTTGTCCTCCCAAAGTGGAGGATATGGACAGTGAATCGTAGGGCAGAGGTGTGTGGTAGAACAAAGGGACCTGGGAATACAGATCCCTAATTCCTTGAAAGTACCATTGCAGGTAGATAGGGTCACAAAGCTTTCAGCACATTGGCATTCATACATCAGGGTAGTGAGTACAGGACTTGGGATGTTATGTTGAAGTTGTACAAGATGTCGGAGAGGCTAAATTTACAATGTGTGCAGTTCTGGTCATTTTGAAAGTGCAGAGAAAATTTACATGGATGTTGCTGGGACCTGAGAACCAGAGTTACAGGGATAGGTTGAATAGGTTAGGACTTTATTCCCTTGAGTACAAGGGAATGAGAAAAACTTATAGAAATAAGAAATTATGAAGGTATGGATAGGGTGAATACATGCAGGCTTTCTGCCTCCACCCCCACTCCAGATGGGGGAGGGGGGAAACTAGTACAACAGGTCATAGGTTTAGGGCAAAAGGCAAAACATTTAAGGGGAATTGAGGGAGAACCACTTCACTCCAAGGGTGGCAAGTGTGGAATGAGCTGCCAGCAGAAGTGGTGGATGCAGGTTCAATTGTAACATTTAAGAGAAGTTTGGATAGGTACGCAAATGAGATATGGAGGGTTATGGTCTGGGTGCAGGTAGATGGGACTAGGCAGAAAACTAGGCCAGCATGGACAGATGGGCTGAAGGGCCTGTTTCTGTGCTGTAGTGCTCTATGATTCTGACTCTCCAGTTATTGGAGAATCAGCTAGACCCATTACAACTCTGGACATAACTTACCACATTCTTTAAGGGGCTCATCACTCCAGTCCATGCAATTCTGCTGCTGATTACACACTTGAGTCATGTCAATGCATTCTCCACTGTGGCACTTGAAGTTAGTTGGCCCTGAACAATCTGAAACTGCAATGGTGAACATTAAGCCACACTGAATTACTTGGCTATTGTGGTCAATCAAATCATTTATGACACTTACTATTCCTGCAGTTAATCTCATCAGTGCCATCAGGACAGTCTCTAAATCCATTACATTGTCTGCTTCCATGAATACAGTTACCATCACCACATCTGAAGTTGTCTGGTCTACAAGTTTGAGGAGCTGGGAAAAACCAAAATAATTGGAGTCAAGAGCAGACTTATTAAATTACCTGGTTTAAGCAGCAAACCAACTAGAAGTTGCTCAAACATTCATGTTCTACAAGTGTGGCTAATCTGGTCAACATTTAGACCTCCCCAAGCAGTTGGCTTTGAAGCAGCAACTCATCTTTGACAGCAGAATCCATGTGGCAGTTACCTGTTGATATTTGGAAAAGGTTTGCATATAAAAATCCACAGAATGTCTGCTACCCACATCTTTAAGTTGTTTGCAAGTTAACTAACAGTATAACATACTGCAGAAATGGTCAGTAGCCCCAATAAAATGCTTAGTAACCTCCTCTCCTCCCAAGAAAGTATTGGTGCCAAGTAGCCCTGCCATTTCCATACTATGGTAGAGTCTAGACCAGATAGTCTGCTATATCTTTCTCAATTCTGATAATTTACTTGGAGTGGGGAAGGAGAGCTTCCATCAACTTGGATACATCCAATTTAAACAAATTCCAAGACAGCTATGGGATGTTTAGTCCTGGAATCTGACCCATTAATAAAATTAAGTTCCCTACAACTGAATGTTCTTAAAGTTAAAATTCAAGTCTCAATTCTTAAACTTACGGCAGTCGATTTCATCACTTCCATCTCTGCAGTCAGCATCACCATCACAGTACCACCTGCGATGAATGCATTCACCAGAATCACACTGGATTTCAGCAGCAGAGCATCTTACAAGTGGAGGAAGAGTGCGACCACAGCGTTCTGTAGATTCATCTGAGTGATCAGCACAGTCAACATCACTGTCGCATACCCACTTAAGTGGGATACATTCTGAACTGTTGCACTGAAACTCATGAGAGCCACAGGTGGGTGGTGCACAATCTCTTTCATCACTTCCATCACCACAGTCATCTTCACCATTACATACAAATGTCTTGGAAATGCATCTACCACTGGAGCAAGTGAATTCCTGGACACTGCAAGTAAGGGCACCTGAAAAGTTGCAATATTAAATCACAAGTTAAGAGGTGGATCTTATAGATCTTACTGCCCATTAATGTTACTACGTGGCAGTATTTCAAGACAATCAAGACAAATGAATACTTTTTAAAAGACCAAATTCTTCATAGCAGTCCAGTTTGAGACTAATGTTTGGGGGATTATGGTAGTGTAGCAGTTAGTGCAATGCTACTATGGTGCCAGTGACCCAGGTTCAATTCCTGCTGCTGTCTGCAAGGAGTTTGTATGTTCCCCAGGTGCTCTGGTTTCCTCCCACATTCCATAGACATGAAGGTTAGGAAGTTGTGGGCATGCTATGTTGGTACCAGAAGCATGGCAACACTTGCAGGCTGCCCCCAGAACACTACACAGACACATTTCACTGTTTTGATATACATGTGACTAGATCTGAAAGGAATCTTACCTTAACCCAGGGAAAGATAATCTTTCCCCAAAGATAGTGTCAGAGCAGCAAGACCTGCTGTGGTACAAACAGGAGAATGAAGGCTTCCCTCCATCACTATCTTTTCCATGCCCCCTTGATGGGCTTCACTAAAATGAATGGCTTATGCAAGCAATTCTTGTTGCCCAAACTCAAGCTATATTGAAAGGCTCCTCACTCACCTTGGATCCAATGGTAGGCAGATTTTGGGCAACAAAAAAGTCAAGGCCTTGCATTCAGTGCCCAATTAGGCAAACAACTTGTTTTGTCTTTAAAGACTAGACCTGGATCCCAGTTCAAGCAAATATTCTGATCCTACATCATGATTTCTCAACCAGAGAAGTCCTAGAAATAACCCCCCCAAACTTTAAGGACACTATTTCAGAATGAAGTACAATCTCACCACTGTACAAACCAAGGAACTGCCAGTAGAAACCAGTTGTTGAAACTGACCAGTCATAGTTTGCCTCAAAATTTTAACCTGCTTCTGAGCAGAAACTGGTAAAGGCTTAAAAATGAAAAAAACAGTAACATTGTAGAAGTTAACTGGCATTTACACCTCCTTGTGTTGTGTACCACCACTTAAATTCAGGAGCAACTTCTGCTTTTACACCAATTTGTAAAGTAAAAGTGTCAGTACCAGCTGAATGAAGACCATCTGGCCTCCCAAGGAAGCATTCCATTATACCTACTCCTCATTTTCTTGCAACTTCAGATATGATCAACTCTTGATTGCTTTTGCCACAAATTTACTAGGGTAGGTTATAGTAGCCAATTAATCCCACATAGCCAGAAGGAAATGTCCATTTCCGTACAGGTAGCATCCAAGGTCAGATGCAAACCCAGTTCCCTGGAGCAGCAAGGCAACATCTGCCTGTTGTGACACCTCATGGAGACATCTTAACCAAATGGGCTGTAGTTAATACTCAAGCAACCCAAAGAGACAATGTGATGCCCAACTCTTGTAGTGGCATTGCAACCTACCACAGTTTTCTTCATCTCCACCATTACCACAATCTTGTTCACCATCACATCTCCAGGTGACAGGAATACACTGATTAGATCCAGGGCTGCAGCTGACTTCATTGACACGACAGGTTCTCATGTCTGAAGGATATTGGAAAAGGCCATCAAGTTAGGGAAACAAATTTAAAGGGTGCAAGAAAAAAGTGCTACAACCAAGTCCTCAAAAGTTTGAGAAACATCCAATAGGTCAGACAACATCTGCAGAGACAAGCTTGACATCAGGTATGGGATCCTTTAGAACCCATTACAGCTGGTGACAGCTTGGAACAGGCCCTTCAGTCATACTAAATTTTTTTGCCTCCACATATTTCCATCTCCCTCCCCAGAGTGCACCACTTATCTACAAACTGGGGGCAATTTAGTGACCAACTAAACTACCAAACAAAATTTGGGATGTTGAGGAAACCAAGGGAGAATGCAAAACTCTAGACAGGTTAGATTGAACCCTGGTTGCTAGAGCTGCAGTTCTACTGACAATCCCATGATCTCAGACCCGAGAAGTTAACCATCTCCTTCTACAGATGCTGCCTGAACTGCAGAGTTCATAACATTTCAGATTTCCAAAATGTGGAAGTTTCTATTTTCATTGACAGCCCTCAGAGCTCAGGACTGCAGTACAAGCAGTTCCCTTTGTGCCATGAGAGGTCAATTAATGAGACCTACATAGTGGTCTGATTGGGATATGGTGCATGAAAGCCAACCATTAGTTGGCAAAGTGGCCTGCTGCAGCAAGCCACTTTGCTAGCTAATCCAATCTCAAACACCCATAGAGATAGGAGTGTACAAGTCAAGGACAGTGCATTATCAAAATTTAAGTTTCTGCACTAAAGTAACCATTTACAATTGAGAATTCCTGATGTACTAGAAGTGAACTTTATGGCCCAACTTTGAGCAAACACTAATGCATGTAGTTCAAATTTCAGACTAGATTGATTGAAGTTGAGCCAGCGACATAATCCAGAGTTGATCATGAATACATCCCCAGATCTAGTAGTTTAAATTAGATTGGAGTACAATCTTGACAATACTTACGACACACTTCTGGACTTTCATCTGATCCATCTTCACAGTCAGCATCCCCATCACATTGCCACCTTCCAGGCACACAATGTCCATCATGGCACGTGAAGTCAGAACTACCACATGTTTTCTTAGCTAAGAAAATAGAATCCAGATTAGTACAACATACTAGGAGGATTAAATTGGTGAGTGTTCTTCAAGCAATTGGATTATGCCAAAGTCACCTCTGGTTGTACACTAGGAAGCCTATAAAAGCTTGGTCAAGCTTAGCCCTGAGCATCTAGAGGAAGATGCTCAAGGTGTAATTACAAGCATTCAGTTGCTGTTTTCCCTTGTACTCTCTCAATGCACTGTTATAATGAAGTGATCTGTATGGATAGCATGAAAAACAGTTCCCCCACTGTACCCTGGTACATGTGACAATAAACCAAATTAAGCTTTTAATGATTTGTATTGACTTGTACATTTACAGGTGCAAAATATCTTTACTGGGATTTTCCCCACAAAAGTATGGAAAGGAGTTGGGCAAGGAGGCCAGTAGATAGTATGAATACAATTCACTGCAGTCTATTTCCATATTTAGAGACTCCACCCACCATTGCCTGTGGGGGGGGGGGAAGAAGTGACATTCTACTGAGATGAATTCCAAGGCCAAGTATGGTGAAAAAAAATAATTTTGATATAACTGGGATTTTAAAGTATGGAAACCCATTTGTCATTTAGACTATCTGGGTGGAGTGGGAGGTTCACTGCATCAGCACTACAATCTATTTGAGTCAGTTATCAATGCAATACAGCTTACTGTCTACAAGTAGACTCTTGGAGAGAACTGCATCCAATACAAAGCTTTAGTGTTAAGAAACTTGGGCACTGATTTTGGGTAATCTTAGGAAAGTAAAAATTTACATTCCAGTTTAGTATTTAGTGTTAATTAAATAACGAGTCTGCAATTAAACCACTGATTCTGTAAGTAACTCTTGGATGAAATTTAAGGGTAAAGATTCAAAGTTCTTGAATAGATTCATAGATGATTTGCAAACAAGAAAACCAAGATATTCAAGCTCAGCAACTGAAATTAGGCATTTGGATAAGCCACCTTAGTCAATTAATTATAGCTTTCTTATTGCATGGAGAAATCAGATGGGACAGTTGTACAAAAAACAGGAGTTGCCATGTTGATTACTAGGACATCTATTTGATTATAGTGACCAACTTACTGTTATACATTTTATTTTCTGGTCTAAGCAAAGATAAATTTGATCAGTTTACCACACACTCCATGTGATGTAGCAACTATTTCCAAAACCTCAAATTCAGAACTTCCACTGCAACAATTAGCTTTAATCTCAACTGCTCTTAAGCCATCAACTCCAGGGTCTAGTTTTTTTTTAAAGTTATCAATTCAATAATTAGTGCACCCAAGCACAAGGTTGGAGATCAGCACCAGAATCTCACTTTGGAATTAGCATGCAATTAATTCAGTATTACAAGAAAAATGGATCAGTTTGCATAGAAGCATCTCATTCTCTCATGGGTATCAATTGGAAACCAGAAACATTAGAATATCAAAAGCTTCAAGTTGTACAAGTCAACCACCAGAAGGCACAACACCACAGTCAGCACAAAAAGTGAACCACTTGTTCAAACACTTACCACAGGAACTTTCATCACTTCCATCAGTACAATCATCATCACCATCACATTTCCACACTGTGGGGATACAACGACCATTTCGGCACTGAAACTGCGATGCCTCACAAGATACTTTAGATCCTTGTAGGAAAAAGTTAGATGCTATAATTAAATATTTAATTCAATAACCAAATGGAAATACTGGCCCTGGTGTTAATTTTTATGCAGCAGGCCACTTGATCACTTCATTGTTGATCATCTCAATGCAAGAAACTAGTTCTTAATAACCAAGTTATTCACAAGGTTGTGGGTATGCATCTACTGATGAGAGCATTTCCATTTAGACATGCATTTGAGTTTGCTCAAGTAGAGAAAAGCAAATGGACCCCATGAAATATGGTAGTTGGATTCAAACTAGCTAACAATTGGAGTTTTAAGGTTAGGCTAGAACATGCTGACAGCTCCTAATAGCCCCAGTTATTGGAGTGCACTTGTCACAAGTACAATGTGGTAGATCAGATGGCAATGCATCTGAATTGTAGCTCTGCCAATCTGTTCCAACATACCAAGGGGACAGAAACTGACCTCATTCCTTTTGTGCCATCTGTCATTAGTAGAGTCCTTCATTTGAAGGAGACTCAACTTTATATGCATTAAGAGTTAATAAATTTTAACACTTAGAACAATTTTACACCCATTCCTAACATCAGATCAAAGTGTTCTGAAATAATGCAAACAGCAAGCCATCAGGTTAATGGAGCAGGGACCATGCTGCCATCAGTAGCAGCTTGATCACTGTACCACCACAAATGCAGGAGCAAGACTGACAGGGCATTGTAGCCCAGTTGTTCCCAAAAAGTGGCATCATACACATCCTGCAAGAAGCTAACATGGCATGGGGCCAGCTGCCAATAGTTTTATGGATTTGGTCCCTTTAAGGCAATGGAAGGAAATTAGTGAATTGGTAGACAGGCATAAGGGGTTGTGGCAAATGAAATGCCAACTGGAGATTGGCAAAGTCATTAACTGCCAATGCTTTCAGGAGCTGCAAAAGGATGAAACTGGAATGGATCAAAGCACAACAAGTGCTGCAAGTCTGAAGTCAGAGCTAGAAACTCGGGTCACATTGAAGCAAAGTGTTGTCACAAACCCACAACTTTTTAAAAAAAAATTTATACAGCATGGTAACAGGCCTTTCTGGCTCAACAAGCCCACACCACCCAATTTTTAAACTGGTTAGTTCTGATGCAGCCTAGGAAAGCAAAATTCAGTAATTTTACACAAATAGTTCCAACAGCGGGAGTACGTTTCAGAAGATTAGGTTCATTGGAACAGTGCAAGGTGGTCAAAGTTGGGGGGGGGTGGAGGGAGTTAAAGCAGAGTCACCCTTGCAGACTGAAGGTGTTCTATGAAGTGGTCACCACTCTAGTTTCAGTTCTACCACTAGCCTTTCCATTGATGCCACTTTCTGCTATTGTAGAAGTGTTTTCTTTGCTGCTCATTTCTATTTTGCTCACTTTCACATGGTCCACCTGGTTCCTCCTTTTGACCCTCTCCATTTCATAATGGAGAGGGGACCAATATCATTTGGCTGTACCTCTCATCCTGCTTTTGTTTTATATAGAAGGACTTCATTCCATTTAAGTTTCCCCAACTTGTCATTTGTTCCTGATCATTCGCATCACCCCCAATTGGGGGGTACCTTTGATTTGCTGCTTCTAATGCCACTAGCCATCTTCATATCCCAACATTAATGGAACCATCATCTCCACAGCTTTTGGTGGACACTTTCACCTTCAACACTTCATGAAGTCTTTCTCACCACCTCCAGAGCAGCAATACCTGCCCTCTAACCTCTTCCCACCATCTAGAGATGGGAAACATTCCTGGCAGGTGAAGCTACTGCTCACCTGTATTCCAAGTGTATGGAGAATTATTGCCTACAAAGTGATAACCCAATATATGTACAAGGGGAAAGCTTCCAGGTGTCTGTTATCAATTCTTCATCCCGTTGTCCTCTGCTGTTGACACTGTTCCAATCAAGTCCGATAAAAGCACTTAATTTTTTTTGTGAAGGGCAATTACAATCCTCAGGGCTTGATTCAACAATTTCAAATAACTAGTCTCTTTGTATGGTCAGTTAATGGTGCAAATTGGCCCTGCGTTTACCGCAGGAAAATGCTAAACAGTGGCCTGGGTCAAATACCCATTACTTGCAACTAGCACCGAAACAGTCAGGTGGGAATGAACACTCTCTCATTTACCTACAGCCATCCATGAGCAATCGTATTCTGCAACAAAAGAACCGCCCAGGGAGTGGGGTGCGTCCGGGCATCTTGCAGTGTACCAGAAGTGCAGGAATGTTAGAAGTGGGGAGGTTATTAATCTTCCCTGCAAACCTAAAATTCGCGAGTTGACTTCCTACCGTTTCGCGGGAAGTACGAACGATTTTTTTTGGGGGGGGGGGGGAAGAAGAGGAAGGAAGGAGGAGAGAAAGAAGGGGGACGGGAATCAGAAGTTTACGCGGAGGCCGCGCTTCAATAACAACCCCTGGGAGGAAGCGCGTCAACCTGGGTCCACCATTGGACAGTTGGTCCAATTCGCTAACCAATCGCTTTCAGAGGCGGCTCTGTAGTTCAAGGCATCAAATTACAGCAGCAGGACGCGAGTCCAACCCGGTAACCTTCACGGTGCAGCGGCTGCTGCTAATTGGGACACCGCACACAAGGAGCGGCGGGTCCCGCCTCCCAGCCTGCGGACCGTGCCGTGTTGACCCACATTCAACACAGGTGCACCCAGCCAATAAATCTGGGGCCTCGCCCCCCTTTTTGAAAGGTGGCCGCGACGTATCTGAAGCTACCATTACAAGGTCAAACATAGATAAGCCCCAAATTCAGGGTAAATAGTTAAAGTTTAACGCCCCATTTGAGCCATCGACTGTTATCAAAAAGCCAAACATACAGAAAGCAAAGAATTGAGATTCCGCACTTTGTTACTTCAACTAGAATCAGAAGTTGTTGAAAAGGCAGGAGGGGCAAACTAGTTAAGAGGTTTCATTTATTTCCTTGCGCCTTATGCCCAAAGGAAAGACCAGAACTTGATCAATGGAACACTTACAGCGAGTAATTTGAACATGTGCACTGGTTCATTCACGTCTTATACCTGCGACTAATTAGGAACCCAATCTATTCATTGGACATCGCAACGCTGGCGAGGGCTTGCATCACGCTGTTTAGGTTATGGGGCAGGCACACCTCATGGATTGCATCTTGGACTTAATGGGTTTCCTGAATAACCAGGATACGCAATTCTAGCCCAAGTTAAGAGAGAAAGTACAAAAGTCAGCTGGTGGGACCCAATACTTTATTTGCATAGTACTGATAAGTGTATATTAAAATTCGGGCATCTTAATGTATGCTGGAAGTCAGTAGTTTACAAATTGACGTTAAATATTGGCATTGCCCATTTTAATAGTATAGTTTTAGTCCCAAAAGTCAGTGTCCTAATTATTCCCAAAAGCTTTCATACACGATTATCTGCAGCTTTAAAAAAGTATCAGCCGACTGCTAGTCAAGAATAAACGAACGCAAGAAAACGTGTACACCCCGCAAGATTGTTACAACAAAGCCCATGTTAGATGTGCAGTCTGTCACGAGCCACAGATCACTCAACGTTACAGTTTCAAAGGGAAAATGAAAGAACAGCACGAAACAGTCGTGGTTCAAAACCACTCATTTCATGCCAATTTCTAAAGACCGTATTCTTCCCTTCGTCCGTGGATCTTATACTGCCACCTGCGTCTTTACAGTAACCACCAGCTCAGCTCCAAGATAATGGAGTCACATTACTTACCATTTACGTGTCTGCACCGATAGGAACACGCTGCTAAGAACAGCAAAATCACACGGACAGGAATCATCTCACCGCCTTTCGTTGGCCGAAAGCTAGCCTTTGCTCCCTAATAGTAGGGGGAACGATTAGGTGTTTTTTTTCCCTTGCTCCCTCAGCAAACCGAAGATAGACTGCCACGCCAGAATGACGCAGGGACGTACTCTTATATCAGCCTAAATGCATTCCCTCTGCTCTCTGGAACAACTGGTTGGTCGGTGTGTGCCTCCTAACCTAATTACATTGTTAAATAACTGCATGGCAAATCCAGACCCGTCGATACTGCTGCTTGGAAACCGACTGATAATGATTGATTTAGCTGAATGTATTCCACCTTCCACCCACCCCCCTCCCCTTGTCGGTTAATCGCTCTTATTGCCAATTTGTAACGTATTTGGGGAAGGGGTTTCAATATATAGTTTTACCTCACGGCTCTTGTGTTCTGATTTCGTACAGCTCGGAGGTAGGTAAAAGTAAAAAGTTCATTTGTATAACAATATTCCCAGGTTTGGTCAAGAGGAACAAAATTCTTTATAATGTCTAGAGTTTTCTAGGGTCTATCTATCGTTAGCAAAACCAGGATGTATTGCCCATTCCTGTTGCTCTTGGGAGAGAGGTAGAAAGCCATCTTCTTGAACTGCTGTAGCCTGTGTGATGAAGATGCTCCACGTTGCCATTCCATAGGAAAACTCCTTTATTTTGACCTGGAGATGATGAAGGAACAGCAATGTATCTCCAAGTCCGGATGTTATGTTACTCAGAAGGGATGTAGGAATAAGCAAGTGACCATGAAATTATGAAGAGTTCTGTTCCTCTTATCTTGGCTTAGGTGGTAGAGGTTGTGGGTCTTGTGAAGAAACCTCAGTGAATTGTTGTGGTCTGTCTTATGAATGCTATGGTAACAGCCTGTCAGTCGTGGATGGAGTGAATGTTTGAGGTGTTGGCTGGGGTGTCAATCAAGCAGCCTGTTCTGTCCTTGATGAATAAGATCTTTTTGAATGTTGTTAAAGCTGCAGATGTCCAGGCAGGTGGAAAAGTCATCCAACATATACTAATGTAGCTTGTAGGTGGTGGAAGTACTTAGGGGAGTCAGAAGATAACTTTGGGGAATAGAAGACTTCTACATTATACACAACTTCCAACCTGTTCTTGTAGCCACAGTATTTACTTGGCTGGTCCAGTCAAGATACTGCTCGATGATGACCCCCATCCCACCACCCCCATAACTGCCCATGGGTGGCACAGTGATGCACAAAATAGACCTGCTGCCTCATAGCTCCGATGACCCAGGTTGAATCTTAACTTCTGATGTTGTCTGTGTGGAGTTTGTATATTCTCTCTGTGACAGTGTAATGCAGTTTCCCCTGGGTGTTCCACTTTACTCCCACATCCCAAAAATGTGCAGGTTAGTAGATTAATTGGCCACTGTAAATTGCCTTTACTGTGTAGGTGAGTGGTAGAATCTGGGGTGGGGGGGGAAGTTAATGAAAATGTGGAGAGAATAAAAAAATGGGTTAGGGGAGGAATAGTGTAAAAATGGGTGCTTGATAGTGCAAACTGACTGGGATGAAGGGCTTGTGTCCATGCTGTATCTCTCTTGTGATTCCATGTCTCTATGATACCCCTCCACCCACACCAAAATGTTGAAGGTGGGGAATATGAAATTGGAATCTAATCAAATATTAATGGAGCTGCCTGTTTTGTGTTCATTCGATGTCTTTTTCCACTCATTAGCCCAAGCTTAAGCTTTGTCCAGGTCTTGTTCCATGTAGGCATACTTCAACATTTAAGCTCTCTTTCTGAGAGAGTTTAGAAGACTCTAATTACTTTGGGTAGATACATTCTTATCTCCTATGGTCAAAGGAGCTATGCACCTGAAGAGGTCATTCAAGAGGCAGCTAAGGCCAGTTGAGCCTAAGACATTGCCCTGAGGAGTTCACGTTACAGGGCTGGAATGATTGGCCTCCAACAACCTCCATCAGTTTCCCTCCATAGTTGGCGCATGAAATACAATTGGGATCATATAACACTCATAGTGTTTATATCATGCAAATAGGAATAGACAACATTGAACATAGAGGTGGCACCAATTCTTGTGCTTTGCCCTACTGTCATATCCCTTGTAAGTTAAAGTGAAGTAATCAATGTCTAGTCATAATAACAGAGAAGAGATTTTCCAGCCATATTAATTTAAGGAATTATTCACAGTTTTATTCTGGAGTCATAGGAAGTGGAGCTTATTCCTTTCTGTGAGATAGAAGACTGCAGTTAGAGTGCTGGGTTCAGGTTTGCTTTTTTTTAGTTGCTTATAACATGAGCTGTGGTGGAATTCTCCATACGAGCAGCCAAAGTCAAGGATGATTTACCAAAGATGGTGTAGAAGAGGTCTGGTTAAGAGAGCATAATACTGTGTCTAGAGGGATACATTAATCTCTCCAGCTGTCTGAGGAGTTATGGTTTTTTTCAAGCCAGTTAAACTGAAATAAGAAAGGTGCAAGGATATTCTCATGTTGGATGTCAGGTAAGAAAGGCATGTTTGAGCCAACAGAATATTTTCAAGGTAGAAGAGATTATGGGAAGTGGATTGTGAGGATATGGATATGAGTTAATGGTTATTCTTGGTAATCTGTAGTCCATAGATGCTGGCCTTTCTCTCTCTGACATTTGGAGAGGATGCAGAGAGAGAGAGGGGGGAGGTAGTAGAGAAAAGGTGTGAGTGTGTGGCAATGTGTGTGCCAATGGGGGTGTCTTTGTATGTGTATTATTGCTTTTGGTCGCTGAAATTGAAACTGTTTCTATTAAACTTAATCAGATATGTGCATTTAGTCAATCACTTCCTGCAGAGACCGCCTTACAGCTTTGCAGGCATTGATCTCTCTGACACCTGGTCCCAGTGGCCATTATTGGGGACTTGCTGGTGTTCACCCAATCCCACCCACTAAGATTTTGAGATATGTGTTGATGAATCACCTTTTGCTTTTGCTACTGGCTCTGTAACTTGTTTCCCAAGATGTACAGTGACTTCCAGTGGCTTTGGACTTCCAATAGTGATAGTATTCAGTGCTCACTTCCCCTTTTAGGAGGTATAGTCAGTGACCATTATCCTGATGAAGGGTCTCAACTCGATATGTCGATTGTACATTTCCCTCTGTAGATGCTGCCTGACCTGCTGAGTTCCTCCAGCATTTTGTGTGTTGCTCCAGATTCCAGCATCTGCAGAATCTCTGTGTGTCTCCATTTTGTTGCTCTGCTGCGAAGTCTCTTCGAGGTATGCCTACCCCGAAGAAGTTTTCCTCCTCTCTTTGATGGGAGTTCCGTGAGACCCTCTCTCACTGCTGCCCCCTGTGATCTCTGCTGCTCTCCAACTCTTCGACCATTTGCACACCCAGACTCGCTTCCACAGCCATGTGTCCTTCCTGGGCACATGTCTCCACCACCATCTTGTGCTGTGTGGCTTCCAGCTCCATTTACAGGCCTTCCAGATTGGTGCCAGCAAGGATCCCAGGTACTCTCATTTCATTGACTGCTTCTCCCTCTGTGAATCCTAATGAAGGGTCTCAACCCAAAACTTCAACTGTTCATTTCCTTCCATAGATGCTGCCTGACTCACTTAGTTCCTCCAACATTTTGTGTGTTGCTCCAGATTTCCAGCATCTGAAGTCTCTCTTGTATCTCCATAGTAAATGATAGTCAGTTTCAGGAGTAAAACTAGTTATAACAGACTCTTGCATTTAACAAGCAAAAATGTGGAAAGCGTCACTATCAACATCTCCAATGTCCACATGTTTGCTCAAAGTACAAATGAAAATCATGCATGATCAGCACAAGAAGAGATTGGCAAAGATCCCCCATGCAGTGTCATTTTGGCACATGCTTTTATAGGCTACTGGTGTGCAATCTCTATAAAAATCTGCTGCAATATACTTAAGTTTGAAGACTTTGACTTCAAAACCCTTCAAGGAGAAACATAAAACTTCATTATTTATTACTGTCTTGAGGAGGGTTATTTATAGTTTGTTATGGCAATAGTTCTTCAATCAGAATTAATGATATCTGGATGTGTAGAGCATAAAATGATCACTGATGTAGTGAAAAATGATTTCATGGCAACAGCCCTAAACAAATATTCTACTCGTTAATTCTGTCTTCACTTGTCCATTGTCTTTATCTAGAAGTAATATCGAAATTTACTTTTTCTGCTCACTGAAGATCTCATGAATCTCATAACATCAGCCATCTCCTTTCTTGAAAGAAAGGCCTTGGTTTTGACGGTCTTTCCTAAGAATACAGGTCATTGAGTAGAACACAGCATTGTGACTTTGATCTGCATTACCTCCTGTGCCCAACTGTGTGCCTTGATGACCATATCTTGATACAGTTCTCATAGTGCAATCTGGCCAGTGTAAATGCAGCTTTATGTCAGCTTCCTTTGAACTGCAACTGAAATGTGTAAGCAACTGCAGGTGCTGGGTATCTGAAATAAAAAGACAAAATATTGGAAATACTCAGCAGGTCAGGCATTGTCCGTGGAGAGACATGGAGTTAACCTTTGATGGCATTTCATCAGAGCTAGGAAAAGGTAGAAAACAAATATGGTTTAAGTTCCAGAGAAGGGGGAGTGGTAGAGAGAACACAAAGGATGTCTATGATATGATAGAGACCAGAAGAGACTGAACAATGTGCATTGTGGTGGTAGTGGCTTAGAGAGGGTGGTGAAGGCTTGTTAATTGTAGGTGGCTTGTCGGGGGAGCTGTAAATAGAAGGAGATGAATGAGGACTGAGGGAAATGACAAAAAACAATGCAGGGACTGTGAGCATTTGCTGAAAATCTGAAATAAAAGAGAATGTTGGAAATGCCCAGCAGTTTGGTCACCCAATCTGCATTTGGTTTCTCCAACATAGAGGAGACCACATTATGAGTCATAGAGTCATACAGCACGGAAACAGGGCCTTTGACCCACCTGATCCATACCAACCAAGATGCCCATCCAACTAGTCCCATGTGTCAGCGATCGGCCCATAACTTTCTAGACCTTAACTATCCATGTGCCTGTCCAACTGTCTTTTAAAAGAAACTAGGTGCTGTACACTAAATTGGAAGAAGTACGAGTGCTGCTTCACTGGAAGGATATTTGGGTTCCTGTATGATGAGAAGGAAAGACGTTCCATATCCTGCAGGAAGGTGCTGTGAGAAGGGAAGTGGTTGATGGAGATGGAAGAGGGAACCAGGATGCCATGGAGGGAACAGTCCCTTCAGAATGCTGAAGGAGGAAGAGAGGAAAGATCTTTCTGGTGAAGGAATCACAATGAAATTGGCAGAAGTTGCAGAGGATGATTTGTTGAATATGGAACTAGTGGGTTTGAATGTGAAGATAAGGATAACCCTATCCTTGTTCTGTGTGGGAGAAAGGGAGTGAGAGCAGAAGTGTGGGAGGTGGAACAGATGACCCTTCCAGGTGAAGCAGTGATTCACTTGGAGTTCTTCATACATGAACTGCAATTGGTGCAGTGAATATTGAGTGATTAAAATTCCTGCAGGATCCACAGAAGCCCTGAAAAATGATATAAATTCCATTTACAGCACTTCTGTACGTAGAGTTATGTAGATGATAGAGACATTACTTTAGAAGTTCTCAATTGCATCTGAGTGCCAGATTGCATTGGACTCGATCATTCTGTGATCACTACGGTCCCAGGTATGCTGGAGGCCTGTTTTCTGTGTATAGTTTGGCTTATAAATACATAGGAGGCCAAAATTAATCTTGCTTATCATGGATTCTTTCATAAATTGTGTTATAAAGTATCAAACATTCTATTTACAATTCTGGCTCTAAATTGCTTGGATTTTCCCAGTTTATATGTGATTGATTGATATCTCCCAATAAGTTAACTTTCTGCCTCCACAGAGCCTTCGATTGTCAAGCAAATTATCCACTTTTTATGTAGGTCTGATTGTATGATTGGGGTGCAGGTCTGTTACACACTTCTAGTAAAAACACAGATTTTCTTTTCATATGTTGGGTATATAACTATAATAGTTCAGTTATAACTTGCCCCCTCTAAATGTTCAGCTATATTAACCTTCTAGATATATCTTTCTTCCATTCTCTTTCTCCAAAGTAGAGCATATTTTCCACTTTAAGTATTGATTCTAGTTCCTTTTAAAAGTTACTATAAAATTACTTACACACTCAATTTTGTCCAGACCATGAAAACTCATTGTGTAACAATTTATATCCTCTTTAGCAATTACTTTGATCATTTTCCTCTAGTTATTGACCCATCTACTATTGGAAAGAACTTTTTCTTCAATGCCCTATCAAAACTATTCATAACTTTAAACAAGACTATAATGTTTTTTTTCTTATCTTCTCTGTTCTCAGGAGAACAACCACTCCCTCCAGCCTCTCCAAGTAAATGTTCATCACTGTACCATTCAATTAAATCTTGCCTAGATTTTCTTTAAGGTCTTGAAATGTTTTTAAACAATGGAATCTACCATATTCCAGCTATGCCCACCCATAGTTTTAAAATGGATTAGTAACCTTATCTGCTTATTTTGCAATTCATTAACCTATGCTGTACCAGAGAGCTTTTCACACTGATTTGTATCTTTGCAAACTTTAGTATTGTGGCTTCATATAATTCAGTCTGTTTTTGAGTTCCTTTTCCAATGTGTGCCAGCTCACTGGTAAGATAAGGAGAGCCAGCCAAGTGTAACTCAATTGTCCTTGTAATTTAACAATCTAAGCCCTAGAACCATGGTGGTGAATCTGTACTGCATCTTTGCTGATGCTGATATTGTTTCCTGAGGTCCATTTCCAGAACATATTGCAAAACTTCAAATGAGCTTGACCAGGTCTCCATACCACAATAATTACATTGTCCATGCAGTCTACCAGGCACAAAGGCAAACATTTTGTTAGCCTTTTTGATTGCAGTTGTATCTGTCTACTGGCTTTTAATGATTTGTGTACTACAGAAAGAATATGGTAGCAATAAAAAGAGTGCAGAAGAGATTCACCAGGATATTTCCTGGAATGGATTTAAAGAGAGATTAGAATAGTTATAAAGAGAGATTAGGTAGGCTGGGTTTATTCTCACTGGAATGCAGGAGGTTGAGGGGTGACCTTGTAGAGGTTTATCAAATAATGAGGGGCATAGATAAGGTAGATAGAGTTTTTTTTCCAAGATTGGGGTAGTCAAAATTTAGAGGGCATAGATTTAAGGTGAGAGGAGAGAAATTTAAAGGAGATCTGAGGGGCAAATTTTTCACACAGAGGGTGGTGGTTATAGGGAACGAGCTACCAGAGGAAGTGATAGTGGTAAATATAATGTTAGAAAAGCATTTGGACAGGTACTTGGATAGGAAAGGGGTGAAGGGATATGAGCCTAATGTGGGCAAATGGGATTATTTTAGATGAGCATCACAGTCAGCATGTATAGTTTGGGCTGAAGGGCCTGTTTCTGTGCTGTACAACTCCATGACTGGCATGTATCCATCTACTAGGGAAAAACCACAAATATGGATTTGGTATTTGTAAGGCCTCTGCTAACCATAAATTTGAAAGTTTACAACAGAAAAGAAAATGATTCATCCCTCAAGTCTGTTATTTACAAGCTCTGCTAAGAACAAAGAAAATGTTGGGGATTTCTACCACAGATTTCCTCTCATAGCAAACTGCTGCAGAGAATGGGATAGGTTAATATGAATGAGAGCACATAAACCCATTAGTTGCCAGGCATACAGGAAAAATGATGCCACTTAAAACACTCCTGCAGGGCCTAGGAAATCCCACGCGCATTCCTGTCCTTTGTGTCACCCTGATCCTATATCCACTTCAGAAATGAAGCAAAGTAAATTATTGTACAAGCATGCACACCTAAACCAGAATTATGAAATTATTTGAAGAACTCTGTAATTAATGTTAATATAAGTGTTAAAATTAAGTTTTGTCTTTTTAAAATGCTTCAAAATTTTCATGTAATTATGCTGTGAACTGAATAATGTTTGCTGATATTTCTATTTCAGCTTGTGATCTGATTGCTCATAATGTTTGGTTTCTTGAAGAAAATATTGAAAATAAACAGTGAAATAATAATACAGAATGATGTAAATAGGTTGGACTTCCATGGTGAAGATGAAAATCAATCCTTTTATGGATCTAGGGTAGGAGGCAGAAGTGCAGGGTTCAGAGACTCTGGCTTGAGACTGTGGAGGGAAGATCTCCTGAGGAAATGAAGTCCATGACTATCTGGGAGACAATGGCTTGGTCCTAATCTGTTCCTGTTTACCATGGATGTACAATGGCTCCATACATCCATCCCCCACCAGGAGGCCTGAGGGCCCTCTGCTTCTCCCTCCACCAATTGCTCTCTCCAAGCACACATACTTGCCTGGGTGACCATGTTTTCAGATCGAACAACTTCTTCAATTACATTCATTTTCTCCAGATCTAAGGTGAGATGGGAATTCATATGAGCCCAAGCTCCACCTGTTTTTTTTTGTGGAGTGCATGGGACTGTCCATGTTTCAGTCCTGCTCAGGCCCCTTCCCTCATCTCCAATGATGACTGTGTTGGTGGTGCTTCCAGCACTCATAAAGAACTCAAAAATTTCATTGCTTTTGCTGCCACTTTCCATCCTGCTCTTGTGTCCACCTGACCCATTTTGGAGGCTTCCCTTCCCCATTTTGATCTCTCTGTCGCCATCTCAGGGTATAGATTAACCACAAACATCCATTATAAGCCCACATTTTCCCACTGCTTTATGGGAAAATTGGTGTTGGTATTGGTTTATTATTGTCACTTGTACTGAGGTACAGTGGAAAAACTTGTCTTGCATACCGATCGTACGGATCAATTCATTACACAGTGCAGTTACATTGAGTTAGTACAGAGTGCATTGAGGTAGTACAGGTAAAAACAATAACAGTACAGAGTGAAGTGTCACAGCTACAGAGAAATTGCAGTGCAATAAGGTGCAAGGTCACAACGAGGTAGATTGTGAGGTCAGAGTCCATCTCATTGTATGAGGAAACCGTTCAATAGTCTTATCACAGTGGGGTAGAAGCTGTCCTTAAGCCTGGTGGTACATGCCCTCACGCTCCTGTATCTTCTACCTGATGGCAGAGGAGAGAAGAGAGAATGACCTGGGTGGGTGGGGTCTTTGATTATGCTGGCTGCTTCGCCAAGGCAAAGAGAGGTAAAGACAGAGTCCAAGGAGGGAAGGCTGGTTTCCATGATGCGCTGGGCTGTCCACAACTCCCTGCAGTTTCTTGCAGTCCTGGGCAGACCAGTTGCCGTACCAAGCCGTGATGCATCCAGATAGGATGCTTTCTATGGTGCATCGATAAAAGTTATTGATGATACCACCTCCCAACCTGCCTCTTGTAAGGGCTCCATTTCCATTCTCCCAGTTGCTCTGTCTCCATTGCATCTGCTTTGCTGATGAGACTTTCCACATGAGTGCCTCTTAACTTCCTTAACTATGGCTTTTCCAATAACATTTTCAAGCGGACCACATCTCATCCTGCTCCTCTGCTCTCACCCTCTTTCCTGGGCAGAGCAAGGAGAGAGTTCCCCTGGTTCTTGCCTTCCACCCCACCAGCCTCTGCATTCAATGGATCATTCTTCGCGATTTCCACCGCCTTCAATGAGATTCCACCACCAAACTGCATCTTCCCCTCCCCTTTTAGCATTCCAAAAGAACCACTTTCCTTTGTGACTCCATTTCCTCTTCCATTTCCAGCAATCACTCCCCTTCTCGTGACAGTTTTCCATGTAACCACAGGAGATGCAACCCTGTCCGTTTGCTTCTTCCTTTCTCAGAATCCAGGGGGACCCACATAGTTCTTTTAGGTGAAGTAGCGATTTACTTGCACTTCTTTCAATTCAGCACTCAGTGCTCATGATATGTTCTCCTCTACATTGGATATTGTTGGGGGGGGGGGTGAGTGGGGGTGGGAGTGGGATCGGTAGGGGGGAGGATGATGTCCTGGGGAGAACAGCAGTCTCCATGAATAAAGAGGAGGTACTCAATGCCTTCATGGGCTTAAATCCCCAAGACCAGATAGGATTTATCCCAGGCTGCCATGGGAGGCAAGGGAAGAGACTGATGGGGCTCTAGCTGAGATTTTTAAATCTTCACAGGCCATAAGTGTGGTACCAGATGACTGGAGGATACCAAACATGGTCCCCCTTTTCAAGAAAAACGGCAGAGAAAAACCTAGTAAATCTAGGTCTGTGAGCCTAACATCAGTGGTAGGGAAGATACTGGGGGAAAAAATGGTGAGGGAGAGGATTAATGATCAGTTGGAAAGATAGCCAACTGTCTGACCAATTTGATTGAATTCTTTGAAGAGGTAACAATGAAGGCAAGGCAGTAGATGTGATTTAAATGGACTTTAGTATGGCCTTTGACAAGGTCCCACAGGGGAGACTGGTTCAAGTGGTTAGGGGCACATGGAATCTAGGACAAGTTGGCAAACTGGATTCAAAATAATCTTGCATTACGAGACAGAGGGTAGTAGAGGATTATTTTTGCAGTTGGATGCCTGTGACTAGTGGTGTCCAACAAGGATCAATACTGAGATCTTTGTTGTTTGTAATATGGATGAATGACTTGGATATGGATGTGGGAGACATGATCAGTAAGTTTGCAGATGACACGGAGATTGTTAGAGTTGTTGATAGTGTGGAAGATAGTCCTAGGCTGCAGAGAGATAGCGATGGGTTGGTGAAATGGGCTGTAAAATGACAGGTGGCATTTAATCTAGACAAATGTGAGGTGATGCATTTTGGGGGTAATCATGAGGTGAAGACATACACCATGAATGTTATGGTCTTAGGGAGCATTAAGGAACAGAGGGGGCTTCGAGTATATCCATAGATCCATGAAAGAGGCAACACAGGTATCGTGGTTAGGCAGGCATATGGAATACTGGCCTTCATTAATCGGGGCATTGAATACAGAAGTAGGCAGGTTTTGGTCCAACTTTATAACCGTTCAGACCTCAGCTGGAGTACTATGTGCAGTGCCGGTCACTATTTTAGCATTAGAGAGGGTGCAGAGGAGAATCACCAGGATGTTGCCTGAGATGGAGCAATTTAGTTATGAGGAGAGACTGGAGAAGCTAGGTCTTTTCTCCCTAGAGCGGAGGAGATTAAGAGGAGATATAATTGAGGCATATTACATTATGAGGGGTATGGATAGGGTAGATTGTAGGAAAATTTTCCCCATATCAGAGGTAGATAAAACTAGAGGACTTGGATTTAGGGTAAGGTGGAAGAGATTTAGAGAGGATATGAGGGGTCCTTCTTCACCCAAGGAGTGGTTGAAGCTGAGTCGCTGACAGCATTTAAGAAGTGTCTAGATGAGCATTTGAATTGCTTAGGCTTAGGGGGCTATGGACTAAGTGCAGGAGATGGGATTAATATGGAAGTGTGCCCACTGGTCAGCATGGAAGCTGGGCTGAATGGCCAGATTGGGTGACTGCTTTGCACAGTACTTGTATTCACTCCACGGGAGAGACCCTGAACTTCCAGTTGTCTGTCACTTTCCTCTATGTGTCTGTGGCTTAATGAGGTCCAATCTACCTCATCTTCTGCCTGGGGACATTGCATCTTCTGAATTCAACAATTTCAGGCAATTTGATTTCTCTGCTCATACTGCTATAGGTTATCCAAATGTAATATTGACTCATTTATTTTCTCTCCACTGATGCTGCCTGACTTGCTGGGCATTTCCAACTGTTCTGACCTACACCTTTAAACCTACCCACCCACCCAATGGCTTCATCAACAGCTTATTACCACAGCAACCCTGGCCTCACCCTATATTCCTTTTGTTCTATCAAAACTAACTTGCTTTCCCAGTTCTGACAAAGGGTCTTTGACCTGATGCATTAATTCTGTTTCTTTTTCCACGGATGATGCCCGACCTCCTGAGTGCTTCTGGCGTTTTCTGTTTTTTATTTAAATTTTTCAGCTTCTCGGGTTTTTATTTTTGTTTGTAGTGGAACAAATGGTGTGTATGCAACATCTTTGATATATTTTACAGAGAATTACTTGTTTCCTCATTAAGCTTTCGTGTCCTGTTGCTAGTGTGATTTTTATGTACCATCAAACTATGTAGTTTGATGTTGGGTATTTTTAAATTACTTAACTTTTGATTAATGGTACATATTTTTAGGTGTGTAGTTACCTGGCATAAGGGAGCATCATCCACCTTTCAATATGTCCTGGACTCCTAGGGAGGCTTAATTGCCATCACTTTCTTCACATTCAGTCATGGGGAAGTTTTATGCTATCTTTGCCTTGACCCTAGAGGGATATTTGCACCACTGGATCTCGGCACAAAGGTCTCACACATCCAGCACCAATCCCAATGTAAACTTGCTAAATTCACTTAAACTGATTTCCCAGAAGATCAATGATAAAGCAGCTTTGAAACCAATTCAAGGTTAGCTTTTGGCATTGCATTGAGTACATAAAATGCAAATACTTTTGCTAATGGAGGCAACAGTGACAACAACAAAAAAAACAGTGGAGACCTTTTTGGCCACAACGTTCAGTTGTTGAGTTTACTTTAAATCAAATATTCCATGCCAATTGTAAGTTGTCTGATGTACTTTCCTCTGGATATTCAGGACCGAAATCGACTGAAGCAAAAATTGGAAGGAGAGAACAAGGAATGGCTGAAAGTATAGAGTCACTTTAACACCAGAATCTCTCAGCTCTAGGTTTGTTCTTGAGATTTCCAAATGGATGTGTGATGACATCATAGGCCTGTCCTGGACTTGGAATTCTATCATGCACAGGAATAATCCTGCTGTTGTGCTAAAGTTAGAACAAAGCACACTCCCACTGGCCCATACCACAAATAACAGTCAAAGCTGTCTTTCTTAACTTTATTCTGATAATTTGTCTTAATATTTTGGGTGTGAGTTGAGCCATTGCCTTTATTGGGTGTTGGGTCAATTTGTTTCATTTTGGTTTTGACTTTGGTCTTCCTGTTCCAGGGTGCTCAACTGCCATAGACTTTGCTCTTTAACAAGATGCTGCTACGTCTCAGTACAGTATCTAGCAGTTGTCTAAAGTTTTGCTACAAGCAGGGTATGCAGTCCAGCTATGAGCAACTGCTCCTTCATAGTTATATTTCTTGAAAGGAAATCCTGCTCCCACAACCTGTTTGCTCTGAGCAGGATGCATATCACTCTGGTGATGCAGTGCCATTTGATAAATGAGAGCCTTCAAAACCAAGCTGTTCAGTTATTGTAGAGACAGCTCAAAATGCATTGCACTGCCAATGCACTCAAGCAGAATTTCAGCCCCAAACTATCCTCATATTTTGAATTAAGTTGTAATGACTTTTAAACTGGGCAGAAGGAAAGGCTTCGGGAAATGCAGCTTTAGTTGCTGTGCTTGTGGATCAAGTGCAATGGTAGCAGTTTCTTTTGGTTTGTTGATCCCATCTCCCAACCCCTCCCCAGTCTCATGAAAGAGAGGTGAGGATGCGTGGGGGAGGGGTGATGGTAAAGTAGCAAGTAAACATTGTATAACAAACTAGAAACACATTTAAAGAAGAAAGTTGCTGCCATGAGCCAGACAGAAACTGTACATCAAGAACATCACCAACCTAGTTCCATTCGTGTCTGTGTGGGTTTCCTCTGGGTGCTCTGGTTTCCTCCCACATTTCAAAGACATATGGGTTAGGAGCTGTGGGCATGCTATATTGGCGCCAGAAGCATAGCGACACTTGCAGGCTGCCCCCAGAACACTCTCCGCAAAAGATGCATTTCACTGTGTGTTTCAATGTACATGTGACTAATAAAGATATCTTATAAGGACTTCTGATACTAGGTTATAGATGAATGGATAGAAAATCTAGCACCACATGCCTGTACTCTCTTAAGGGTACTTGCCCAATTGATATAAACTTATCTCCAAATTCACAATAGAGGAGGTGGTTTGAGAAATGGATAATCATAGAACAGTACAGCACAATGTTGTGCTGACCTTTAAACCTCGCCTAAGACTAAGCCCTTCCTACCACATATACCTCTATTTTAAATTCCTCCATATGCTTATCTATTAATCTCTTGAATTTGACCAATGTACCTGCCTCTACCACTGCCCCAGGCAGCACATTCCATGCCCCAGACACACTCTGGGTGAAAAACCTTCCTCTGATATCTCCCTTGAACTTCCCACCCATTACTTTAAAGGCATGCCCTCTTGTATTGAGCATTGGTGCCCTGGGAAAGAGGCGCTGGCTGTCTATCTATTCCTCTTAATATTTTGTACACCTCTATCATGTCTTCTCTCATCCTCCTCCTCTCCAAAGAGTAAAGCCCTAGCTCCCTTAGTCTCTCCTCATAATGCATACCCTCTAAACCAGGCAGCGTCCTGGTAAATCTCCTCTGCCCCCTTTCCAATGCTTCCACATCCTTCCTACAATGAGGCGACCAGAACTGGATACAGTACTCGAAGTGTGGCCTAATCAGAGTTTTGTAGAGCTGCATCATTACCTCGCAGCTCTTAAACTTGATCCCACGACTTATGAATGCTAACATTCCATAAGCTTTCTTAACTACCCTAGCCACCTGAGAGGCAACTTTCAGGGATCTGTGGGTATGATCTGTGGGTAAACTTGCCAACCCACCCTTCTACCCCCTCGTCTAAGTCATTAATAAAAAGCAGAGGTCCCAGAACCAATCCTTGTGGGGCACTGCTAGTCACAGCCCTCCAATCTGAATGCACTCCCTCCACCACAACCCTCTGCTTTATACAGGCAAGCCAATTCTGAATCCACACGGCCAAGCTTCCCTGGATCCCATGCCCTCTGATCTTCTGAAGAAGCCTACCATGTGGAATCTTGTCAACTGCCTTACTAAAATCCATGTAGACCACATCTACTGCACTACCCTCATCAATCTGCCTGGTCATCACCTCGGAGAACACTATCAGATTTGTGAGACACGATCTGCCCTTCACAAAGCCACGCTGGCTGTCCCCGACCAGACTATAATTCTCTAAATGTTCGTAGATCCTATCTCTAAGAATGCTTTACAACAACTTGCCCACCACAGGCGTAAGACTCACTGGTCTATAATTCCCTGCATATTCTGTGGATAAGAGCAGAAAGAACAGGTACTTTAAAGGTTGTTGGTGCTTCATCTAGAGCGTAAGTAGTAGAAGCTGGAGTAGGCCATTTGTCCAGTTGTGTCTGCTCATTCAATCAGATCATGGCTGATCTTTTACCTCAGCACCACCATCCAGTACTAAACCCATACACTTTGATTCTCCTAATATCTAAAAGTATATCAATCTATGTCATGAACATACTCAGTGACAAAGCCTCCATGGTCCTCTTTCGCAGAGAATTACAAAGATTTACTACCCTCTGGGTGAAGAAATTGTTTCTCATCTCATTTCTGAATGGCTGATTTTTTTTTTTGAGGTTGTGGTTCCTGGTTCTAGGTAACCCTGTCAGGGGAAATTTCATCCCTACATCTAACCTGTCGTGTCCTGTAAGAATTTTGTACACTTCAATGAGATTGCCTTTTTTTCTTCTAAAGTCAAGAATACTTTGGCCCAGTTTGCTTAATCTCTCCTTATTCAACAAAATTGCCATCCAAGGACTCTATCTGGTGAACCTTTGCTGCACTCCCTCTATCATCAGAAGTTCAGAAGATCAGAGCCTTGGGGCATCAGGGGGTCAGACACGATAGGAAATTAGAGCTTTGAAGTCATTGGGGGTTCAGAAGGTCAAGACTTCAAGGGAGCAGAGGGTAGAGGTCTTTGGGGAATCATTAAGTCCAATAGTGAATTAGAAAGTTGGCTTATCTAGAAAGCTGACAGGATCCTTGGGAGAATCTACAGCTGGGGCCCCAGGAACTTGGTGGGTGAGGGGCCTTGGAGAATTGGAGAGTGGGGCCCTAAGGGAACTGGAGGGTGGAGAACATGGAGAAGTTGGAAGGTGGGTGCCATCAGAGGAATCAGAGAGTGGGAACTTCAGTGAATTGGATGGGTGGGCCAGTGGAGTGGGAGATGTGGGGTAAATATACCTCACAGTTCAATGCTTTTTTCACCACATGGTTCCTATGTGCAAAGCCATGTTTTCTTTTGTTGTCATTTGATCACCAGAAGGAATTGAGCAATAGAATCAACACCTTCCTTGGAGTGATTGAGCTAATTGTGGCCATTACCAGAGAGCAATCCACACAGCTCTGAAAGGAGAGCAACCTTGAACCCCTTGGGCTAAAATGCTCCATAGAATTGAAAGCTCAGGTGTATAGCTAGGACTCTAGGAGATGTCTGTTTATTCAGAAACATTGCTCAGTTGATAGATGGGAGGTGTTTGCTATCTTCAGTAGCATGAAGACTTCTATATAAGTGATAGGAAAAGCAAGTCTTAGGGCAGATGTGTCATAAGTCAATGATACTTTAGCAAATAGAGAAACTAATCTGAAATAATAAATAACGGTCAGGGGGTGTTTGACAAAGTATCTTTTAGGGCAAATAAGAGTGAGGTTTAAATGAAGAACAGTGAAGGAAACAATAAAATCAAAAGTTATGAATATGATACTGCCTATGTGCAAGTGTATTAAATGCTGGAATATACAGGCTAAGAATCTAGGATTCTGCTCTAAACCATAACTAGGGAGAACCAGGAACCATGAAGACCTGTGAGCCTGATTCCAGCAGAGCTTATAGCTTGCAGTTAGTATCCTTGGCAACCATTAGAGGAATGGGCAGGAATTTGTGACACTTGCCATATACTTGATGGCAACACCACTTGATCTGGGTCCAAAATGGCATAAGAGAGCCAGAACCCTCCTGTGGTCCACATGTCTGCTGCTCTACTCTGTTGAGCATGATAAGCCAGCAGTGCTTAATACATTCAGGGCAGGAGCGGTGGGAGCTCTTGTGGAAGCTTGCCAACCCTGCCGCCTTCTGTCAGAGTGGAAAGGGCTTAATAAACACTTGGCCCAGCTCTAGTGTGGATGATGTTGCTGCTGCGTGGATCAGCCAACCCTGTCGACAATAATGTAAATAACAACATCAACGTGTATTTACACATTCCTTCAATGTCAGAAAACATCCTGAGCATGCCCAATTCCACTGCCCACCCTCCACTCAGGACAAGAAGTGGGTAGGCCTGTGGTCATGCAGATTGACAGCACAGATTAGGGTCCCATAAGACAACAGAAATAAATGGCCAAGGCCTTGGTTTATCACAGCTGATTCTGGTTCTACATTCAGAGACAGGTTATCGATCCTGAGCTGGAGGTATTTCCATGGTAATCTATGCCAGCTTCCATGGGGGCTCCACCTCATCTTTAGTCCCTTTTAAACTCACTAAAAGCATTTAACAACCAGAGGAATAAATAATGCAGAACCCAGACAATAAATGGGCCTGTCCAAGATAACAATTTTAAAAAAACCACATTTGCCCAAAGACTTCAGCGATTCCTGTTCATAGCATAAATTGGTACCTATTACTCATATTATATTGTTTTCAACTAGATTTAAGGTCTGAAGTAGTGGTTTAGGCCAAAAATATGCCCATGATACTGAATTCCATTTAAAAAGATTATATATTTATGGATTTACTTGAGTGAACTCAAATGTTTCACCTCAAAGACTAGATGTATTGGTGGCAGTAATGATATCAATTGTAACAAGCATCTACTGGCTGTGGGTTTGTTGGAGCTTGGACAAAGAATAAGGAGAGAAGGTCTAATTGGTTGGTCCCAACAAAGAGCTCTCAGAGTCCACATAATAGACTGAATCTCCTTCTGTGTTGTAAAACTCAATGATTTAATGATGTGCAGTTAAATGCCAGGTTGCTCACTGGAAAACAGCAAGATTATTGGCATATTTCCAGATAAGTGGACTTTTCTTCTATTACTTGGAGTATACAGCCATCTGGTCAATTCACTGATGCCACAATGTTGATGATTCACACCTTTGCATACGAGATACTTTACCATTTTCCCGTCACATGAGAGAGCAACTACTGGTAAAATCTTGCAAGTGAATGCAAGTTATTTTCATGATTACCAGAGCAATCCAAAATTATTATTATTATGTTATTAATTGTAAATAAGTTATCAAAATATATAATTTTCATAGCACATGAAATAACACCCACATGCTTTTGTCATTATGCCTGCTAGCCACCTCATGGGGTCGCATAGAAGTTAGGTTATGTAGCACCATGTTTTTGTGTGCAATGTGATCTACTTTAAATAAAAGGTAAAACATTAATGGAAATCAAGGACTTACTGCAGAGATTGTGAAGTCAGCAAATATTTTTGCAGGGCCCTTCAAGCACCCTATGAATAACTCACGGAGGACCCCAGATATGTGGACTGGTTTCCAATGACAGGCAGTCTGTGCCTGGATACCATCCCTGGTGTTTGCAGCAGTGTACGAGTAGCCTGCATGGTTCACTGGTTACTTCTACAGAAGCAAGATTTCAGTGTGTCTTTGAGTCCTGCTACTGTGCAACTTAAAGCAGACCTCCCTGAGTAGGTTCTGGGATACTGGTGCAAACTTAATTCAGGGTAGGTCTCCTTTAAGTGAATTTAATTCCCTGTCTCTCCTGTAGGCACCTCCAACCCAATCCCAAGCTCTCTGTGGTAGTCACCCAGACAGCCCCAAGCTCACGAGCCTGATCTGGCCTCCTTCCACTGACCCAATCTATCCCCTGCTCCTTTTAAACTCTAAGTGGCCCCATTTCCTGCGGTCACTTTAAACTCACCAGGACCCCTTTCTCGTGCTCCCCTAAAACTCACCTGGGCCCTGTTTCCCACACTCATCTGAAACTCATCAGGGCCATTTTTCCCATGCTTCCTTTAAACTCACTGGGTTCACTGGAAAATTATTATACTACTATGTAATTTCTTTAAAAAAATGAAAAGTGTTGGGATATTATCATCCAATTGTCCAGAAAATATGCCATTGTGGCACCACCAAAGGCCTAAGCATGCTGGATTAACAGAGTTTTACTATAGTTGCATTGATGTGTTGTATTCTGTTTCTGAAATTCATTCCATTGAAGTCAATGGAACTGACTTCCGGAGTTAGGGTTCATTGAATTGTCACTATTATATTAGCATGTTTAGTGCTACCTTCAGGAGATGAATTTCTAGGCAGCTGGCTTTTATAATTAGGGCCCTACAATCCAAAAGCAAAAACTAAAGATGAATTCATACAAAATATTGGGTAGCTGAGGTGTTGAAGCATTCTATTACAGAAAGGCTGTGAAAGCCTAAAAGAGTTTCAGCTTTAGGTCCACAAAGTTGCTAGTTATAGGAAATCCTTGAGATACTGGGACTATTACATCCGCAGTGGAGATTTAATGGAGGGTTAAAACTGTGAAAGATTTGTTAGAGTGACAAAGGAAAGACAATTTCCTTTGGTTGAGGAATGAGAAATGATGAGTTATTAATTTAAAATCCTCAAAGACAGTGAGGAAAGTCTTTGGAAGGAGTTTCTTTACCCAGAAGAATGCTGGAGCATGGTTTACTTTGCCTCAGGGAATGGATGAGGAAGAGGTCGCTATAGGGAGCAAATTAGGAGAAAACAATCCAGTGACTCATTAAAAATGTAACAGCCTTAGAAGATCATACTCACCCAGGGAAAGATGTTTTTTTTCTTTCCCCTTGCCTGTCATAACGGTTAATATCAGTGTGTGCAAAAAATCTTGTTACAATTTCTGTCATAGATCATTTGAAGTTATCATTGTTTAAAATAGTTAAAAGCCTTCCCATTAGGGAAACAATGATGACATTCTTATGTTCTCAGCTGACCAGCGCTGAAAATAACTTATTGCCTGTCAGATCACATAGCCGTACAATTGTAAAGGGTTGGTCTTGCTAGGAATGTTAGATTTGTGTAAATAAAAGACATTCCTGAAATTGGCAGCTTCAGCTCTCTACGCAACAGCTCATTCAGTCACTCCCTGAGAGTTGGAACTTACTGAGCTGCAAAACTATTGCCGAACAATCCAAATATGTTCTCAACATTTTAATTAACAGCCTCAGTATTGAGTACAGCACCTTATTGGATACGATCTGTCATTTTTAAATTATTGCAATTGTTGCCATTGCTTTTTCTAGAAGTTATTCTTGTTGATCCCATTTGATGACGTACATGATAATCATATGTTACTTGACAGCACCTGGAATATTGAACCTTGTCGTAATGATTGCATGGTTCTCCTGAAAAGCTGAGCTATGGTTACTGTGGCCTAGACCTTTGAAGTTGGAGTTTAGTTGATATAAATAGTTTCTGAATTTATTTACCATTATGAGGCCTTGTGCCAACTGGCTTTTGTTAGCTACACTGTGCTATTTGAGCTCAAAAAGCCAACCCATGAAAATTTCTTTAATTAACATTTTTAGATGGAGTTCTAAAGTATATATGAATGTTGGAAAATCTACCTTATTTTGACAGTGGACTCAGATACTAGAACTTAGGCGTAGTAGTGGCCAGTGGCATAGAAAATCCTCTTATTCTGATCAATAATAAGCCTTACCCCCAACATCAGGTAAATTTTCTGTGTTGAATGGTGTGACTCATCAGCCTGGATTTTATGGCTAGTATAACAGTAAAACAATTAGTGTTTTCCATTTTGCAACTTGCAACAAATTTGAGATTTTCATACTTGTACAATTTAATATGGAAATTACATAGCTTCTGTAAGTGATTCACACTCCATTATATGCCACACTGTTTTGCAGCTTCCTTCTCTTACTCAAGGGAACTTAGTGAATTGACAAAAAATTCAGGTATTTACAAACTATATGTAAAATAACCTTAAAATACTACACTTTGTTGTATGAGGTGCCAGCACAATTTTTAAAGATGTCCCAGATACTGCTTGAAAATTTTCTGGCCTTCAAAATGTTTAGATCTTAATTCACTTTTTTATGTTTAGTTTTGGTATTTCAATTTCTACCTTAATCTTGTATGTCAGTTCCAATCTTTATTTTGCACTCTGTAAAATGTTTAAATAATTGCTTAAAAAAAAACACGCTTTCACCTTGATTTGCTGTCTGTGAGAATGTGATAGGCTGCTCAGGCAACTGATGTCATCACTGTGGCTGGATGTCGGGGATCCTGTTGAACAGACATCAGAAGAGGAGAAATTCATAACAGATGTTAACAAAGCCTTGTGAGCAACTTTCTTCAAGGTTAGTGTTGTGTGTGCTCACTTTGTCACTAACCACAAAATTCAGGCAACTTTTGCTCATTTCATGCACTGCTGTCCACATATCCTTTTTGATTTGGATTGCTTTTTAATACTGTATCAGTATCACTGGTTTAAAATGTTAATGCTGATGTCAAAGAATTAGCCGCTTATACCCACAATGTTTGCTTTGAGCACTAGATTGCTTTTGGTTTAGTGCATGTACTCCCTTGATATAAATCATGCACTGTTATAAGTTGTATGTATACGTTAGCACTGTTCTGAGTGCAAACACTAATACTGTACCTACACCACTCCCAGATCTTCAACTGCACTGTAGATAACAATGTTTGTTAATTAATTGGCATCTACCAAATTATCCTTGTGTGTGTGCATAAATTTTAATAATGAAGTGCCAAAGGAGAAGGAACGTTTCATAGACATAAAAAAACAAAATGCACTGCTGCACTCAGGAGGATTACCATGCAGCTAACTTGCGTCATAATTTAATCAGTTTGTTCTAAAAGAATAATTCATTGCATTGGAGAAAAACAGTCTGGTTGAAAAAGTAAAGTTCTTTTGTATATTTTTCAAATCATCTCAATAGAAATTAAATAACACAGTAAAAACAGTACAGAGTACCCTGCATTATGGCAGTTTATGTAATAGAAATTCACTCTCACAGAATTTACAAATCACCACCAAAATGTTGGAGATAGGGAATAAAAATTCACTCTTGGAATTCCTGTGGAAAAAGAATAACTGAATAAACAAATATGAAAAAAGCAACAATTTTTTTTTTCAGTTTTTGTCAAAGGTTGGCAGTTTCCTAGGAACACAACCCCTCTGTAACATGGGGATGTACTGTATTCAGAAAAGGATTTTATGATAATATTGATCTGAATTATTTATCAAAAGAATATTCATTTTAAGAACTATTTGCTTCTCTCAAGCTTTTCTTTACTGTTGTTCTCCTGAAGCTAAATAAAACTCATTTGTGAAAGAGTGACAGATAACCTATTGTGATACAGAATTGTGTGACTGCACGAAGGGTACTGAAAGTTTTATTAGAATTATTTGATTCCAAATCATTAAATACTGTTTTATGGCACTGAAAGTAATTTAAACTTGATCATTACCATTTACTGTAGTTTAAACACAAGATACATGCTACAACAACCAAGGAAATGTCATTGCACTTACTCAACATAAGGAACTAAATCTTCTTTGTTTTTCTTTTTCAAGGTAGTCTCTTGGGATTGAGGATGAGTTGCTTTGGGTCTTGTGGTCCTGAGGTGGCTAAAAAGACCGATGAAGGAGAAGCACACTCTTCCATAGATGGGGCAGGAGTGCCTGACAGGGTAGCAAGATGGTAATTTGTGAGGTAATGCACTTCTTTTGTCGCTTACTCAAGGCTTCTGTGTGCTCCTGATGAATGGCCTCCAGGTTCTCAACACCATCCGGAATGCTGCTTCTCCAAGTGGAGCAGTTGTGGGCCAGAGATTGCCAGAAGTCAGTGGGGATGATTTCCTGAAGGAGGCTTTAAGCATATCCTTGTATCTAATCTTCAGGAATTTATTACTGAGCAAATATCACATGAGTTAAACAACAGAGGTAGAAGGGGAGAAATTCAGAGTAAACTCTTTTCAAGGCCCTTACAATGGTGTTTACAAGCCTTCAGCTGTTTGATCTTTGTCCTAATATCCTGATAGTTCCTCTGGATTGGGCAGCTTTCTTTCTGCCTTCATTCCTTCATGATGTAACTTGTTGAAAAGGGTCACACCACCACCATATTAATTTGAGAAGGGCAGATAGTGTATTGAAGAACCAAATGGGGAGGTTTTAGTGACAGAAAAGGTGTTGTCATGAACCAAGTTTCCATTACGGTAGGGATGTCAGTGCAATTATCCATAGAAAGGTCAAGGGTTGCAATGGGCTTGTTTTCGAGTGAATGAAGATTATGGACAGAAGTGTAGAGAAGGATGAAATTATTGATCAGCTGGCAGATCAAAATAAAAGACATTATTTGTTCAGATGAACATGAAGGACATTATAGCTCCCAGTGGGCATGCTGGATACTGAATCAAATGGAAAGAATGGTGAGAAAGAGGTTAATAGGGAAATCTAATTTGTTGCTTATAGGGGGCATTGAATAGTAGCCCTTTTTAAAATGACAAGAGAAACAGAGACGGAACTGTGGATTGACTCAGGGGATTTAAGATTGGGATGGCACCATGAAAGTCAGGCATGTTACATTGAACAGTACAGCACTGAACAGGCCATTTGGCCCACGATGTTGTGGCAATCTTGACTCCAATTTATACTAAATGTCCTCCTCCCATGTATCATCCATATCCCTCCATTCCTTTCATATTCATGTGTCTATCTAAAAGCTTAAACTCCACCAAACTGCCTACTTCTACTACCCCTGGTGACCCATTCCAAGCACCTACCACTCTTTTTAAAAAAAAATAATTGCCCCTCATGCCGCCTTTGAACTCTTTTCCCCCCCCCCCCCCCCCCCCAACCTTAAAAAAGCACGTCCTCTGGTGTTTGACGTTTCTACCCTGGGGAACAGATTCTGACTGTCTACCCTATCTATGCATCTCATAATTTTAAAAATCTCTATCGGGTCTCCCCTCAGTCTCTGATGCTCTAAGGAGAACAACACAAGTTTGTCCAACCTGTCCTTATAGCTCATATCCTCTATTCCAGGCAGCATCCTGGTAAACCTCTCCTGCACCTTTTCCACAATCTCCACATCCTTCCTATAATGGGGCGAGCAGAACTGCACACAATACTCCAAGTGCGGTCTGACTAAAGTTTTATATAGCTGCAGCATGACTTCCTTACTCTTATACTCAACACCCCTACCAATGAAGCCAAGCATTCCATATGCCTTCTTTACCACCTTATCCACTTGCGTAGCTGCTTTCAGCAAACTATGGACCTGGGCCCTAAGATCCCTCTGTACCTCAATACTATTAAGGGGCCTACCATTAACAGAATACTTTCTCCTTTCATTTGACCTCCCAAAGCGCAACACCTCACACTTGCCCAGATTAAACTCCATCTGCCACCTCTCTACCCATATCTGTAACTGATCTATATCCTGCTGTACTTCTTTGATAGTCCTTTACACTGTCCACAACTACTCCAATCTTGGTGTCACTGGCAAACTTGCTAATCCGCCCATCTACATTTCCGTCCAAATCATTGATGTATGTCATAAACAACAGAGATCCCAGCGCCGATCTTTGTGGAACACCACTGGTCATGGACCTCCAGCTAGAATAACAGCCTTCCACTCCTACTATGGGCAAGCCAGTTCCGAATCCAAACTTGCAATTTACCCTGGATCCCACGCATCTTTATCTTCTGAATCAACCACGGGGGACCTTATCAAATGCCTTACTAAAGTCCATGTAAGTAACATCTGCTGCCTTGCCCTTATCAAGCACCTTTGTCACCTCCTCAAAAAACTCAATCAAGTTTGTAAGGCATGACCTTCCCCATACAAAGCCATGCTGACTGTCTTTAAGCAGGCCATGCCTTTCCAAATTTGCATAAATCCTATCCCTCCGTATCCTCTCCAATAGCTTCCCCACCACTGATGTGAGGCTCACTGGTCTATAATTACCTGGATTATCCCTATTTCCTTTCTTGAACAAAGACACAATATTTGCTACTCTCCAGTCCATGCTAGGACATGGATTGGCAGATACAAAGGAACTGAAGGCAGAGAAATGAAAGAGAGAGTGATCTGTATAAAGTACTGTGGAACATGGAGGAACAGTGCTGAAATATAAAAGTTGGTCAAACCATGGCTTCGCCGAGAAATTTTTATTAAATCCAAACTGTTCATTTTAAAATGTTTCGGGAAGGTGGATAGTTCAAGAGCTGCACAGGCCCTATACTGACAGTGAAGGAGTGTGTTAAATGCGTCAAAGATAGCCATTACCTAATCTGAATGGATAAAGCTGTGACTGAGACTGTCAGGGCAAGTTGTAGCTTGCACATTCACAGTGATTTTTATGGAAACTATCAGTGATTATTCTAAGGAAAAATGTCTCTAAGTTTCCTAAGTCTCTGCTGCAATGAGGACCAATGTTCAATCAATAGATTTCCCTGGATATTTGTATTCATTATGATATCAGCGTGTGTTCTTAGCTGCCAATTATCAGCTGCATGGTCTGGCAAAAATCACTCTGCAATTGCTTCAGTGATAGTTATCTGCACGTCATTGCTGGTATCATGATCAAGTCAGCAAGATGATTCTAAAGAACATACAGTTAATGTATGCAAGTTCAATCTCAGATGGATAGATCGCCTAAGGGTTTGGAGATGAATTTTAAGGAATACATTTTTTTCTGTTGATAATTGGTCTTGTATCTTTTACCTCTTGGGTGATCACATGGTTGTGACAGGATATGGGAGTGAAGCAGCATGGAGGAAGGAGATGACCCAACATCATGATGCTCCAGGTACGATGAGCATAGGCAGGCTTGATGGCCCAGCTAGCCCTTCCTTGCCTGCCACTTCTGTTTGTACATAACTTGCATTGTAAGTGTGGGTCATTGGAATGGTTGCTATAATCTCTCTTCTCAGGCACTCAAGTTTCCTCCTCTTGATGGATTGATCAAATTGAATTAAATTCTATTTTTATACTTTGTAATTCAAAATTCTGTCAATCAGGGATCTTTTGATTTTGTGCATTTTTTGTACTATGGTCAGCTTGGAAATTCAGACAAATGTGTAAAACTAACTCCCATATTTTTATAGAGCTCAAAATTCTGTAAGAAGAGGAATTCTGAAGCAGGTGTGAGCACTATTCAACAAGGAGAAGACACCTCCTTGAATGTTAATGATTAAAGTCCCAAAAAAGACTTGGCTTGACTTACTTGGCTATTCCCCCTCCTTGCTGGATTGGTTTCTATTTAGTGCAGTTGAAACAAATTGAAATCACACACTAGTGCAGAATGATAAGTGTCCACCTCTACATTCTGGGCACAGCATGCTAGAGCAGAATCATGCCTCCCAAAGGCAGGAATACATTGTTGATTCTGTAAAAATTCTATAATTTGTTCGCCAGCTGCAAAAATAATCTCTTTGGTAACCCATGCCATGGATAGTTGTTTTTTGTAACGTGGCATTACTTTCTACATACTATGTATTTCAGACTTTTTAACTGCCGTTAGCAATGCTTTCATTTTAACGCAACCACAGTGTATCTGTTACCAGAGGTCTGTTTCAAAATTACATTTCAAAACTTGTATCTGTGGATTACATCATGCTTATTTTCAAACCAAGGCCTTGTGCTGCTGAATGCTTCAATGTGCATATTTTACATTTTGCACAGTGAGTGCTGCAGTGAAATAATTTCAAATAATATAATCGTATAGATTCTCATTCATTCTTGCAATAATATAACATATCCACATATGATCAACAGCTGACTATAGCATGTAACTGGGCATTGCAAAACTCTGAGACCCATCTAAAATTCTTGCCAGTCTTTCAAAATCTCAAGTCAAGATGTCAGAGTAATACAACACAGAAACAGGCCCTTTGGCCCAACTGGTCCACGCCGACCACAGCATTCTTCCTGCTACTCCCAGTTGTCCACATTCGGCCCATAACCCTCCAAGCCCCTCCCCTCCCCTCCATGTACCCATCCAAATGCCTCTTAAATTTTGCAATTGTACCCGCCTCAACCAGCTCATTCCAGGTACTCACCACCCTCTATGTAAGAAGTTACCTCTCAGGTCGCTTTTAAGTCTCTCCCCTCTTATCTTTTATCTGCGCCCTCTAGATACAGACTCACCAACCCTGGGGAAGAGACGATGTCTGTCCACCTTATCCATACCCCTCATGATTTTATAAACTTCTACGAGGTCACCCCTCATTCTTCTATGTTCCAAGGAATAAAGATCCAGCGTGGCCAACCTCTTCCTATAACTCAGGCCCTCCAGTCCAGGCAGCATCCTTGTAAATCTCTTCTGCACACTCTCCAGCTTGACAATGTCTTTCCTGACCAAAACTGTGCACAATGCTCCAAGTGTGGCCTCACTAACGACATCCTAGTAATTTGTAAAAAGCACCAAACCTTTTGTCTCACCGCTCATGTCAGGATAGAGACACTTTCTCTGATGCTGGGGATCATCCTTAAGGGCCCCCCATTGGTGCCCTCCTGCCTTCCTGCCTGGTCAAGCTATGTAAAGGAGTTGTATCACCCCTTTATTTGAAAGGCAGTTGGGAGTTAATGTTTCATTAACATAATGAAACATTGAAAATACTTTTAAAAATACTTAAATTATGGAATCGTTTGAAAACTTGAGCCAATCAAAAATCCCAAATGTGCCACCAAGCACATCCTAAAAAAAATTATATATATATTTATATTATATAGCAGTAAAATGGATATATAAAAAAGAAGCTGAAATAAACAATAACAAGAGAATTAAAGCCCTACAAGTTAGCTCTTAGACACATGAATGCTCCGCATTATATCTTTCTCCAGTCATAGCCACTTTCTGCCCTCTCCAGAACTGAGTTCCTTATTCTCCTCCTATTCTTTGGACATGCACCACTCAAACAGAATGCACATCATTGCAATTTACATCCACATTTCTATTGCCCAGGTTAGGATATTCTTCTTTGGGACTTTCAAAGCTGTTGGAGTGTAATAACAGATGAAAAGCCTTTATATTACTTTTATTAATCCCAGAAGACATTGTAACATGTGTTTGACATGCAGAGGACAAATCATTACTTTTATTATTAATTTGTACTTCGCATCAACTGCCCAAAATTCTAGTCTCAACAAAAATCTCTAAATTAATATTTTGCATAGCTGGCCTTTTAATTTTGTGAAGCAAACCCACTTTATTGCAGGACCTTTACGTGTGTAGCCACTGCTGTCATGGTGCGGCTGGCTGTGGGCAACAGCACAGGAAGTTCACTGGTGGTAGTATAAAAATAATGGTGAGTAATCTACTTTTGAAATTCAGGCTTGGGAGGGTGTTGAGAACTTAACCAAACCACTGCCCTTCGGCCATCCATTATGAGTGTAGAAATGAAGCTGGCTAATTTTAACTGGAACAGTAAGTGAAAGAAGTATAAAAAGGAAGGGCTTGCCAAGATAGAAATGCACCAAGTGTGGACCTTTTGTCCTTCTGGAAGTTTACTGTTTAGTTCTGCTCCACATAATGTAATAAACAAAAAAGAACAGTACTTAGGTAATACTTTGTACACAAGCTGTTTTAAGAAGCCGGCTAACTAAAATTGGCTGTCAGCCAAAATACACAGAGGCAGGTTAAAAACTTTAACATCAGGTCCATCTTTCTCATGAATTGCCCTGTTACCTAGAAAGCCTCATGACTACAATGGCAATAAGAAAATTGTGGTAAAGGTCAATTATAATTTGACTTGTTAAAAGAGTGATATGCCTTTTCACAAAAATGTGATTTTAAATAATTTAGAGATCCACACTATGTAATTGAAAACAGAAGCTCAGGCCATATGTGAAAGGCTTTACAATTTCCCCTTCTGCCACCTGTTGTTTCATAATATACTAAGCAAGCCTGCCACTTTTGATTTAATATTTTTTATAAACTTGTTATAGCAACTATCAATTTCTTCTGCTACTAACACAACAGAATTGGCTTTGTAGTGTTAACAGATTAAATCAGTATTTTAACTATAGTTCACCACACTGGATGATGTGCTCTGGGGTTTTGTTGCTCTCTCCATTCAGTACCATACACCAATCAGTATTGCTACTCTCAGCTTCTTGAGCTAATATTTGCACACATACCACCTATCATCTACTGCCACTTTACCTTCTATTTGCAGGGATATTCAGTACCAAACCCCATACAGTAGTCACTCTGCTGTCTAAGTTGCTTCTTGTCCATAGATTTTGTTGTACAATTTACAATAAGCAGCTACGTTATCATATTTAAAATGTTCTCTTTTACTGCTGAAAGATTTTATTTCAAACTTGGACATTTTACTCACTGAAATAGAACAAGAAAATTCTCCACATTCTGCAAATAGAAAGCTCTGTAAAGTGCAAAAATTACTAATGTTTCAGCTTAGTGACCCTTCAACCAACCTTTCCTTGGTATAGACGCTGACAATTCTTCTGTAATATATTTCCAGCTTTTTCTGTTCTTATTTCAGATTTTGAATATCTGCATTTGTTCCTTCTTATTACAAAAAAGTGCTATGCTCATTGGAATAATTCTGATGACAGGCCATCAACCAAAATGGTTAACTCTCTTTCCATCTCTCCACAGATGCTGCCTGCATATTTGTAGACGTAAGTTGCAACTAACCTAGAAATATCTGTGATTCTAAGATAAATCTCTACAAATCACAATTGTTACATTACAGAACTAATTGTTCCCGATTCAGGTAGGTTTATGTCTTCTTGCATATCCAGGGAGAAAGATTATGAATTCAGAGGCGAGGCAGATGTTGGGAGCTAGTAGAGAGAGTTGTTATTCTGTTGAGGAGGAGTGATAATGCACTCATTCACATCCTAACTTTAATCCAGAGTGCTACTGTTGATTTAAAAATAAATCAGTACTGGAGCAGATATCGGGCAAAGATTTTAATACAGGATCCTTAGTTGGTACTGGAATCAGGAGGAAGTGTTAATGGCCATCATAGACCTGGAAGAATATGTATAAATACTTATAAACTTACAAAACTTTGCTCCAATCACTTGTGAAAGTTACCATTCTATACTAACTGTAATTAACCATGTCACACTAAGAACTGCAAAGAATTGAATGACACATTAATTAACAGGACATATGGTTAATGTTCAGAGGATGGAAGAAGATGGTGAATATTACTTCAGAGAATGACAAAGCTTCCAGTAATGATTTTTAATTTTGTTAGCTTCTTAATGATTTTGCAGTAAGTTAAATGGAGATGATGTATCTGTGAAAACTGAACTTGTATCCATTAATAAAAAGTTAAATACATGTGAACTAGGACTAACAATCATATGCTGGATATTTATACACATGCAATAAAAATGATTTCTACTTAGAAATTAAGGGCTATGAAAATTAAGGAATCCCAATTAAAGCATAATTTGTAACACTGCATACTAAAACTACCAATACAGAAAGTAATGACATGGAACATGAAGGTATTGAAATTATCAAACATCTGAGGCTTCCAGGTAAAAGTTCAAACCTTCAGTATAGCAAAATCCATGCAAAATTATCCTCCAGACAAATTTTCTTTAGTGTCATTGGAAGATATTTTAACCTAATGGGTTTCAGAGTGAGAGGTGCTGTTAAAGCCAATTAAAGTAAAAGCTTCAATACACTGACTTTGTTTCACTGCAGAATGCTGGGCTGTGTGTGGGCACACCCTCAGGAGAGGCAGATTGACAATTACGTTAGTAACCATTAAAGCAATATGACAGATTTATCATTGTAACCTGTAGACCATGGGTTTCACAGTCTTGCTGAAGTTGGATAGCAAAAACAAGGCATATGCTCTAGACTAATTGACTGGATTAATCAATCTCTGGAAAATATCTACACAGTACTCACACATGATGTCTTACTAAACTGAAAGGGTTTTCATGGGAATTTTGCTGATGGTTGTCTTTCTACACTCAAGATTTGATCTATCAATCAGTTCAGTTTGGCTGCCTTGGATTGGACATCAGCTGATGGAAATGACCACCAACAAAAGACTTGAAGCTAGGAGATAGAGCAGCAGATGGGGAGAAACGGGGATAAGAAGGGAGAAGCAGAGCAGCAGGAAATCAGAGGTCCGCCAGCTTGCTCAATGTGTCAGGAGCAGTACCTCTGGCTTGCCTCATTGCATGACTTGGTGCAGACCACTTCACACTGTTGGAGCAAGATCAGCTGCCATGCTGTAACTGTGGTTGTCGTCGTCATTTTGGATCAGCTTTAATGCCTCTACACTGTTCTAGGGCTTTGCTGGAGATATTTACCAATTGTTTAAGGCATGTGGCTGATGACCAGTTTGCCAAAGCCATGTGATGTTGACCTAGCCCGTGATTATTCCAGTGTGCTCGAGTTTTCTTCCCTGTCTGGTTTTCCACAGGTTCAGGGCATCCTTGACTGTGCACAATTGGCAATCAAGAGACCTCCAGTTAACCCAGGAATATTTGTCAAAGACTTCTGTACCATTGAAGTGTCCATAGGGGTCATGGACAATTTTCAACAGGAGGCCTGGGAAGCTGTTACTATGCTTTTCTTTTTCAGTAGTCCAACCTCACTGATGTATTGGTATATTATTGTCACTTGTACCAAGGTACAGTGAAAAACTTGTCTTACAAACCGATTGTACAGGTCAATTCATTATACAGTGCAGTTACATCGTTAGTACAGAGTGCATTGATGTAGTACAGGTAAAAAAAAATAACAGTACAGAGTAAAGTATCACAGCTACAGAGAAAGTGCAGTGCAATAAGGTGCAAGGTCACAACAAGGTAGATCGTGAAGTCATAGGTCATAGTGCATCTCATTGTACAAGGGAACTGTTCAATAGTCTTATCACAGTGGGGTAGAAGCTGTCCTTAAGTCTGGTGGTACGTGCCCTCAGGCACCTGTATCTTCTACCCGATGGAAGAGTGGAGAAGAGAGAATGTCCCGGGTGGGTGGGGTCTTTGATTATGCTGGCTGCTTCACCAAGGCAGCGAGAGGTAAAGACAAAAGTCCAAGGAGGGGAGACTGGTGTCCGTGATGCGCTGGGCTATGTCCACAACTCTCTGCAGCTTCTTGCGGTCTTGGGCAGAGCAGTTGCCATACCAAGCCGTGATACATCCTGATAGGATGCTTTCTATGGTGCATCGGTAAAAGTTGGTGAGAGTCAAAGGGGACAAATCAAATTTCTTTAGCCTCCTGAGGAAATAGAGGCGTGGTTTGTCCAGGACAGGTTGTTGGTGATGTTCACTCCCAGGAACTTGAAGCTGTCAACCCTCTCGACCTCAGCACCATCGATGTAGACAGGTGTATGTACACTGCCCACTTTCCTGAAGTCAATGACCAGCTCTTTAGTTTTGTTGACATTGAGGGAAAGGTTGTTGTCATGACACCATTCCACTAAGCTCTCTATCTTCTTTCTGTACTCCGATTCATCACTGTTGGAGATACGGCCTACAACGGTGGTATCATCTGCAAACTTGTAGATGGAGTTAGAGCAGAATCTGGCCACACAGTCATGAGTGTATAGGGAGTAGAGTAGAGGGCTGAAGACGCAGCCTTGAGGTGCACCGGTGTTGAGAATAATTGTGCTGGAGGAATTGCTGCCTATCCTTACTGATTGCGGTCTGTTTGTTAGAAAGTCAAGGATCCAGTTACAGAGGGAGGTGTTGAGTCCTAGGTCTTGGAGTCTGGTGACAAGCTTGCTTGGTATTATTGTATTTAAGGCAGAGCTGTAGTCAATAAACAATAGTCTAACCTAAGTGTCCTTACTTTCCAGATGCTCCAGAGCTGAGTGAAGGGCTAGGGAGATGGCATCCGCTGTAGACCTGTTTCAGCGATAGGCGAATTGCAGTGGGTCCAGGTTGTCTGGGAGGCTGGATTTGATGTGTGCCATGACCAACCTCTCAAAGCACTTCATGATGGTAGATATCAGAGCCACTGGTCGGTAGTCATTGAGGCATGTTACCTTGCTTTTCTTTGGTACCGGGTGACCAGCTGTCTGCTCAAACATACCCCTTTCAAACTTGGCTGATGGCATCACATTAAAACTTGAGAATCCAGGACTCCTGCTCATGAATTGAGAGAATTAAAAGTGATGAAGCAGCATTGACTGTTGCAACTTCTCATTATGTACAGGCTCATATTTCAGTCACTGTTGGCTTTAAGCCAACAAAATTGAAAGTAATTAAAAGTCCATTGACTGACTGATATTCAATTGTGCAACCAAGTATGTCTCATGAAAAAAAAAATTAAATTTTGAAGTGTTTAACCTTTCATATTTATAAAATTACCTTTGGGGAATCAGGGAGTTTGCTAAACAGTAATTATGGCTTAGTGTTCCTTGAAAAGCTCACTTGGACCTCTTGCAACAAAGCATAATATATTCAGGGTATTCAGAAAACATCTTAAGTTTGCATCAATGCAGTGGATTTCCTTTGAATCTGTTGGAAAAGGGTGCAAATAGCATAGCCCTAGGAAAGCACCAAATTACTGACAGCATCTACAGGTCTTCAGATTAACCCCAGGAATGCACAAGAAATCCTATAGATTTTTTTTTAGTTTCCTAGTGTTATGGCAGAAAATGCAGTTTTGCTATTGTTTCTAGTTCAAAATATGTGCTGTTAACAGCTGGGAAAAATCAGCACAGGCGTGGCTATCAAAATACATACCTAGTTTCTTAAGTGAACCTTACTGTATGATTTTAACTAAATTCCTTAAACAAATTCTTATTATAATAGTCCACAAGGGCCATTCTGTAATAGTCACAGTGGTGTTATTCAACACATTTTATCTTACCATTCATTTTAATGGCAGCCAGAATTCTGATAATTAGCCATTAAATTTTTCCCATCAAGGAGTTTTGGGGAGCAATGCAAAATCTCAGCAAATTATAATTCAACAAATGGAATGGCAGGATTTCACACAAAGAGTGTGAAGTTACCCATCCCTTCCCTGGCTCATCTTTCTGCAAAACCTATATCTGTCTGTTGGTGCATTTAATGTTGCCCACACCAGTGCTGTCCATGTCGAGTTCACACCTTGCATTCTCTGTAAACTTGACCTTATCCAAAAACTCCACAGCCATTTCCTTACTTGCAACATTTTTATTCCCCCACCACCAGGTCTAACTTGGCTCCCGCTCAAGCAATGCATGACCTTTAAGATGATCAAACTGGTTTTCAAATCCTCTAGAAAATAGAAAAAATACAGGATGATAATAATAATAATGAGAGATCTTTGAACTATATTTGGAATCAAGGGGCAAGAATGTAGTCTCTTTGTTCTTTGCTCTATAATCAGGCTTCACCCAAAAGCAACATTTTGATTTTGCATGTGTACTGGCACAGAAGGTCAACTAGCCCAAGGAAAACGTCACATGTTTTACTGCTGATTCTAACTGACATGAGGAACAAAACACTACCATTTCATGAGAAATAGGATTTTAAACCATATTTTAGATTTAAATTACCACTTGCATATGAAAAGTAAGAAATTTAGCAGAGTTTCCAATCAGAATCTGGATCCAGGTCCAAGTTGTTAATATACTGCCTTAATTGGTTATCTTACCATTTGCTCGAATTGGAGGTTAATTCAGGGTCCAGAAACCAAAAATGACACTTGACAGATTGTTTCAAAATTTCCCCTACACTACCTCCATGCAGGGACCCAAACAGTCCTTTCAGGTGAGGCAGAGTTTTACCTGCACCTCCCCTAATCTCATCTACTGCATTCGGTGCTCCAAGTGTGGCCTCCTCTACATTGGCGAGACCAAACGCAGACTAGGTGACTGTTTCGTAGAACACCTGTGCTCTGTCCATAACCACGATCTGCATCTCCCCATTGCCAGTCACAACTCCCCCTCCATCACTGATATGACAGTCCTCTGCCTCCTCCACTGCCAGGAGAAGTCCAAATGCAAACTGGAGGAACAGCACCTCGTTTTTCGTTTTGGGACCTTGCAGCCTAACAGCATGAACATTGAATTCTCCCACTTTAAGTAAACCAAACCCCCTCCCCCCTTTCTTCCCTTTCCTAGCCCCTCTTTTTCTCTCCTTGCCTATTTCCCTATTCTTTTCTTTTTCCTTTCCTGCCCCGCATGGGGCACCTGCCTCCATACCTTTGGCCCATCCCCTAGTGAATCTGCTCTCCCCTCCTCCCCTGCATCTAACTATCACCACCTTGTGCCCACCCCGCCTCCCCTCTTTTGTCCACCTCTCACTGCTGTTTCCCCCGCCCCATACTTTGGTCTTCCCCTTTTCCTATCTTCATTCCTGAAGAAGGGTTCTGACCCAAAACGTTGACTGCCTGCTTTTCTCCACAGATGCTGCCTAGCCTGCTGAGTTCCTTCTGCATCTTGTTTTTTTTCCATCTAGATTCCAGCATCTGCAGTCCTTCGGCTCAAGTCAAAAGCTCTACATCAGAACTGGGAAAATGAAAAAAAAAGCAAGAAACATTCTCTCTCTTTCCAGAACTTTTGTGATGCAAACACTTACCAAGTGTTTCCAACAATTTTTTACTTCAGATTGCCAGCACCCAGTTTTTTTATTTTCATAAAACAATGGCTGATTTTTTAGCCACAGTTCAAGTGTAGGGTATGGCCAGAACTACACACAAAGGGAAATGCACACTGTTCTTAAAAAAAAAGGAATTTGAAATGTAACTCAATAATACTATAGACAGCATCATTTTACAAGGAGAAATATACACTGCATTTAAAAAAATTTTATATACAGCATCATAACATGATAAATAATGCCATCTTCTACTTTCCTTTCAGACATCTCAATTTTGACTTGAAGGTATTGTCATACCTTATTTTGTTGGAAGGGAAGTGAAAAAATGCAGATTAAGTGAATAGATGAAAAGATAGAAAACTCTGAAGCTAATCAGCTGTCTAAATAATCTGCATTTCCAAAACAATTGTGCATAAATATCTATAATCAAGTCCACCGATTTAAGGTAGTTGTATAAATTAAATTCCATAGAGTGTTGTGGATTTTTTAAAGCTGATTTTATGTTTTTTCTTGTGGGGAAAACAGATCTACATACTCTGCCTCAATTATTCTGGTACTTTTGAAGCACATCAGGGAATAATTTGCATTGCTTTAGGATTTTTAAGTGGAAGACAAGTGCTGAAATCATGAAATTTTCTAAAATAAGACATTTTGCATCATTTGTAATCTCATTCAGCCTTTGAAGTTAATAATTGGGTGGATGTCCAGATAACTTTGGATCATTGTAATTTTCCTCAGTAAAATGCTATAATTCTTTTAGAAATACTCAAGACACATTTTACAATGCTTTCCAATATAGTTCTGAATAGAGTAACTATCAGGGAGTGCCATTTCATTCCTCAAGGATGGATGAGGTTTCCTATTACATACTTAGGAGTTAAAGATCCTAAATAAAATCCCATGCAAAAGATCCTCTGATATTAAGAAAAGAAACTAGGACTTTACACACAAAAACATTTTGTAAATGCATGAACAGATTGCTAATTTGTCTTTAGGTCTAAAACCAAAGTCATGATACATACCCAAGACATTCATCATAGTAAGTTTCTCCAATTTGGATGCCAGAAGTCAAAGAATTGCTAACAAATTCGATCAAAAAATTGAAATGGAAATGTAAATGTAACATCTGAAGGAGAAGCATTATGGAGAATATAGTGGTGAAGGCCTAATTGGATACATCTTTCAGCAGACTGACACGGGCTGAGTCAGTTTGATCCAACCCACAGCCAACACAAGGCCCCCACACTAATTCAGTGGCCATATCCGCAGGATGGGTCACGCTAGAGGCCTGCTCGGTGCATTACTCTCAAACTTGAGTGGTCAGTGTGGGAACTAGATCTCAGGCAGTAAAATCCAACACCCTGTTCTCATCAGCTCATTGATGTCAAAGGAACTTATCACCAGTATAAATACCTCATATTCAATGTTGAAAATACTTGAGGACCAAAAAGTAAAATGAAAATAATAAAATTAATAAGAAACCTGCAGATGCTGGAAATCTAAAGTGATAAAATGTGGTTAAAAGCATTTCACAATTGATTAAAAACAGTAAAATAAAATAATCTACTTAAACTTTGCTTTGTAATCGTTGGTGACTCCATTACAATGAATAAGGTTTGCTGCTTGATCACCTGTCATGACTGCTGTAAAATTGAGTCAGATCTGAAGTGTAACTGGCTCATCAGTTCAATATTCCAGCACTGTGGCAAAATACAGTAGAGAGTCCAGTGGTGAAGCAGGTGGGTCGGATGTGCAAGCATCTGACCTCCGGTGTGTCCCTTACGTCTGCACTACAGCTCACAGACACTCAAGTCAAAGATACACTGCTTCCACTTTGCAGTGTATCCCCACAATGAAGCATGATCCTGTCTGTTGGTTCAAGCAGCCTCCTCTTCTGATTATTGAAAAGTGCGAGAGACAATTTCAGAGAAAATTATTTCGTAATTTTGTCGGGTTTACAGAAACTCAAGCTGTTTTCCTGAGGTGCAATGATAAGAGCTTTGGGAACTCCAATTATATATGCAGAGATAATAACTGATCCATAGCAGTGTACTAAGTGCATAAATATAGTGTTCCATCAAGTACAGAACTCAAGTAACTCAATATATTGAATATGTTTACTAGAACAGATCTCTTCTGTGGCTATTTCTATCCTTCAAATAGTGAAATGGGCATAATCTAGTAAAGCATCACAGTCTTTTAAGATATATTTATTAGTCACATATACATCGAGAAACACAGTGAATTGCATCTTTTTGTGTTACTGAGAATGTGCTGGGGGCAGCCCGCAGGTGTTGCCACTCTTCCGGCGCCAACATAGCATGCCCACAGCTCCTAATCCATAGGTCTTTGGAATGTGGGAGGAAACCCTTGCAGACGTGGGGAGAATGTACAAACTCCTTATAGACAGCAGCAGAATCGAACCTAGGTCGCTGGTGCTGTAATAGCATTACACCAACCGCCATGTGGCCACCCACTTTGTACACACTTTAGACCAGAGAATGTTGAACAGTACAGCAGAGAAACAGACCTTTTGGCCCACCATGTCTGCCCAACCATAATGCCAATCTATCTAAATCCATCTGCTTGCACATGGTCCATATCCCTCTATTCCTTGCCTGCTCATATGTATGTCTAAATGCCTCTTAAACTTTGCCATTATATTTGCTTCTACTACCTCATCTGGTAGTGCATTCCAGGCACCTACCACTTTTTTTTTGTTTAAAAACAGTTTGCAAATTTCTTTAACTTTCTCCCTCTCACCTCAAACCAATATGCTGTATTATTTGACATCACCACCATGGGGGAGTAAAAGACTATTGATCCTACCTATGCCTCTGAATTTTATACACCTCTATTAGGCCACCCCTCAACCTCCAAAGAAAAAAATCCGAGTTTGTGCAATCTCTCCTTATTCCAGTCCAGGCAACATCCTGGTGAACCTCTTCTGCATCCTCTTCAAAGCCTCCACATCCTTCCTATAGTGTGGTGACCAGAACTGCACACAATAATCCAAATGTGGCCTGACCAAAGTTTCATACAGCTGCAATATGACTTTCCAACTTCTACGTTCAGTGCCTCAACTGAAGGCAAGCATGCCGAACGCCTTCTTTATCACCCTATCCACTTGCCTTGCCACTTTTAGGGAGCTATGGACTGGCACCCAAAGGTCTTTCTGTACATCAATGCTCCCAAGGATCTTAACATTTACTGTAAACTTCTCTTGCCTTTGACCTCCCAAAAAAATGCAACAGCTCACACTTGTCCAGATTAAATTCCATCTGCCATTTCTCTGCCCAAACTTTCAACTGTTCTATACCACGCTGTTCCCTTTGACAACCTTCCTCACCATCCACAATTCCATTTTTGTGTGTTATACAAACTTGCTAACCCCTACATTTTCATCCAAATAATTAATACGTGACCCAAAACAGAGGTCTCAACACATCCTTGCAGGACACCACACGTCACAGAACTCCAGTGTGAAAAACACCTCTCCTCCACTGCCCCCTATCTTCTATGACCAAGCCAATTTTGGATCCAATTTACCCTGAATCGCATGTGACTTGACCTGAACCAGCCTACCATGAGGGACCTTGTCAAATATTTTACTAAATTCCATGTATACAACATCTCACTGACCAACCTTCAAATCATCTTTACAACTTGTCACTCCTTTGTTATGGTTTAATGCAGTTCAGTCTTTTGGTAGCAGATTGACGTTGAAAAGCAAAGTATATTTAAATTTTCATTGTTTTTTCTACTTCCACTACAATCCAATTGATAATAGAATTGAACTTAAAGCTGAAATCCAGCAAACCATGCTCAAGAATAAAACATAGACCCTAGACCATTGCATTTATAGATTTCATAAGGCACTTTAGAGACTACTCTTCATTGTTACTGTAATATTTTTAACAAAGCAGTTTAGTTTCTAAACCGACACTAGTGCCTCCACCAGCCTTTGCATTCAGATAGATGAATTGTCCCCCAACAATTCATCAATCTGAATGCAAAGGCTGTGCAGTCTGTGATCAAGTAAATGTCTGTCGGGAGATAAAGATGAGAGTTCTCCCTGGAAGTCTAGCTTAAGTTCTTTGAAAAAGTAGTGGATTTTTCACTGTCACCCAAGAGTAGACAGTCTCAGTTTGACAACACTCTCCCAGTGATATGCTGAAGTGCAAGCCCAATGAGTTTGTTCAAATATTTGAAGTTATTCAACCAGAATACTGACTCAAGGCAAAAGTGCCACTGTATAATGGCTGACACTTAGTCATCAATGCATAATGGCTGTTTAACTTGACAATCAACAGGAAATCCTGTGCTTATAGGGTGTAGATTTGCCTGCTGCATTGGGAATACCAAATACAGATTGGGAAGATGCTCAGTGTCACACCTCTGTCTAGTTCAAGAGTGAAGCTTCAGGTTGACCACTTTAATTCTCTACCTTATGCACATTGCATCCTTGGTGTTATGTTCTTCTCTTAGCTAGTCCCTGGCTTCGGTTGTAATTTTGTGGGTACCGATATGGCTATTAAGGTCAATGCAGGATTCAGACTCTGCCAAAAGGTGGTGACAGGTGGTACAGGGTAGTTGTGTGGAAAGTGCTATGCTTGTTTTTGCTTGGCTCCTGCAAAAGCTAGGTTCTCAGTGCCTCACCATCTGCTTCTGCATTGGATTAGTCAATTTTTTTTTCTCTCCTGCACCACGCCCCCCCTCCCCCTCCCCAGACCAGCGCTTGAATGCATCCTCAGAACACTTTGTGATACTCCTAATATTGGAGTTATTAAGCTCAGAATACCCATTTCAGGAGTCTGCTGTCCCACGTGTAAACTACACGGCCAACTTATCCAAATTGTCAAACATAAGCACAGCTTTGCTGTAGGGACATTGCCTTAATAGGAAACTCAATGGGCTGCTTATCCTACAATGCACTGATATTTTGCAAAGACCACATTGGTACCAAAACATGCTATTGAGAGAGCTGCCCTGTGTCTCTAGCATGTAGGAAACCTATCATTCTACTACAGTTTAAATGAATAACACTTTAATAATAGGCACAAAGTTTGACCAAGGGACCAACATTAAACAAAAGCAGAAAATTACCCGATACTTGATCCTTATCATGAGGAAGGCCAACCTTCAACTTATTACCTCCAGTTTAGGTCCCTCCTTATGGGCCTGTCCTATCCTTTTCCATTACCATCTTAAATCTATTAGAATTGTGATCACTAAAGCTAATGTGATCCCTCACCACCACTTTCATTACTTGCCCTGCCTCATTCCCCAAAGGGAGAAGGTCCAGTATTGCATCCTCCCAAGTAGGGTCCTCAATATATTGAGTAAAATTTAAAAGTAAAATTTGAGTCAATTTCTTTGACATTACTTACCTAAAGTCCAGGATCCACATTTCAACCACAACACATTCTTTCACTTTCAATGGCTGCACCAAGGCCTGCTGCTCTGTTTAAACCATTGCCCAAATACAAGGAAACTGCAGGGTTGGTGCATGCTACTTGCATTTTACATTCCCCATCTGCAAACTTTGGGCATTTTAAATCTTAGGAATTGCAAATAAACCATCCAAATTTGTGAAGGGGTTGACAGCTGTTGGAATCATGGAATCTTAGATGAATTTCTGCACTTCATCCCAGTGATTTTTTTTTTTGCTAAGTACCTTTTTAATTGGCATCTAGTGATCAATCTTGGCAGTAAAATATTCCCATATAGCAACCATTAACCCAACATCCTAATTTCAATTCCCTAAAAGCTTTAACATTTTGGTCAAGTCCCCCGGCAGCAGGTGCAGAGGCCCACGTGAAAAGTAATTCTGGAGTTGGACCAAGCCATGTAGCTGCAGGGGACTGCAGGCTAGCCAGAAATCATGCCGTGTCCATATGTAGACTGGGTCAGGGTTCACAGGATATTGTTAATGATTAAGCAAATTGGATTCAATCCTTGGGGGGAAATTGGCTAAAGACATATCCGGTTCTCAGCAGATACGGCACCATTCACAATCCACCATGTTTCAGAGACATTCAGTACCACCCACATAGCAGCTACATGAGAACATTTCAGTTGTGAAAATTCAAATTTTATTCTTTGCTTTGTACAGATTAATTACTTTGAAAGGCTGGATTCTCAAAATGGGTGTATTTCATGTTCCTCCTCTGCCATGTCTGCCAAGCAAGGTAACCAAGTACACCAGCAATGATCAAAAGTGCTGAAAAAGGATAGACAAAAGCATTAGAAGGAATATTCACATTTGCCACAAGAAACTAAACCAATATCTCATTGTTGGTACCCAGCACCAATTTAGAGAATCTACCCACAATTCTAATAGTAAATGGATTATACATGCACATTTGGTACTAGTTTTGCACAGATAGGGTCTTGAACTGAGGATAAGGTCTTACAAATGGTAAAGATGACCCAAATAGGCGTAGATCCTTTGCTTGACTTTCCAAGTGAAGTATTCAAATGTGTATCTAAAAATTAAAAAGCAGATGTTTCATCATTTCATATACAAGCAATTCAAACAGGTAAAGTTAGTTCTAGGCACTTCATAATCTTACTAAAAGCATCAAGTTGCATTCCTAAGAGGATTCCATTTATGTCATAGCTTGAAACATTGCTTCAGAATTTAAACCAAATTGCAGCTCTATCATGGATAGATTAATTAGGAGATTAAAACAGTTCCATTCAATGAGGCAAATAGAGACCTTGTACAATGTCTTGCTTGAAATTTAGACAAAGTTGAAATGGAAGAGTTTCAATATTACAATGATCAAATATACCCACTGGTATACTAGGATTGAGGTAAAAGCCCGATGTAAATGAAATTAAGGCACAAGGTAAAGATCTGCTTAAGCAGGATTGAAAAATTGCTGCTAGTTACTGTATTACCTCTGGGACTAGCCAAAACTGTTGGCAAGATGGTACGTGATCTGGCAAACTCTTCTGAAGCAACACCTGCAGACATCTTTGTTGGAGTTGTATGTTCATTTACTGTAAAGGAACAGGAATAGTTATGTACCAATATTATTTTTTTTTTGGTGTTAGCAACAAGTGAATGGGTTTTTAAAAAAAGTGTTTGTCATCCTTTCTGCATTTAACCAGTCTTTAATTTAAAGCTAAATTTCCTAGTCTACAGTAGCAACTCAAACTCATTACATGATATCCTTCAACCAGGAGGTTAAAATAGCTAATTCAACTCCATTTACAGTTCTAAAGTATCAAACCCTATTTAGGGGTTTGGGGTAGGAGGCAGATCATTTACACTTCCAAGTATATAAGTTATGCCCAATAAGCTTTGGTGCTTAATTGCTTGTATCAACCCAGTGGTCAGGAGGTCTTAGACTTTAGATACAAAGTCTAGTACTTTTCCTCCATTTTCAGACCTCATCTGGGATAAGAGCACAGACCTCCAGTGAATAGCAGAAACATCACCAAGACCTGTATGTACCCAAGAAATGCCCCATCAATAGCATAAACATTAACAAACATTTAAATATCTTAAAACACTCTTACATTAACAGCTAACATGAACTTTGAAGGACCACGTGATGTTTACCAAAGCAGACAAATGTCTGGAACTGGACAAGGGGATACAGATGCTCACAGATTCCATGGGAGGTGTGCATAGGAAATATAAATACACATGTTCCCACTGGAGACCTGAGTTTTTTGGTGCAGCTCAAGATTTTAGATAAAATTGTGAGGGTCTAGAGCTACCATTCTTGTCTATGTGGATAGCAGAGTGAATAATGAAGATTGAGCTTACTCCATCATAGGCAAACTTCAGTTAGAACTGAACCCAAAACACTACCTTCATGACAATGCTTCTCATCATCCTTCAACACCATTCCAGTCGGACACACACAGGTATACTTTGGTGATCGACTGTTAATTTGAGGAGCAGGGAGGCACATGTGCTCACAAGTTCCAAACTCTGCACACCAGTTTTTCCCTAGGATGCACCAAATCAAAATTTCAGAAACATTCAAGTACAGGAATCAGCTTTAACTAGTGCACTGTAACCATTCATGCTTTACTAGTTTCACTCCACTTTGTTCTGGATTATGAACAATATGCACAAACAGCATGTCATCATGCAAACACTTACAGGATACAAGTTTGGCAATACTATCAGCATTTAGGAAACCAAATTGTGTAGTTTCTCAACTGACGTTAGATTTGAAGAGTAAAGAAAAATTGAAGTGTGCTTTTCCATCCTTGGGCATGGAATGAATTTCTGTACAGAAAAAGTGTACAGGAAGACATGCTAGAATATACTTCCATGTACCAAATCTGGCAAGGCAACTCTACTGAAAATTTCCAGTAATCCCACAAACCTGAAGAATATTAACATGTCTGGCATTAAGGAAATTTCAAAGATGGACATTCTATAGCTGTTTTATTGCTAAATATAATCAGCAGGAACCAAGCCACATTTACACTATATAAAAGGAGGCTGCAGATTTCTTACCAGGTATCTGTATCAGCTCATGATAGATTATGATGTCTCCAAGTTCAACACTCGAGGCCAAAAGCTTCACATCATCTCCAGTATACTTGTTGGCTCCATAAATTCCTTTTCCCTCATCAGCCCAATAAATATGATCCTGGAAATGCACATTTTGGGGAAGATTCCACTTCATAAATCCATGGGAGGCTTTAGTTCAAGTTTAACAACTCCTTGCATATGGACCATTAGAATAAATTTGAGAAGCTTGCAACCAGCTATAATCCTAGACTTCAGTTGAAACCTTGGACATTAGCCACTGAATTTCTGAACCACCTACTTTGAAGAGTTGATTGTGTTGACTATTCGTCAAAACTAATCTTTAAAAAAATTACCTCAAATAGAGTCACAGCACAAGGATGTGCAAGGAATTCTTGTGACTGCAATACTGTTCTTCTGTCCTGACCATTGAGATCTACACTTGACAATGTGTGCAACTTTGCATCAATCCAATACAAGCGGCCTTTCATACGGTCTGTGGGGAAAAAAAAAGTTAAAGTAATATCCACAAAGTCTAAAACCAGTCAGTGCACCATTAAAAAGACCTTACTTACCAAGTGCAATGCCTTTTGGCCACTCAACTTTGGCAGCAAGCAAAATTTGGCGATCAACACCATTCATGCCTGCTTTCTCAATCTTTGCTGGAGTGCCCCAGTCAGACCAGTAAATAAACCTTGAAAGAAATGGATCACATGTTAAACCAGTTTTTGAATGCATCTAGCAAGCAGCAACTCCCGCTGCATTCAAGAATAAACTTCAACTTACTGCAAAGGTACATAAGCATTTTTAGCTGACCAGAGGATTTAAAAACAATGGCACTGCAATTTAAAGAGACTGCCCTGGAACAATAAGTGTTAGATTACTATCGAGCCAGTGTTGGTTCTCGTGATCTGTTACTTGCATCAATATTTTGCATAGAAGCAGGAGGTTATTTGTTTAATCTTACAGTAATTTACTTTTAACAATTCCAAATTTCCACCTTGTACCTCGAGCTAATTTGAATATGCACTACCACCATTTGGTTGGAAAATTGTATCCATTACTTTGACTTGATATCGACACTTCACTTTGAAAAGAATAAGTGGACAGCATTGCAATTCCGAGGATGAAAATACTGGATAAATCCAAATCAATGCTAGTAAATTTACAAAACTAGAGCAAGTAGTACCCTGATAGTGGATCAACCACAACTGAAGCTGGTTCCCTTAGGTCTGTATCAAAAAGAATCTTCCTTTTCGTTCCATCAAAGTTAGCCACAGATAGTGTTTTAGTGCCACGATCAGTCCAGTAAACAAGTTTATTGATCCAGTCCACAGCAATTCCTTCAGGGATCTGCAAGTCATTAATTATGGATGTTCCAGCTGCACGATCCCTTCCATTCAGTGACATACTACAACAGAAGTACAAGGCAATTAGATAGATCTGCAAAATTTGCTTCCAATTTATTGCTAGAAGGATCGGATTTTGCAAACCAACAGTAGTGCAATAGGGACACTGGAGACTGCGGACGCTGGAACCAGGAGCAACACACAAGCTGGAGGAACTCAGTAGGTCCGACAGGATCTATGGAGGGAAGTGGACAGCACTCAGCACCAACCTTGAAACTACTCAAGTTCCTAGTTTGTGCATCCACAAATTCCATCTTGCAAATTTTAAAGCATTAAATCTGAGGCTTTACCTCGTGCAGCAAGGGGGCCAGGGAGCAGGGTTGATTTAAGTTAATTTCCATGATTTTGGCAATATGCTGGATATCATCTCAACCTGGAGAACTATTGATACTTCAAGATTGAGCAGCGTCAATACTTGTGGTCAACATCAAGTGATGAGCAATCAAGTCTTCTCATTGGAACTTTAAATTTAATGCAATATGCTCATTACCTGAAGATTGCCTGCTGGCCCACATCAGCCCAGAAGATTCTCTCCTCTGCAAAGTCAGCATCCAGTGCTACAGCATTTCTCAGCTGCACAGCAACTTGGGTGTACTCCTGGTGATGTAGTCCTAGCTTCCGAATGTCATGGCGATTCGTGAAGATCAAATAAGGCTCTTTTCCTAAAGTTCAAAGTTGTATTCTCAACTCAAATTCCAAAATGCTGTTGTTTTATAATTTGTTTTAACAGACAACAAAAATTTAGTTGTGCATCACGAAACCTTGCATTTCATTGGCTAGTTTCCATAAAACCAAAACAAACTTGCTACTATAGTCCAAGGTGTTCCATTTATAAAAGCTTACTTTCATATTTGTAATCAATATACCCAAACCAAAAATCTTCTCCTCACTTAAATTTAGGTGAATTTAAGTCTGTGTAATTAATAGGAAATTGAATGGACGTCAAGCCCTGCAGGTAGTTTTATGCCATTGTCAATGATAAGCTGTTATTGAATGATCATGGATTCTGGATGTCATCTTGAGTAATAAACTGTAATAGAATGAATGATCGCAGGACACAAGAGGGAGCATCCCAGTAGCATCTTAAGACAATGCGCCAAATCAAGGTAGAATTTGCCAAATCCAAAGTAGCCAAAAATACAATTTCATCTTAGATATTAAACTGTTCAGTTAAAAATCTGGTCAATAAAAAGTGCCTGGATGCAAGGGAGTTTAGCTCTGCAAAACAGAACACCCCACCCAACTGCAAAAATATTAAGCTACTCCCATATAGGGAAATGGACTAGAAGTATACTAATTATCTTTTCTCATGTCCCAGAAAAGACACACTTGCAGTAAATTACCAACACCCAAAAGGAGCATCATCTTACATATGCAGATAAGTTTATACTTGCCTATTGCCTTGCAAACTCCATTAGCTGGATCCATAAGGTAACCTGCATGACATTCACATTTGTAGCTTCCATCTGTGTTAACACAAATTTGACTACAAGATCCAGGATTGCGGCATTCATTAACATCTGAAAAAAAATTTGAGTCGTTGGGCCCTTCGTATTTGTAGTTTAGCAAGGCAATCAAGAATAATGCCTCTAACAAACATCCTTTATAGTAAACACTCAACCAATAGCAGTCAATGTAGTATACCCAAAGTCATACCACAAGTTCTTAAGGGTTTATTCAAATCCCTATTAGTTTCCAAGTAAAGTAAAGCTCTAATTATGTTATTGGATTGTTCGGCATCTGGCTCACTGGGGTTATCTGTGCTTCCTTTGAACTCATCAGGTTTACCGAACAATAATACAATTTCAGTACTTTTGAAGTATCGACACTGTTGTAGTGTAGGAAACAAAAAAAAGTCTGTGCACAGCAAAATCCCACACATAACCACATGGTTATGACCTGATAATCTGCTTTAGTGTTTCAGAATAGGGAATAAACAGTAGCTTCAGGACCCCACAAAACTCCCCACTTGTCTTCAAAATAGTCACATGAAATCTTTTCCACTGATCTGAGAAAAGGAGGGGGGACTTTGGTTTACATCTTCTCCAAAATACATAAATGATCTGGATGAGAATATGCAAGGCACGATTAGTAAGTTCTCAGATGACACTAAAACAGGTGGTATACCAGACAGTGAAGAAGGTTATTAAAAATTACACAGGGATCTTGATCAGCTGGGTAAGTGGGCTGAGGAATGGCAAATGGCATTCAATTTGGATAGGTGTGAGGTGTTGCACTTTGGAAAGTCAAAGCAGGGTAGAACTTTCACAAGGAATGGTAGGACCCTGGGCGATGTTGTAGAACAGAGGGACCTAGGAGTTCAAGTATATAGTTCCCTGAAAGTGGCATCACAGGTAGAGTGGTGAAGGTGGTGTTTAGCACACTGGCCTTCATCAGTCAGGGCATTGAGTATAGAAGTTATGTTATATTACAAGATGTTGGTGAGGCCACACCTGGAAATATTATGTACAGTTTTGGCTATCCTGTTACAGGAAAGACACCATTAAGCTGGAAAGACTGTAGAGAAAATTTATGAGGATGCTGCTTGGGCTTGAGTGCCCGAGTTAGTGGGAAGAGGTTGCACAGGCTAGGACTTTGTTCCTTGGGGGCATAGGAGACTGAGGGGTGACTTTATAGAGGTGTGTAAAATCATGAGGGGCATAGATAGGGTGGATGCACATTGTCTTTTTGCCAGGGAAAGGGAATTAAAAACTATAGGGTGTAGGTTTAAGATTTAGAGGGGAAAGATTTAAATGGGATCTGAGGGGCAAATTCTTCACGCAGAGGGTGGTGCATATGTGGAACAAGTTGCCAGAGGAAGTAGTTGAGGCAGGTACAATATTTTATGTTTTCTATGTACATGGAGATGAGAAAAATAGACTGCTATGGGAAGGCCTAGTGATTTCTAGGGTAGGGACACGTTCGGCACAGCTTTGTGGGTCAAAGGGTCTGAATTGTGCTGTTGGTTTTTCTGTTTTCTTTCTAACAACAACATTTAAAAGACTCTTGGACAATTACATGGATACGAAAGGTTCAGAGGGATATGGGTCAAGTGGGACTAGCTTAGGTGGGCATCTTGGCCGGCATGGACTGGTTGGGCTGAAGGGCCCGTTTCCGTGCTGGATAATTCTATGACTCAACAAACAAAAATTTATGTAGGTGTTGTGACAATAAGAGTAACACCTAATAGTCTAGGGAAAGAAAAAGTGCCAAAGTTTTACTGTCATCTCTAATCTTGCAATAGACTGGTCAAAAGGGTACCTACCTCCACAGGTAGTCCTGTCAATCAATTCATAACCAGTAGGGCATTCACATTCATAACCAATTACAAGATCATGGCACGTGTGGGAGCAGCCACCATTCTTCTTTAAACATTCATTCTTATCTACAGAACACAAGCGGTCAAATTTCAATGTTACTACTTCATTGACTATCCTCAAGCAGTAAAAAAAATACTTGGTACAGTTCAAAAGGAAACTGTCACATCCTGACTTAGACATTTCACTTAATTCCATAACAGTTTATAGCAACCAATTCTTGCATTGCATGGGGAAAACAAATCTCAAAATTTAGTGCAAGTGGAATCTCTTCAATATGAATAGATACCACATCAAGGTTACAATGTTAGTGCACTCCTGATAGAATTGCTTAATCGATTCCAAACCCAATTTCATTTATTCTCCAAACCAGTGAATTTCTATACACCCATTTTCCATAACAGGTCAACATTTGAGCTGCAATAGTCAGAAAACTGAATGGAATCACCATATGGACTGCAGGATTTCATGCATTTCTAGCAGTTTAAATTCAAATTTGCATGTTGAAACTATGCTTCAAGACAATTTCACTTACTGCATTCACTGAGAAGTTCATCACTCCAGTCTTTGCAGTCCTGTTTAGTATCGCATACTTGGCTGATATTTATGCACTCTCCACTATGACATTTGAAGTTAGTCGGTTCCATGCATTCTGAAACCAAGTATCAGAAGAAATTGTTCCAATCAATTTTCGGGATTAAAAGCATTGCAGGTTACTATCCATGGTTTGTACCAATCAAAAGAATGAACTTTGATAACATTATCAAATTTCTCCATGTTAAATGAGCATTGGTTTTAGTACAACTTCATAGCCATGTTGGAAATTTTTGGCACTTTTAGCAATTGACTCAGCAGCTGCTATTTCTGAAATTACTTCTTAAAGGAATGTATTTGCAAGTATTATAGGGAGTGGTGCTGCTGCGGCAATGATGGGGTGGGGTGGGGGGTAGTGTACTCCCATGGTCATCAGGAGGACTGGGCAGGCTGATAAGGAACATGCCTGCTCCTTCATAAAACTTGTGGGAGTAGTGGGCACAGATCCTTCAGATACATTCTCAGGTGCTCAAGGGGAAGTTGCCTGGGGAAAATCTCTGCAAGGATATGTAGTCACTGCATGCCTTCATGACGCAAACAAGTGCCCATATCTGCTCCTGGAGGGCTGAAGGATGAGTAGAAGGACCCCTTGCGTGGGTGACTTCACTAATGCAGTAGTGAGCCGTAGAGTCCTGGCAGACCAGTTGCAGCAGCTCAAGCTCTCAACACTGGAAAGCCAAAAGTGACTGACGATTAGAGGGTCACAGGCAAAGTAGTCCAGATATACTGATCAAGTTGTGTTTGAGCTTTCCGATCCAGACAAATGCTGTTTGCATAGTGGCCCTTAACTAGCATGGCTTCAAGAGAAAATAGTAGTTAGCAAAACTTGGTTGCTTGCCAAGTAATACATTTTCAGATTAGGTTGAAAATTTCACTGCAATGAAAATTTTGCACATTGTACTACTCGGCCTTTTCTCCTTGGAGCGACAGAGGATGAGGGGGGACCTGATAGAGGTATATAAGATGATGAGAGGTATTGATCGGGTCGATAATCAGAGGCTTTTCCCCACGGCTGAAATGGTGGCCACAAGAGGACATAGATTTAAGGTGCTGGGGAGTAGGTATAGAGGAGATGTCAGGGATAAGTTTTTTTACTCAGAGAGTGGCGAGTGCGTGGAATGGGCTGCCGGCAACAGTGGTGGAGGTGGATACGATAGAGTCTTTTAAGAGACTGTTGGATAGGTACATGGAGCTGAGAAAAATAGAGGGCTATGGGTAAGCCTAGTAATTTCTAGGGTAGGGACATGTTCGGCACAGCTTTGTGGGCCGAAGGGCCGGAATTGAGCTGTAGGTTCCTCTATGTTTCTATGTACTTTTGTTGATGCAAAATCCCCAAATTGCGTCTAGCGATTGGAGAAATATCCCAGCAAAATCAAGAAAAGTTTCCCGAATGGCACCTAGAATGTACCTAAAATTGCTTTACTCCAGGTTAATCTTCATTTTTCAACACTCTATATTCTTGGGAGGAGAGAATCTCTGACCCCATATTACTAAACAAAAAGGCAGGCTCACTTACTTTCCTGGCAGTTGATTTCATCACCACCATCACTACAGTCTCTAAATTGATTACATCTCTTTTTCCCAGGGATGCAACTGCCATCATTACATTGGAAGTGATCAGGTCTGCATGTACGAGGAGCTAAGAATTAGAATGGAGATACATTTAACTGCAATCACTTGAAATGGAAGGCCTTAAAGTTAAGTGTGCAAAAGTATATCAGTGCCACATTTGATAAGTCACTTTTTTGATCAAGTAGAACATCTTTTCGCTATATTAAATGAGGCAGTTTCTGAAACTACCAGATTGCTTTCAGCATTTTCCAAGCATCTGTGCAGAACCTTTTCTTGTATCTCAGATCTACAAGCACGTATGGCTTTGTCTAATTAAACTGTTTAGAAATAAGGTATTGAACTGAATAGAGCACAGGCATTTAGTTTTCTGTGCCCTTCCCACTTTAGAAGTAGTGACTATTCTCTTAAAACCCAAACTGATAAACATTTCATCAACTTACAACTCAAATACATGTACTTTTATCAAAGAAAACCAAATTTAACTTTTAATTTTACACAAATTTAAGGTGTTGGCCTTTGGGAATATGTCTAAGGAAGGATTTTCTGTACATGCACTAAAGCTCAAGTCCAGAACACGAGCCACTAGTTGCAATTGCTTACTGAAATGTCATCTTGGTATTGGTAGAAAACAAATGAACTTTAAAAAGTCACTTTCTCAAATCTATTTAACACTGAATAGAGGCAAACTAAAAATTTGCACTTCAAACATTCATTCCATTTAACTGCAGAAATATGGCAAGAATGTGAAGAAAATAGGAACAGGTCATCAGGCATTTCAAGCCTGCTGTGTCATTTAATATCACGGTGGATCTCTGCTGCTTCTACTCATGTCATTTCGCCACACTATTCTTTGCTCTTTCAGATATCCATCATCACTTTATGATCCAGCTTCCACCACTTGCCAAGGCAGAGAATTCAGCCCTCTGAAGAAGAAATTTCAGTTTTAACTACAAGGGGTTGGTCATTTATGTCCCCTAGTTTGAAATTCTCCCACTAGTGGGAACATCCCAAAATATATCCCCTTAGGATCATTTGTTTGAACAAGATCTCCCCTTGTTCTAAACTCGGGAATGTAGGCCAAAATCATTTAGTCTCTTATTAGGAGATCTCTCACATCCTAGGAATTAGCCTGGCGATTCTCCTTTGCTGCCTCCAAGTGTTTTAAGTCAAGGAGACCAAAACTATGCAGTATTCCATGCTAGGCTTTAACACCATGTATAATTACAAAATCTCTTTAAAACTCCAATTTGCAATGAAGGCCAACATGCTGTTTACCTCAACCACTTAGACTTGCTCACTAGCTTTGAGAGATTCACGCATGAGGATACTGTACCTCAATCCTACTGTACTGCACTCACTTGCAGTCTCTTCATTTAGAAGAATCTGCCTTTTGACTTCTCTTACCAAAGTGCATGGCCCACATTAAACTCCATTTGCCAATCTAAATTATGTTGTAGAATCACAGTATCCTCATCACATGGCCTTCCACCCATTCTCAAATTTGCAGACCTTACATGCTGTTCCTTCCTTCAGGTCAAGGATGTAAATAGTGAACAATTATGGGCCAAGAACTGCTCCGTGGTACTCTACTAGTTACCTCCTTTCAATCTGCATAGGACCCTTTTATTCCAACTATTATGCAACGGCTAGTTTTCAATCCATTTCCAGGACTCTGACACCTTGGGATTTTAATTTATGCACCATCCTCATGGTACCTTGTCAAATGCCTTTGAAATCTAAATACACTACATCTACAGGTTCTGCTTAATCAATTCTCCCATCATATCCTCAAATTCAAGAAAATGTGTCAAATTTGAGGTAAATAACGTTGATTAGGTCAGTTATTGTTTTTCTAAATGATTAGCATTTCCTGATTGGCATCTTGCCAATAACCATTAAACTAGCCCATTCCCTGTTTTCTACATTTTGTTTTGCAATGGAGTCACATCGGCCATTTTCCAATCTTCTGGTACCCTCCTGGAGTTGTGTTTTATGAAAAATTTCAACCAATGGGTCCACATCTCCACAGCCTTTTGAAAACTCCCAACATGCAGCCCATAAGGTCCTAGCAATTTGTCTACCCTTAGCACAGCAAGACTACCCCCAAATGGGATTAAAAAAATGTTAATTAGCACATCTGATATCTTGGGGATATAATATCATCCAGTGGCGAATTAATGACTGACAAAATAATGGCAGATACGCTGAATGATTTTTATTTTGCCTGTCTTCAGCCTCGTTCTCTAGAGGCCCCACATTTACTTTTGCTGCCCTCTTCCTATTTATCCAGAGAAACTTAGGTTTTAGAACCCATGCAAAGTTCTCTCTCAAATTCATTTTATCCCCAGAGCTTCTTGGACACTTGCTGCTGGATCCCAAAAACTTCCCAGTCTTCTGGTCTACCACCTTCTCGTCACTTTGTATATTCGAGACAATTCCTCCCTCAGCATTATAATTGCACTTATTCAGACTGAAGACCCTTGTTACGCACCCATGGCGTTTATCCTCAAACTGCATTTGAATTCCATTATATTGCGGTCACTAACCCCCAGGGGATCTTTAACCACAAGGTTCATAAATCTTTCATTACACAAGAATCTAAAATAACCCATTCCCAGGTAGACCCCACATGTACTGCTCCAAAAAGCAATCCAACATTTTCCATAAATTCTATGATACCCTTGCCAGTTTGGTTCATCCAATCGATGCAAATTGAAGTGTGTAACCAGGAAGAAAGACTTACGACAATTAGCTTCATCACTTCCGTCTTTGCAGTCAGCATCACCATCACAGTACCAGTTTTGGTGGATGCATTCACCTGAAGCGCACAGGAACTCATTGGGAGAACAGGCCAAAGGAGGAAGAGTGTATCCACAGCGGTCTGGAGATTCATCTGATTTATCTGTACAATCCACACTGTTATCACACACCCAGTTTAAAGGTATGCATTCTGAACTATTGCACTGAAACTCATGAGTGCCACAGGTAGAAGCAGCACAGTCCTTTTCATCACTTCCATCACCACAGTCATCCATACCATTGCAGGCAAATGCCTTGGCAATGCATCTACCACTGGAGCAAGTGAATTCCAAAGGATCACAAGTAATTTTACCTGAAAAATATAAAAATGGAGCTTACAACAGGTGATGATTGCAAGTTCCCCATATTGTTTTGCAAATTAGACAAATTCAAACATTACACCAAGATGCTGACCAGCTAGACAGGAAGACTTTAAATATTAGTTATGATGGCAAATTGATGGTAGCCTTCTGTTGCATTTTAAACTGAAACCAATTCATTCACTTTATAACAAGTAAATTGATAACCAGTACTGTAACGGACTTCACACTGGTACACAAGTGGTTAAGGGCTCAGAGCAGATTACTGTGTAAAATTTACATTTTAGATTGAATTCAATACCTCCTTGAGCAAAAATGGCAAAACAAACTTCCGATTATTGCACAGACACCAAGTGATTAAGAACAATTCAGATTCACCAGGATACTAGCCAGAAGGGGGGAAATAAAACATAAGAGCGAAGATACTGAAATCTTATAATATTGTCATAACTTGAAGTTTAGAATGAGATGGCCACAGTAAAGTGTTAGAACAGAAGAAACTTACTAATTCATACCATAGGTAGAACAACTTTATGGAAGCATAAATACCATCAAATTGGCCATGTAGTCAATTAGTTAACAACAAAAAAATGTAAATTACAGCTACCACATTGAAGTCATGAAGCATCTTATGCTGGGGAAAATTTTGCAACACCACAAACTGGTCTCAACTTTTCCCCCTATCAAATGGACATCAGTATGAAATTTGGTGCAAATACATAGAATGAAAAATGAAAGTAAGTGAAGACTGTTGCCAGCTTGGAGATTAGTTAACCTACCACAATCAATCTCATCACCACCATTTTTGCAGTCCTTCTCTCCATCACACTGCCACGCAACAGGAATGCACTGCAAGGATCCAGGTCCACAGCTGATTTCATGGCTAAGACACACTCTTTGATCTAGGGGGAAAAAGTTGATACTTCATACTGAGTCTGCATTCCAAATAAACTCAAATTTAGTAACTGGAGTGGTAGGCAATTGTAGCTATATGCACAACACTATGAGCTCTGGTGCAGAACTGGTCAAGTTAGTGGTGCATGCTGTCAACTAGGTATAGCATTTGATACATCTACTTGGAACAGTTACATTTCTAATCTGTTGCAATGTCAAGGACAATAGTTGTTGCTCGTGACAGGGTCACCCAGATCACTGGCTACTGCCAGGAATTTAAGTTACTATTTGGGAAAATTTCAATATTCTAAAACAATACTATAACCTTGGAGGCATGTTTGTGTTCCAAAAAAAAAATCAGATCACAGCATTCCTTGTTGAAAATCCACCAAGTGCTAAATTTTTACAGATTGTAGACGTGCAAATAAATGGCAATATGCATTCGGCAAATAGTATACATCCCTTATTAGAATACAAGTGGTACTTACGACAGACTTCTGTACTTTCATCAGATCCATCTTCACAGTCAGCTTTGCCATCGCATAACCACCTACTAGGTATACATTGTTTATTGTGGCACACAAAGTCAGATGCTCCACATGTTTTAACTAGTGGAAAGACAACTAGTAAACCACATTGCATTCAGTTTACATTCAGCCTCTAATGATTAAATAATTACTGAAAATTGTTTCCTTTGCAGGGGAAGTCAATTACCACATTAGATAGATCCAATTTTAACCTAGGTATGAAGTAAATAAATGTTTGTCTTTTCTCCATTCATGCAATACCTAGCCATTTTGTTAGTCTACGTAGGGAGGAGCTCTGGTTTCAACCTCATTTTAAATCATGCAAATTAACACTTGATTCATGATCCTGAACTTTGGCACAAAGTCAATTAAGTTCAAGAATAAAAAAAATCCTCGCATCATTAGACTACCAAATAGAAGTGGCTTAAATCAACACCTTGCTCTAAGAGTTAAGCTCTAGGTTAGATCTAGTGGATGTTGGGCAAACTCACATATACCCATCCTGCAGTGCTGTCCGTCCTGATCCAGCTCCATCCCAGATGGACACACACAGGTATATTTTGGAGAGTCTCTGTCGATTTGGGGAGCTGGAAGACACATGTATTCACAGCTTCCCATCTCAAGATTCTCACACCAGTTTTTGCCTGTGGATACACAAATCTAGTTTGCAATCGGATCCTTCCAACTAGGAAAATCAGAGTCAGATTATTTAACTCTAGTAAAATCATACAGATCCAAAATTCAGTAAACTAAACAAGCCATTCCAGTGAGAAATTGATATTGAACCTTTTCCCAATGTCACTGCTGGACTAGTGGGCAAGAGCAAAGCTTAATTATCCGTGCCAAGTAAATTGCCAATGACTGCAGAGGAACTGGTATCTGACAAAATTTAAAAGCAGAACGCCAGAAACTGGCAACAGGTTTACAGAATACAACTTAAAATACAAGCCAAAGACACGGAGTGGCAAAGCCAATTGCAAGCTGTTGGCCAAATCCTGAACATATTCTTAAATACTTAAATCTTCAGACAGGGGCCCAGACAAAAGTAATTTTGCATTTATCACTAAAATATTTAAATGTAGTCAAGTGGTGGATAGTTATGACATGAAATTTGACATTTATACAGTGCATGGGAAAGCTTGGTCCCATTCATTTGGGGGGGGGGTGGGGGAAGAATCACCAAGTTTTGTTGGGGGGGGGGTGGTTGGTGGTGGGGGGCTGTGAGGAGAAGAAAGTCGGGTGGGGGGGGGCGGAGGAAGAAAAGAGAGAAAAAAAGAGAAGAGACTTTGGAATATACACAAATTCCAAGAGCTGAACAAAATTACTGACTGCAATGCTATATAGTCACCTTCAAGGTGAATTTAACAAGTCAAGAACACAGTCAAAACTAACCTGATGGTTGAGTCAGCTCATGATGAGCAATGAGGTCTCGAGGCTCAAGGTTGGCAGCTAAAAGCACTATATCTGAACCCGTAAATTTGTTGGCTCCATAAAGTGCTTTTCTTTCCCCGTCAACCCAGAATACATTATCCTAAAATGAAAGCAGCAAATTATCAAGATTGTTAATTGGTATAAATGCAATAGCAATTTCCAAGTTTCCAAGTTACTTACTGATGTGATAGAATCACACCAGCGCAGCTTGAATCTTTGATCATCATCAGTAATTCAAGACTATTGCAAGACAGAAGTAGTGACCTACAATCGATCAAAGTCAGCATCAATTTCAACCGAGCAGTTTAAGGATGGCCTCAAGATTGATTCTCTCCTACCCCTGCCATTAAAGTTAAATCATCCAACTTCCTCCCTTCAGATGCCACACACTAACCAATTGCTCTTGTTTGCAAACCCTGATTTTCCCCCCAAATAGTCCAGAGAACACAGTGTTATAGTTTACATTGAGCTGTTAAGGGATAGGTAGTAGCAGAAAACAAAACACTGACGACAGGTGGAAGGTGAAAATTCTAGTGACAAAGGACCATGTTTTAAATAATTAACATTCAAAATTTGGCCTTGCACATTAAAAGTGATTCTGCTTGTTGCAGCGTCCAGAAGGGAAGTCTTAGAATACTTAAAACTGAGGGGGAAGACTAGCCAGGGTGATGGCAGCTTTGTCTGGACATGGGAAGGGTCATTGCAGACGGGGAAAATCTTGTTCTGGTCCAAAATGTTTGGGGGAAGTGCAGGAGTAGAAATATTAGGGAGGACTGGTTTAGAAGATGACATCAGAACATAGAATGGAATGCCCCTGGGAGAATAGAACAGAATCCTTGCAGGATGTGAGGAAGTTAGACTAGGTGGTATGGAAGTCAGTGGGCTCGTAACGGATGCAAGTTACTGGACTATTTCAGGATACAAAAGGAGATTAGTCAAGTGAATACATTGAACAGGTGGACAAGGTACAGACTGTACAGTCAAACTTGCCTCAAATATGGCAATCGCAAGAGCATGAGCAAGGAATTCCTTTGACACCAACACAATTCTTCTGTCTTGACCATTTAAGTCTACACTTGATAATACATGCAGCTTTGAGTCAACCCAATAAAGACGACCTTTCACAAGATCTGTTGGGGAGGGGGGGGGTGGGGAGGGGAAGAGAGAGGGAGAAAGAGAGAGAGAGGAAAACAAAGGAGAAAATGTATTGCATTATAAAGTGAAATTGTAGTATATAGTGCATACTTTAAATCAGGATTGGCAGCCTACTTACCAAGAGCAATGCCATGTGGCCATTCAATATCTCTGGTAACCAGGGCACTACGGTCATAACCATTCATTCCTGCTTTTTCAATCTTTGCTGGCTCACCCCAGTCTGACCAGTAAACAAACCTTGAAACACAACAGGAATATCAATTAAAACCCTTCAAGATGGTGACCCAAAATTAATGCTGGAGTCAAACTTCTAAAAAAAAATTCAACATTTGTATTTATGACAATTAGAAGGCTAATATTTATCACTCCAAGTTGAGCAGTTGTTTACAAAACTTAACAATTCTGAAATGAGCACATTCCTGAGTCAGATTTGATGCCTCTAGCCTACTCAGGGGTCTATTTCAAACTCAATTCTCCTTGACCTAGTCAAAAGAACCTTATTTCCAAATGAAGCTTGTAGCTTTAAACTTAAACAGTTAATCACAATCTTTGTCGTTGTATCTTTAATGACAAACTCACTTCCGACTTAATGAGTCGTCTCAATTTTTAAAATAAAGCATTCAGGAATGGTCAAAAGATTTCTATAGGCCAAAAGCTGGAAAAAACTGAAGCCAAGAAGCCAGCTTAGAACAGTGAACAAAGTTGCCAGTTATCAAAACAAAAAGATCTGTAATATGGAGCAAGTTAAACAATTCATTACCCAGAGAGTGGATTGACAACTATGGAAGTTGGTTCCATTAGGTCTGTATCAAAGAGGATTTTTCTTTTTGTTCCATCAAATTTCACAACAGAGATGGTCTTGGTGCCACAGTCAGTCCAGTAAAGATGCTTATAGATCCAGTCCACGGCAATTCCCACAGGAACTCCTAGATCTTTGACTATGTTGGATTTATGAACAGAGTTTCCATTTTTATCCATGGACACACTGTTGAGAGTAATTGGGAGTTAGAAGGGTGCCAGTTAGAGCTTGTCTATTTAAACGTTTTATAATCCATTTCAAGAGCTTTTAACTTTCAAGAGCATGAACAGGGGAAGAACACCCAGTCTTCTCAGCTCTGATCATGGAAAAGCAGAACTGAAGTTAATTTGACAATATGCAATTTATGCCCAAGAGCAAAGTGCTCCTAAAGCTCATGCTTAGAATTATCATTGTTCACTGATATTTATGGAATAGAACAGCATTCCAGATCAGTGTTTGCAGACATTGCTCTATGAAGCAAGTTATCAGGGTAATTAAAGAGAGCGTTGTACTAGGATCAGTTGAGGCTTCTTGCCCAAATCCAACCAGATTGTCAGTTTAAATCCAACAACCAACTTGCCCAAATTAAATGTTCAGACTATACAATAAATACCATTGGTTGCAATACACAGTAGCCAGAAAGTACACAATATCTACAATGACATTATTTCATAGATGTAATTCTATTTATATCTATTGCCCCACCCATTTACAATAAGAGGACTTGCAGAATGGGTCCATACCGTTCATTTAGAGAATCTAGTTGTTTAGTGCTAATGGCACAATTTGAGCCAGCTGTTAAATGCTTTGAAACTTGCAGTCATCTACAGATTCTTAAACAATGCAATCTGAGCAGCAAATCTACCAGAAAGTTTCAAAAAAGATTGCATATGGTAGGCTGTTTCTTGGAATCCAAGGGACAATGGAAAATTGGAGCCTAAAGTGGCTCAGCAGCAAAATGTAATGGCTGATGTTCATTTTGTGACCAGGCTGTTACTAATGGAGGTCCAAGGCCCAACCTTTTGCTTCCTAATATGCAGCATTAATAATTTAGACTTTAATATGGGGGTATGATATAGAGTTTGCAAGTGTTAAAAAAATGGTTGTAATTAACAGTGAGGAAAGCAGACTGCATGAAGATATAGATGATAGAGACAAAAAAAAAGTGGCAAAACGGAAGTTAATCTAGACAAGTGCAAGATTATGCATTGGGGAGGTTCAATAAAGGTAGCCTTCAATAAAGAGGATCGAGCGTTGGAGAGGAGGGGATCAAAAGGGCTCTGAGCGTACACCCAAAAGACAAAAAAAAGTGGTAGGATAGGACAAAATACTGGCTGAGGCAGAGAATAAAAGAGTAGGAAATTTATGCTGGAATAGTCTAAAAAAAAGAACTAGATTACAGAACTGGTCACGTTACAAGCTAGAAGTTGCACTGAAGATGCAGGGGAGATCAAGGATATTGTCAGGACTGGAAAATAGTAGCTAGAAAAATCTTAAGCTAGGGTAGCTTTCAATGGAACAGGGTTTAAACATTTGAGGGAGAGCAGTGGAGAAAGGGTATGAAATTCTGAAGGGATACAAAAATGTAGCAAACTTGGGTAAGGTAGCATCGGTGGATAGGAAGTCAAAATTCAGATAAATAGATGCCACTGGACTCCTAGCATCTGTAGGTTTTTTGGCTTTAAACATATGCTCCTTCATTTTAAAGTAGGTGGTGAAAGAGGAAAGCAAACAGTTGTATTCTCTGGACACATCGTGAGATAAAAGGGGATGATAGAGGCAGAACCTTCATATTAAAGTACAGATCCAAGTAATTTTCAGAGCTGTCACCCATAAGGTTATACAGCTAGTCCAGGAAGGTGGGATAAGACAGTGGCACTTTCCCCTTCCTTCTGCCCCCACACTCTCTGCCAGAATGGACGCAAGGCTGAATGATCTCATGTCATAATATCCCAATTCTAGAACAAATCGAAACATTTCCCCAAACACTAAATCAACACAAGTTTACTTCTAGATAAATGAAGATATTTCAATGAATGTCAATACCCAGATGATTATAGTCAAATCTCAAAAGATTTTATCTTAGTTTAATTCACCAAAATCATACCTAAAAATTGCTTGCTGTGTTAAGTCAGCCCAGAAGATGGTCGATGCGGCAACATCAACATCAAGTGCTACAGCATTTCTCAATTGAGAAACTATTTCCATGTATTCCATTTTATGCAATCCAACTTTCCTAATATCATGACGGTTAGTGAAAACCAAAAAAGGCTCTTTACCTAAAAAGAAACCTTAGTTAAGGAAATTTTCAAAAGAAACAAGTTTTCTAAATTACAACAGCAGCTTCTACTCCAAGTAACAAATCATCAAAACCTGGAAAATAATGCTGGCTAACCATTATCTGTTCAAAGCACTCCCCTTGATCCCATTCCTAGAGGGCAACTTGGTTTTTAAATTTGCTAATTGAAGTTCTCAGTTTTGTCTAAGATAGTTGTGCTTTACTGAAAATTAAAATTGCAAATACAATGGTGCCTCATGGCTAAAGAACAAGTGTTGCATTTTAACAAATGCAGTTTTAAACTAGGCATCACTTAAAGTTAAAAAGATAGTTTAAACAGATGTTCTACTTACCCATTGCCTTGCAAATCCCCTTCACTGAATCCATGTGGTATCCTTTGTGACACAGGCATTCATAACTCCCCACTTTGTTGATACAAGTTTGACTGCAAGTTCCAGGATCTTGACATTCATCAATGTCTAGATCAAAATAACCAATATTCATCGTTATCAGCATCAAATAGCAGGAAACAGGTCCTTCAGCCCACCACATCCATGCCAATCAAGCAACTACCTATATTAATCTCATTTTCATTTTGTATCCCAATTAATGTGCACACGCCCCCTCCCACCCCCACCCCCTTCCCCCCCGCCCAACCAACTACACAAGGAGGAAATTACAGAATTAACCAAATCTCAGAACAAAACCACAGTTTAGGTTATATGCCATTACAATTAAAATGCATGATGAAAATTTACCTGTGCAGAATCTCTCAAATAACTCAAACCCAGGAAGGCATCCACATTTGTAGCCAATGAGAAGATCATGGCAAATATGCGAACATCCACCATTGTTCACTAGACATTCATTCACATCTGAAAAATGTGAAATTTCAGAATCGATCATTTGAAGCAGCACAAAAAAAAACACGACCAAACAGGAAGCTGCACAAGTCTAGCAACTAGGGTATCATTTGGGCTTTTAGTACAAGCTAGATAATCCTTTTGGAAAAATTTCACTGTGGCACATTGCTTGTGCAGGAAATTAAATTAAATGCTTTGAGGAACAATGAACAGACAAAAGACTTTTAAACAAGGATGCCTGCATTCTAACGGAGAAAGTGATTATAGGTGACCACATCCCCGACTCAAAACATCAACAATTCCTCCCCCAACCTAACACATGCTGCTCAACCCACCAAGTCCCTCCTGATTGTTTGTTAGTATAGCTATTTGTGTGGAATCATGAGATTGAGGTCTTAAATGAATACTTCATCTAAGTTTACTGGGGAGAAGTTAGCAAATTCAGGGAAGAGAACAGTGATGTCCTGGAGCACATCAATATAGGTGTTAGTAGTCTTAAAGCACCCACAAAAGGTGGATAAATCTTAAAGGCCTGACTAGGTGTATCCCAAGACATCACAGGGAGTTAGGGAAGAAATTGCTGGGGTCCTGGCAGAGATACTTGCATCAACTTTAGCTATGGGCAAAGCACCAGAGTTCTGGAGGATGGCTAATGTTGTACCTTTAAGGACTGCAAGGACAAGCCAGGGAACTACAAGCCAGTGAGCCCAAGTGTAGGAAAGTTACTGGAGGGGACTCAGATAGGATCCATTTGGAAATGCAAGGGCTGGTTAGGGATAGTCAGCATGGCTGTGGGGGGAGAAATTAGGTCTCATGAAATTTGATCTTTTTAAAAAAAAACCAAGTGTCCAAGAGGATTGATGAGGGCAAGGCATGTAGGTATTGTCTACCTGGACTTTAGTACAGCCTTCGACAAGATCCTGCATGGGAGGATAGTCAGGAAGGTTAGATCATATCTAGTGCAAGCTGGCCAATTGGATAGAAAATGTGCCTGGTAGTAGGAGGAGGAGTCAGAAAGTGGCAGTGGAGGGTCATTTTCCCCCAGATTGGAGACCTGTGACCAATGGTGTGCCACAGGATTGGTGCTGGGTCCCATTGTGTGATACGTATATATTAATGATTTGACTGAGAATCTAGGCGGCATACAAGTATCTTTTCAGGTAACTGCAAAATTGGTGGTATGGTGGACAAAAATTGCGCAAGGTTATCACAGGATCCAGATCAACTGGGAAAGTGGGCAAAGGAATGGCAGATGGAATTTAACTTCAATAATGCAATTTGGGAAGTTAAATCAGGGCAGGACATACAGTGAATGGCAATGCCCTGGGGATTGTTGTTCAGAGGTATCTAGGGTTAAAAGTACATAGTTCTGAATGATGACACAGGTAGACAAGGTGAAAAAAAAAACATTTAGTATGTTTGTCTTCATTGGTCAGGGAATTGATTACAGAATTTGGGATGTCATGTTACAAAATATAGCAAGACCGTACTTTAGAATATTGTGTGCAGTTCTGGTTACCACACTACAGGAAGAATATGATTGAGCAAGAAGGTGCAGAAAAGATTCACAAGGGTGTTGCCTGAACTGGAGGGCTTGAATTACAAGGAGAGGCTGGGACTCATTTCCCTGGAGTGAAGGAGGCAGAGGGGTGACCTTAGGTTTATAAAATCATGAGGAGCATAGACAAGGTGAATGGTCAGTCTTTCTCCCCAGAGTAGAGGAGTCCAAAACTAGAGGGCATAGTTTTAAGGTGAGGGGAACAATTTTAAAGAGGGGGGAGATGCAAGTTTTAGTCATGCTAAAATTTAACCTAGATTAATTTAAATTTTATTCAGCTTAAGGAATAATGATTGTTCTTTACTTTTAGCTTTTACTGCTTACACTATTGCAGCCACCTGGAGTACATCATTTAGAGTTTCAATCTTGTACAACCCTAATGCTCACTTACTACATTCAGAGGGCTCATCACTCCCATCTCCACAGTCTTGATGGTTGTTACACACTCTGCTTGCATCTATGCATTCACCACTTTGACATTTGAAGAAAGATGGCATAGTACACACAGAACCTGCAAGACAAGTGATAAAATTTATCCATTACAATAACAAAACATTTTTTGCAAGTCCACAAGTGCAAAAAGCCACTATCCTAGACACATCCCCAATTCAAAAAAATTCTAGAAATACCGTAACCTGGCAGCATCAGAACAAACCTTTCAGGCTAGTCAGCTCTTGTCACAACAGTTTGATTAAAGGTTATTGACCCAAAGCTCTTCTGTACAGATGGTGCCCCACCAAATGTCCCTAGCATCGTTTCCCACCATCAGTTTTGCTTTTCAACTTACTGTTGGAGACATCCAACAAATTAACTGCATTTCTTCCTCAAAGCTCAAGTATCAAAGCCTACTCGAATGTTAGGAACTATATGGCCAAGAGTCTGAACTCAAGCAAACTTGCACATTAATTGTTGACAAGGGAGTCTGGGATACAAGGCCAACAAGTCCTGCAGTACACAAGCAGCTAGTTTTAATAGAACAAGCACAACACATTTCAACTTCAGTGCCAACCTCCAGCAGCATCAATATTTTACCCACCTCCCAAAATAATAGCCAATTTCAGCTGTGCACTAGTAATAATTGCTTTTGCACAAACTACATCCTTGATGAGAATACAGCCATCATTTCTGCCAAGATGAAAGTTAGATCCATGCAGATTGCCTTCAAAATGGCATCAAAATCAAAGCCCCTCTTTACTTTCTATTCTCATCAGGCTATACAAAGCATCTTTGAATCTCTGCTGTTATCCTTCCATTATGCAAGCCATCCCCTCTTATTCCAACTCTTTCAAGTATCATCCACATAACCAAACTCCTTGTAACCCCATTCCAAGCAAAATAGACAAAGGGAATTTGACCAGAACATCAAGTTGTGCTCCAAGACAGTATCCTCTTTCTCAAAGCTCAACTCTCGTTAACTAGCCCACTTACAGAATACTCTTTCACTGAAAAGCTCAGCCAACCTGCCACAACTTGGATGAAAATAGCCTGCTGAGCATATTGTTTATCACACATTTTAATCTTCATTCACTGGTGATGTAACTCAGATGTTCATTTTCACCCACTAAAGTATCATGCAGTGTTCCAGATGATTGTTCATTCAGCAATTCAAAATAATTCAGTTCCTATTCCACTTCTGCATTTTTGTGAACTAGTTGGGGGTGAAATGTTACTTGTTAGTGATAACATTTGATCCAGAAGATCAGAACTTTCATCAGCTTTGGCAATGAGCTCACCTATGCTATTTTTGATAATCAGGTGTGGCTGACCATTATTCAAACACAAGGCCTGTTTGCATGCCATTTGCCTGTCAAGTCAGACAATGGTCTAAAAGTTCCATAATTACAAATCCTCAGTTTATGGCTAAAACCAGCATAAGAAATGTTATATGCTTACCATTTTTACAATCAATTTCATCACTTCCATCACTACAGTCCTTGTATCCATTACATTTACGGCCTTCAGGGATGCAGGAACCATCACCACATCTGAAATAATCTGGCCGACAAGTTTGTGGAGCTTCAAAGAGACAATGGTCATTGACAAGCAATGAATTTAAAATGTCCATCATCTTTTAACCACCGTCTCCCCATAGTTCACTAATCACCTACTGGCTCTGATCCTACCACTCTTCTCCTCACCACCCCCCCCCCCCCCTTTATACTAGCCATCTCCACCCAGTCTTGCAGGGTTTTGACCCAAATGATCCTTCCTCCTCACCACCACCAACATCCCATAGCTGCTGCCTGACCAACTGAGTTCCTCCAGTAGGTTGTTTGTTGCTCCAGAGTTCTCCAACTGGAACATTTAGAGAGCCAATGCTTACAGAAGCAAAGCCACAGAAACAATTTTTTTTTTAACTACTTACGGCAGTTGATTTCATCACTTCCATCCTTGCAATCACTATCTCCATCGCAGTACCAATGGCGATGAATGCATTCTCCTGAATTGCAGAGGATCTCATTGGAAAAACAGGTAGAAGGAGGAGGAGGAGGAGGAGTATGGCCACAGTGTTCTACTGATTCATCAGACTTGTCTGTACAGTCAACGTTGTTGTCACACAACCAGTTTGCAGGGATACACTCCAAACTACTGCATTGAAACTCATGTGATCCACAGACTGATTGAACACAGCTTTTTTCATCACTTCCATCACCACAATCATCTTCACCATTACAAACAAAGGATTTAGAAATGCATCTGCCACTAGAGCAAGTAAATTCCAGAGTACTGCAAGTGGAAATGCCTAGGGAGAACAAAGTGCTTTATAAATTTTCTGCTCCTGTAGAGCAAAGTCATCAAGACCTATTCAGAACTGATAACTACAATGCATCTTCATAGAATATTTACAAGGAGTCAAATTTTGAAAGGTGTGTAAAAAATGAAATTCAAGAGTAATAGAACAATTTGTAAAGGATAAATCGTAGAGTTATTTGAGCAGTAGAAGTGATGTTAAGGCAACAGACTCAATGACTCTAACAATGTTGGCAACACCACCATTTTTGGGATTTGCACCTATATCATATCAAGTGGCACTTTTGATAATGTTAGTACTAGTTTTAAGAAAGATTCAGGCACCAAAATTTAGTCTTTGTGGTGACAGGAGTGCTGAGACTTAAAATTGGGAAGTGTTGTCTTTATTGGAATATAGTTTATAGCAGAATATAGAAGAATTATAGAAATCAACTTTAAGTAATAGAAAGAGCAGATTAATTAGCAAAAAAAACTTACAGTTCTCCTCATCACCACCATTAGCACAGTCCTTTTCACCATCACATTTCCAGGAGATAGGAATGCATTGAAGAGATCCAGAACCACAGCTCACCTCATGAATCTCACATGCATTAATGTCTAAAAGAACATACAACTGATCTAAAGCCCAAATTTCAGTATTTTAACACTCAAAAATTAGTTTTAAAACATACAATTAATGAATATGCCAATAATCAAGGTTTATTTTACAACTTTAACAGATTTCGTTCCTGTATTAAAACTGCATATTCTGTTCCACTGAAGCACTCATTTTGCTACTCAGTTAATAATCCATTCCAAATCTCCAAGCATAAAAGTTACAAGATGTGTAGACTTTTAAAATTGCCTCCGAAGATTAAATCATTGAAATTCAGATTCAAAATTGAACCAAGATGGAGTGCAAATTAGATAATTGCCAAATTAAGATTACCTGTTCTACACTGTCGCCCATTCTCCACTTTCATTCCAGATGGACACACACAGGAATATTTCAGTGGGGAAGTACCTTCCAGAGGAGCAGGGAGGCACATGTATTCACAGCCTCCTTTCAAGGAATCGTTGCACCAGTTCTTACCTGCAAAAAAAGTTTCCAGATGCAAATTGACTGGTTGCAGTAGGTTATACAAGGTATAATGCTGGCACATAATCAAGGTTAAACTTTGCAAATCAGAAGTCCTGCACCAACTGTTCCACCCAAGTCTTTTTAGACAAACTCAACTCACTGCAAATCACACTGTTAAGCAAATATATTTGCTTAATTTTGGCTACTTTACACTTGGCAATTTTAATGTAGTTGAAGCCAATGACTTAATAAAACCCATCAGATTGCAGATTAGTTAGGGATTTAGCTAGTCATTGATCTAGTAGTCTAATCCAGCAATTGGTACAACATCTTGCTGGTTCTTGGAACTGTTGGAGGTTTAAATGGTGAACACTTATTAGGAATGCATAATCTAGTCAAGACAGCCATTAACTAGGATTGTCAATTCAGCACCCAAACCGACAAGAATGAAATTCCCCCACCACTGTAATTTTAATGTACCAATGTTGTCCAATATTCGGCAGCCACAGTTACTCATGTAATTCAAACTCCCAAAGCACTAGTCCATGGAATGCAAGTCTCCAACTAAGACACTGAAAGCAATGTCAAGTTTGTCGACAATGTTAAAAAATGTTTGACAAAGGGCATGTGACAAGGAAGCAGTCAGTCATTCACCCATCTGAAAAAAAAGTGGTTGACACTGTGGTAGTGCCGTAGTTGGTACTTTGGAAAGTGAGGCAAAAAAAAGTCAAAATTTACTGCTACCTCAAAGACAACTCAGTAGCTCAGACCACTTACCAAGAGGCTGTATTAACTCATGATAAATTACAAGGTCCTGAGATTTCTGGAGATTAGAAATTAGAGCCTGAAGATCTGCACCTGTGAATTTGTTGGCTCCATAAATAGTTTCAGTGTCTTCATCAGACCAGAAGACATGATCCTGGAAAAATGTTTAAATTTAGTTACGATATTCATTTGTAGAGTCTTCAACCAAGTACCTTTCTCTTATTTAATACATGATGAAATCCACAATAGAGGATACTCACATTTAAAATGGCTACTTTTTTCTTTAAAGACAAGCTGCAAATGGTATATATATGTGTACGTAAATAGAGTCTTGGGTTTAAATTTAGGTACTTCATGTTAAATTGCTTCCATACTAGAAACTGGGAAGGGGGGGGGGGGTGCACGGAAGAGAAAAGGAGAAAGTGCCAGAAACATTCAGATGTGGCCTGAACTCCTGGGAAAAGAAATCTCAGGTGCAAACTACATTGGCCACTGATCTGCAGTGTCTCTCTACAGGCCTGCTAGATGTTTCTGGCATTTCCTTCCTAGTCAGATCAAAAATTTAAATTGACAAAATTTGTCCACGTGAATGGAAATTAATGTGGACAAATTCATCAATTCCAACAGGTTAAAACAGTGGAAAACGAGATAAAACAACTGAACATTTAAACATGTTTGGAGGGGGGAGGGGTAAACGATTTTCACATGGATAAAATTCACTCCCCTCCACCAGAAAATGACAAGTAATTTGGTCAAATTTATATTGCTATTAAATCAAGGCTGGCTTTACCCTCAGCCATCAAAGAAAAAAATTGAGGGCAATACAAAACATCTTTTAGGTACAAGAGCAAAATCAAACTTGGATACCTTTACTCAAAACTATTGGTCAAAAGTTGATTGCATTAATCCAAATTCCTTCATTTGACAGGCAGTGGACACAGTGCAATTCTGTGAACAGCTCTAGATCCTTATTCCAAACTCAGTTTTTTGGGAATTTATAGTAGTACTTAAACTTGCTTGTAGATAGCTAGAACAAACATGAAATTTCAACAGCCTTACCTCAAATACTGTGATGCTGTAAGGTTGAGAAAGGAAATCTAGTGACAAAAGCACTGTTCTTCTATCCTGTCCATTCAGGCCTACACTGGATATTGTGTGCAACTTTGAGTCAACCCAATAGAGGCAATTTTTCACAGTGTCTTGGAAGAAGAAAATATAGATTGTAATTACAAGCTAAGTTGAAAGTAGAGGATGCTTTTAAAAAGTCATCTTACCAAGTGCAATGCCATTTGGCTTCTGAATCTCTACATCAACCAGGACTTGTCGATCAACACCATTCATTCCTGCTTTCTCTATCTTTGCTGGTTCACCCCAATCAGACCAGTAAATAAATCTAAAGAGTTAAAATCAAGCTTTATGAACATCTCAAAACAATCAAATTCAATGGTTGACCAAAAGTAAATGACAAAAGATAAACCTTGCCAACATGCTGTTAACTAAGATTGGTTTGGATTTCGCAAATGCAGCCAGCCCAATTATAAAGCATTACAATGCTATGAACAAATTCAGAAAACATCCTTCCCACCCACTTTTTGTTCAAACACAGGAGGATTTCACATTCCTCTCCCTCTGCCCACTACAACCCCATTCTGTTCCAAGCGGTGTGTTTTCTTGGCCCTTTAATTCAGTTCCCAGAGCTAGGTGCTGCAGGTGAGCATTTCCAAACAGTTAATGCACTAATGATTCATATTCGATGTTATTTTAAATATACACAGCCACTTCCCTTAGAAGTTTTGGTCACAATTGTGTTGCCAGGCATGAGAATTCAAGGGCAAGTCAATCTAATCAAAGTACACAATTTAAAATCCCCACATGTAGTTAAGGGTTAGTCTGCAAATCACATTGAACTATTACATTATAAAGCTTTCTACAAGCCATTAACAAAATAGGATACCCTGATAATGGATCAGCTACTATAGAGGCTGGTTCTGTCATATTGTCATCAAAAAGGGTCTTTCTTTTAGATCCATCCATTGTAGCCACAGATATGGTTTTAGTACCACGATCAGTCCAGTATATGTGCTTGTAGATCCAATCCACTGCAATTCCCGAGGGAATGCTCAAATTCTGAATGAGCAAAGAATGACCTGGAGTACCTTTGTATTTATTCATGGACATGCTGTTAAAAAGCAAAAAGTCTGTATCAAATTTCCCCATACACGTTTACCATTGTCAAGAGTAAACAAAATGGTTTTGTAATGTGGAAGTGTTATAATTGACTGACAATTTAAAGTGTGCTATTGTATACGAGTCAGTCTCATACAAATTACTGCTAGAGAAAGATCCAATAGATGCCAGAAGTTTCCCCAGATTACTCAAGGAAAACGTCAACAATGTACTCCTGGCAAGTGAAAGATTTGCTGCAAGATTTCTACTTTGGGTTTGTATTGGACAAGGACTAGTCCAGTTTTGGCTAGAGGGAAAATAATTTGCTCAACATTTGATTTCAAGTGCAGCCTGCATTCAAGTCCAATCAAGAATAGAAATGTCAGCTAAAGCAGTGATGACCATTAAAACAAAACAACTTCCACAAGTATTCTAGTAATTCTTCTTACCTAAATATTGCCTGACGTGTTAAGTCAGCCCAGAAAATTCTCTCCTCTGCAACATCAGCATCCAATGCTACAGCATTTCTCAGCCGCATGGCTACCTGGGTGTACTCCTGATGATGTAGCCCAAGCTTCCGAATATCATGGCGGTTTGTAAAGATCAAGTAAGGCTCTTTTCCTAAAGGAAAAATTCCAGTCTAATTCCACCACCTTTTGCATTTATGCAAATGTTTTAATCAGTTAAGATAAAAATTACAATCCAAAACTGCTTACATCAAAACTTCTATGGCACATGACATTGAGATTCAGCCACAATTTGCATTAGAAAAGCATTACAGGAAGCAGCCAAATTCTGGCAATGTTAGGATGTGGCAAAGTGGTGCTTTTGGCCATTGTGTAGGCCAACAACCATTGCCCCTTAATACATTTTTTTCTTGACCCATGAAGAAAAAGGGCAATTACACCATCCCATTTAAGTTTTTCTAAAAATCTAGCCTTATTGCCATTTAATCTTTAAAACCACCTCCCCCACCCAAAAAACTTCCATATAGTTGGTCATTTGACAGTTGTACATACCTACAGCCTTGCACACTCCATTAGCCGGATCCATGTGATACCCTTCATGACATTCACATTTATAACTTCCTTTTAAATTGATGCAAATTTGGCTGCAGGTTGCAGTGTTTAGGCATTCATCGATATCTGTAAGAGAGCAGCATTTTCCCCAGCACATTCATAGGACAGAAGATACAAATTCTGAACATGGGTTTAACTAGCACACTTACCACCACAGGTCCTCTCATCAACTAACTCAAAACCAGCAGGACAATCACATTCATAGTCAATGGGAAGATCCCGGCAAATATGAGAGCAACCACCATTGTTCACCAAGCATTCGTTTAGTCCTATAGAAAAAAGGTGGATGAGAGGGTAGGGGTAATTGGAGAAGGAAAAGTTAGTTTTTCCTCCCTACCAAAACACTTCATTCAAAAGTAATATTTACTATGCACTTAGTCAATTTGAACTTAGTAGCAGCATCTTTATTGAACTCCTCATACCTTGAAAGAATGCCAGGAGTCAAATCAATGGATTACATTATAGCAATAGTCTCCTTACGCACTAGCGGTCACACACATCCACCTTAAAATAGCAAGTAATGAATTTTCAAATTTCCAAAAAACAAAAATCAGATTGATTAGCTGTTTCCAGATATTGGGAAATTAAATCACAAGTATACCATGAACACTTTTAAACAATCACTGCTAATAGCCATGAGGCAAGAACTAGTAATTCAAAGTCTTGATTACTTGGTCATTTGCTGGAATAGTAAAAATGGGGACATAAGTTAATGCATTTTTGGAGTGTTTCAAATTATTCAATAGCAAAACCAGTTGTAGCAGAAGATATTAGTTCAAGTCCAACAGCTGTATCTGAACAAATGCAACAGCCACATAGATAGGAACACCAGCATCTTGGCAGAGGATTTAAAACAATTTCAGTATTGAGTACAAACTGAAAAGGTGGATGGAATTATGCAATCAGTAACAGTTAAAAAGAAAATGGTCCATGTTGGATTGGATGCTTGGTATACCCAACTCAAAATTCCTTTCATTCAGGGAGAGAAAAGTGTAGCAGTTTGGATTGAGTACAAAAAAAGGTTAAGAAACAAAGAGTGCCAAGAACAGGTATAGCAAGTTGCTAAACAAGGCAGCTTTAATAACAGCAATTTTGTTCAAGATGGAAATTCTGAAGTATTCAGTTTTCTGGACTGTGTTACACTTTCTGAAAGGAGGCATGGCTAGATCCAGTGCAAAGTGGACAGAAAATAAACCAAGTTGTCAAATGGAGAATGTTAGAACATCTTGAAGGAATTAAATATTGCAAGGGACAAAGCCCCATTAAAAAAGTAATTATTCAGAAGGACGGGCAGGATTTGAGGATTTATTGATTTGCTGTTAGCAACATGCTTTCGAGTTGGCCTGATCCTCAATTGACAATATTGTCACAGGAGGCTTGACTAGATATCCATTTAAATATCTAATACTTAAACATTCCAAACTGAAAAAAAATTCAAACTACAAGAGCTAACTGAATTCATAGGGTTCATTCAAATGCCATTACTGTATAAAGACTTGATATGCACATTTACCCAATATCTCATTTCAACATTGAAGCTTACACGTTGTATGGAATGGAAACAAGGCAGTAGAACGGACTACAAATACACTAAAATTTACTTTTACACAAGTTCGAGTAATAAATTGTCCAGGTATTGTAGGGAGTTGAGAGTGCAGGAACTAGGGCCCCAGGTGAGCCACATGCTGAACTGATGTGATAGCAGACAATTAGCTTTCTGTAGTTTCAGAGGTATTATAGATTCTACTCTTCTCAAATCACTACTTCTAAGATTCAGATAAAGTTAACAAGCACATACACCATATACTTCGTAAATTAAAAAATAAATTACAAAAGCAAATCCAAAATGTTTAGCTATTCTACATGTCACTTATAGAAGTGTGGAGTTTGGGAATAGGAAGGGTTCCAGCATCAGACTTGGAAGGTAGAATTTGTGCAGGAAAACTAGGGTGTTGCCTCAGCCTTTAAAAACTTGAAAAAATTCTTTATCCAGTGGTTGAAGAGGGCTCAGATTCAAGGTAGGAAATAGGAGGAAAGCATGTATACGAGATAGGAATTAGACTGCACAAGTTGGTAGTGTGGAGAATGTGGATTGAACAAAGCCTTCAAGATTTTGATGAGGGGGAAAAATGTTGTAAAGAAACTGGTACCAATAGGATTGGTCCTGAGCAGCTGAAGTCTAGGAGTCAAATATCTGTAGTGCTTTGCTGTTCCAGAGTTCCTCTGCAGGTCAAATCCAAATTGTGCTTGCTTTTAATGTAACAAATATTCCAATGAGACAACTACATGACTAGATCTAGAGTGGAGCATTGGTCCATTATACATGCAAAAGTCACAATGTTTACAATACCAAGTCATTTGGTGTTCTATTGCAACATTGAAAATGCTACATGCTTCCTTGGGCATGATGGCATTAGGGTGCACCAAGCAAAGAATTAATTTGTAAAATACTGTTAGGTTCTCTTCCTCCAACACCTCCTTTCCAAGTGCATATTCTTGGATTCGAGGTAGTCAGGTTCCCAATACAGTCCATAACCAGTATTTAAAAGAATGTTGGAAGATTATGCAGTCACAAGAGGAAAGAGGCAAGGTGGTTAGTTTTCTTGGCCGTTTGACAGAAGACACCAAGTACAAAATGTTTCTGCAAGGCTGAAAAGTTCACTTACGGCATTCAAAGGGTTCATCACTCCAATCTTTACAGTCCCATTTGTGGTTACAGACTTTACTTATAGCTATGCATTCTCCACTTTGGCATTTGAACTCATTTGGACCTGTACAGTCTAAATTTAAAAGAAAACATACAAGTTTAAATCCAATAAAACAGTTACAAATTTGTATATATTTTAAAACTGTGCACCTACCATTCTGACAGTGGACTTCATCAGTACCATCAGAGCAGTCTGTAAATCCATTACATTTCTTGGTTCCAGGAATACAACTACCATCACCACATCTGAAGTGATCTGGTCTACATGTCTGCAGAGCTAAAATCAAGTCAAATTGTTAATCTACAGAGATAGCAATCAAATATTTATACAATCCTTGTAATTATCCATCTTCATTTCAAATAGAAATTCAATTGCTTTGTTTTATGGTCTAACAAACTGCTTAAAATATTTAATTATATTCTTGCAACAAACCTTTGAACTAGAGTCAGAACCAAAGGATATTTTCATCTTAAGAAAAATGCATTTAATATAAATTAACCATGAAGTATAAACCCCAAATGTCCATTGACAAGTGGATTGCTGTCTAAACCCAGGAAAATATCCATTTCAATTAATAACACATTGGTTATTAAGCACAATTTTAAATAAAATCATCCCTGCTCCTGTCAATTGTGACATTTAAAGACTTGCCCAGAAAACTCAATTCAGACACTTACAAGCTAACTGCATCACAACAATTTAAGTCTGGCTCCAAATTACTTACAGCAATTAACTTCATCACTTCCATCTTTACAGTCACTGTCTCCATCACAGTGCCAGCCACGATTGATGCATTCACCAGAAGCACAGAAGAACTCGTTGGGAGAGCAGGTTGCATGAGGAAGAGGGTACCCGCAACGTTCTGGAGATTCATCAGATTGGTCAGCACAGTCGACGTTGTTGTCGCAGAGCCAATTCAAGGAAATGCATTCAGTACTATTGCACTGAAACTCATGACGGCCACAGGAATGGGGAACACAGTCTTTTTCATCACTTCCATCATCACAGTCATCTTCACCATTACAGATAAATGCCTTGGAAATGCATCTACCACTGGTGCAAGTGAATTCAAGTATATTGCAATTAAAAGAGTCTGAAAATAAAGAGGACTACTATTAGAATTGGCTAAACACTAATAACTATTATGAGAAAGCAATCATTCCTTGGCTACTACATTACAGATATCTTTATTAGTCACATGTACATCGAAACACAGTGAAATACATGTTTTGCGTAGAGTGTTCTGGGGGCAGCCTGCAAGTGCTGCCACGCTTCCGGTGCCAACATAGCATGCCCACAACTTCCTAACCCATACATCTTTGGAATGTGGAAGGAAACTGGAGCACCTGGAGGAAACCCACACATACACGGGGAGAACATACAAACTCCTTACAGACAGTGGCCAGAATTGAACCCTGGCTGCTGGCGCTGTAATAGCATTACACTAACTGCTACACTACTGTGCCTCCAGTATACAAACAACTTTGTGCATTCCTATGCATTAAATGACAACTACTGTCTGGAATTTCTATTGGATAGGATCTTAGGATGCAGAAATTTAGTAATTACACCTCATTGCCATATAATTAAAGACTCTTTGTTTTACATTCATTTTCATCCCCCCATTTCAAAGTCAAAAATACAACACTGGTGAAGTTCCCACAGCCAAATTAACATTTGTGAAAGAGTATTAGAATTAATTTAATTTGCAAGCCATACTTCTAGTGAGCAAGAACACGTCAATGTTCCTTGATTTGCAACAGTCTAGTCTGTTAACTACTAAAAGTAAAAATATGCTAATCTTCTACCTCTGCTCTCCCCTTGTGCACCACTCGCCCCCCACACACAAAAGGACAAACTTGATTTTAATACATTTGACCCTCTGTAGGGGCAGGCACAGTAGTGTAGCAGTTAGCGTAACGCTTTACAGCGCCCTGGGTTCAATTCCGGCTGCTGTCTGTAAGGAGTTTGCACGTTCTCCCCGTGTCTGTGTGGCTTTTCTCCATGTGCTCTGGTTTCCTCCCACATTCCAAAGACATACAGGTTAGGAAGTTGTGGGTGTGCTATGTGGGCACTGGAAGTGGGGCGACACTTGCGGGCTGCCCCCAGAACATTCTACGCAAAAGATGCATTTCACTGTGTGTTTCAATGCACATTTGACTAATAAAAATATCTTAATGAGGAGTCTTTAGAGTTAACTTGGTTGGTCTGTTAAAACACAAGCTATTAGCATACCACAGTTCTCTTCATCACTGCCATTCTCACAGTCCTTTCCTCCATCACATTTCCAGGAATCAGGAATACACTGAAGGGTGCCAGGGCCACAACTGATTTCATTCAAGTTACATCGTCTCATGTCTGAAAAAGAGCACAAGTTCATCAGACAATCTGCAGCAGGTCAGAGATACATCATGTACTTGAGACTTCAATGAAGGTGTTTGAGTGTCATCCAGCATTTAAGTTAAATTCTTGGGTTAATTTCTGCAGGTAAAATTGGCCAAACAAAAAAAAAATCTAGATATATTTTTATAATTCCAATTCTTGTCCAAAATCAGCACAATTTTATAGTGTCACTTAAACAGCAAATCAATACATTTTGTGTAAAGAAACAATGCTTTAATTTCTGTTTATAGGGATGTGGGTATCCCTGCATCACTAAAATTGACATATCAAGCAATTAGAAAGGCAAAAAGTACATTGGCCTTTATTGCAAAGGATTGAACAGAAGAGCAAAGATGTCTTATTCCAATTGTATGGCTTTGGTGAGGCTACCTGGAATATTGTACTGGTCTGGTTCCACCTAGCCAAGGACATACTTGTGATTGTGTGCAGCAAAAGTTTTCCAGATTGATTATTGGGATTGTGGGCTTGTCATTACAAGGAAATTAAACAAATTGACTCTGTAGAGTTGGCAGTAGATGCTGGGACAATTGTTCTTGGGCCAGGGAAATCCAGAACTAGGAGGCAGTGTTTTACAATAACGAGTCAGCCATTTAAGACAGATCAGAATTTTCCCCAGTAGGTAGTGAATGCTGCAATTCTCTACCCCAGGAGGGTTGTCAAGCAAATTCAGGATACTAAATACTTAAAGAAGGGAATCGAATGAAATGGTATTAATGCAAGGGAGACAAATGCTGGGGTAAAGTGACAGTAATGACCTATTGAATAGCAGAGTAGGCACAAAGAGCTAAATTGCCTACTGCTGCAAAGACTTGGTAGGATAAATACCAAGTTTTGAAAACCAATAGGGTTATCTTAACTAGCCACAAAGTGGTCAGTCACTTAGGACAAGGCTGATGGATGGGCAGTTATTGCCCAAACCCAAAATATTGCCGGATTTTGGCCACTAGAGGAATTTGTTTCCACTTTCCCAAGCCATCAAGACCAACTATGATCTACAGTAGAGTGAAGGCTTCTGCTGGAATTATACTGCCATGAAACAGATGGTCAAAATGCAGTATAGTTGAATCTTTGAAGTGTAAACAATAAAATCATAAAGTTAGCAGGCAAATAGTTAAGGTGGCAAGTTGCCCTTTATTGAAAAAGGGGATTGGATTTTTAGAAATAAGGAAGTTTTATTACAATTACACAGGGCACTGGCAAGATCACACCTGGGGTACTGTACACAATTTAGGCAAGGGGACCAAAAAAGATATAGTAGCATTGGAGGCTATCGAAAGGAGATTTACCAGGCTAAATCCTGGGATTCAAGTGTTGTCCTGCAAAGAGGATAAGTGGTTGAGTCCACTTTTTTTTGGAGTTAAGAACAAGGGATGATCTTGTTGAAGCACTCAAAATCCCTGAGGTGGTGTGACAGAATAAATGTCAAGATCTTTTCACTTTTGGGAGGGTCTCAAATATGGGGGCAGTTTTGAGGCAAGGTGTCAGTCATTTAAAGCCAGAGGTTCATAGAAGTTTCCTCACAAAGGATAGTAGATTTCTTAAATTCTCTACCCCAGAGAGTTGGAGGCTAGATCATTACAAGTATAAAGCAGTTATGGATAACTTGAGGAAAAAAAAGGGAATGGAGGGCTATGGGAATCTGGCAAAGTCACCAAGGCCTGGGGTAGATTAGCCAAGATCATATTGAATGGTAGGGCAGGCTTGAGGGGACGGGCAAGCTACTCCTGCACCTATTTTTTTTTATTATTCCAAAATAAACTTTATTCATCATGAAAATCAAACTATATACAACAATAAAACAGTGCAAACCTTTACATTCATGTACGGATCAATCATTAGTATTACCTTTTTACAGAAAACCACAGCACCGATGCCACTCATGTGGCTCCCTGGGGTGCTACCCCAATCCCATATTTACAATATTTGAGGGGCTTCCTCACCTGACCCCACCCCTCCCTCTCCAGTGGCAGTAGAACCCTAAACTGTAGTCCTTCCCCACTGAGTCCTTGCATTGGCTGCACCCAACTTTGGTGCGTCCCTCAGCACGTACTCCTGCAGCCTGGAATGTGCCAGTCGGCAGCATTCCCCTACGGACATCTTGCAGTGCTGGGAGACCAACAAGTTTCAGGCAGACCAAAGGGCATCTTTCACCGAGTTGAAGATCTTCCAGCAGCACTTGATGTCTGTCTCCGTGTGTGTTCCTGGGTACAGCCCGTAGATCAGAGGATCCTCTGTTACACAGCTGCTGGGGATGAACCGTGACAAAGACCCTTGCATCTTTCGCCACACCCTCAGCCCGCAAAGAGGTGGGTGACCGTCTTGTCCCGAGCGCAGTCCTCCCGGGGGCAGTGCGCGCTGGGAGTGATGTTCCGACCATGCAGGAAGGATCTGACTGGGAGTGCCCCTCTCACCGCCAGCCAAGTGAGGTCTTGGTGCTTGTTGGTGAGTTCTGGCGATGAGGCATTCTGCCAAATGGTCTGGACAGTCTGCTCAGGGAACCACCCCACAGTATCCATCGAGTCCTTCTCCTGCAGTGTCTGCAGGATGCTCCATGCCGACCACTGCCTGATGGACTTGTTGTTAAAGGTGTTGGTCTGGAAGAACTTTCCCACGAAGGACAGGTAGTGCGGCAACAACGAGCTGACTGGGATGTTGCGCGGCAACGGGGCCAGGCCCATCCTTCACAACACTAGGGACAGGTAGAACGTCGGCATGTAGTTACTCCTGCACTTATCATGTCTAAAGTGATCTAGAAAGCTTCCATTTCTGCCAAACATTATACTCACGACAGACTTCTGGACTTTCATCTGACCCATCTTCACAGTCAGGTGTACCATCACATTCCCATTTACTGGGCACACAATGTCCACTGTGGCATACGAAGTCAGAAGTTCCACATGTAACCTGAACTGTGGAAAGAATATATACCATTGAAACAGCAGGACTGAACCATCTTACTACACTAATCTACATTCAACAAGTGTTTTAATTGACTCATTAAAGCAAGAACTCCCAACAATACATTTATAGGTTGATCTAATTTGCAAATTTTGCATTCCAACCAGTTCCAATGATGTCAACATTTAAGTTCCAAGTCTTTTAAAAAAAAGAGAATGCAAACAAAGAGCACTACGAATAATACCAGAGGTGGAGGGACTTGAAGCTCAATTGTTCTTGTTTAGGTGGTGGGCAAAGAGAAATGTTACTAGTGTTTAAAATTTGGGGGTGGTGGGGGGGGGGGGGAGGGGTGTTGGTGGTTAGAGGGAAAGGTCAGTCAAGAAACATCAAATGATCAGTAACCTGAAATATATTTGGCACAGGAAACAGGCAAAATTATAGGAGGCGGATAGCATGGATTCAATTGCACCTTTAAATGGCAAAAGTGGCTAATTTCTCTCCCCCAACCACAGAATCTCAAGATATGATTAACTAATGAGCCAATTATGAAAGCCAAGGCATGAACACTGGCTGAAGGGCCTCTTTTGGGTTATACAATTCTATAATTATTAGTGCAAAGTCTAGTGTGTGGCAACTAATCTAAAGCAACGTGCAATTGTTCAATGAGCTCATATAGTCATAGCAATACACCACAGATGCAGGCCCTTTGGCCCCCACCAGTCTCTGCTGACCATGGTGCCCACCCAACTAGTCCCAATTTCCCTCCAACCCCTACCCCTCCATGCACCTATCCAAGTGCCTCTTAAATTATGCCATTGTACCTGCCTCAACCACTTCCTCTGACAACTCACTCCATTTACTCACCACCCTCTGTGATGAAGTTGCCCCTCAGGTCCTTTTTAAAATCATTCCCCTCTCATCCTAAATCTATATCCTAGTTTTGGACTCCCCTATCCTGGGGAGAAAAGACTTACTATCCACCTTATCAATGCCCTTCAGTTTCTACAAGGGCAACACCCCCTCCTTGCTTACCTGTACTTCTGTCACTGTATCCTGGAATATTGAGCTGCCAGTCCTGCCCTTCTCTCAGCCATGTTTCTCTTATGGCTGTAACATCCTAGTCCTCAGAGCCAATCCATGCTGAGTTTGTCTACCTTACTCATTAAGCCTCATGCATTGAAATAAATACCTTTTAACTGAGTATTCTTTTCCATTCCTTTACTACATATCTGGCTAATCTGATTATTAAATCTGCTCTTGCTAGCCACTGCTTTATCCCATGACTTGCTCCGAGTCTCCCTCCTTCCCCACCCAATCTAGTTTGAACCCTCTTGTGTAGCATCGGCAAATTTCCATATATTGGTCCATCTCCAGTTCAAATGCAAGCCATCCCTCTAGGGAGGTTGCCTCTACCCCAGAAGAGATGCCAATGATCCAAGAACCTATTTCCCTGACCCCTGCACCAGCTCCTCAGCCATGCATTTATCAGGCCTATCTTTCTGACCTCACTAGCACATGGCACCAGAAGCAATCCAGAGATAACTACCCAAGGTCCTGCTTCGCAACTTCTTACCCAACTCCCTATAGTCCTTCTGCAGGATCTCATCCCATGTTCCACTTATGTCATTTGTACCATCATGTGCAATGACCTCTGGCTGTTCACCCTCCCCCTCAAGAATGTCCTGCAAACACTCAGACATCCTTGACCCTGGCACCCAGGAAGCAACACATGTCTCTTCTAAAACCACAGACTCCCCTGTCAAACTGCACCCTTTCCCTCTGAGTCTCAGACTGGAGTCACAGTACCAGAGACTGGACTACTGCTGCTAGCCCCAGAAAGATCATTTCCTCTCTTTCTTCTCCATCCCCACCCCCCCAACTTTATTTTTCCTCATTGTCACCCATCTATCTGAAGCCTGCACCTTAGGTGTGACTACCCAAGTAGAAGGCTCATCTATTATGCTCTCAGCATCCTAGATGATCCCGAGTACATCCAACTCCAGTTCCTTAACCCAGTTTGTCAGGAACTGCAACTGGGTGCACTTCCCATAGCTGTAGTCATTAGGGAGACCCTGAGGTTCCTCAACTTAGAGTTCAATTGTGGAATATCCCAAGGATTTAGATATCATATTCAACTACATCACAAGTAATTCAAAACAAGTCTCATAAGCATGCATTAATCATACATCAGTTGCTTCCCTTACACTCTATAATGCTGCAAGCACCACTGCAAAATGCTTTTAATAACTGGAAGATTGCCTATATCAAGATTGCCTCTATCTAGAAATGTGTGGCACTTAAACTAGATGTTCCCATAGATGATAGCATGCTGCCAATTTCAGACTTCATTTTTGTCCCCTCCAAAATGAAGTTGACTAGCACATTCCCAAGTAACTAAAGCTTTGAATTATTTACCTAAACATTGCTACTTTTCAAAATTTCCTCACTGCTGCACTTCTGGATTTTTTTAAGGCACTCTACATGCATGCTGCCCACACCTGGACTTACTACTAGTCACGTAGGTGCTTACCAACATCATTACATTTCTTTGCTCATTGGATTGCAAACCTCAGGATAAAGAAACAAGGATTCTAATTTACCAAACCATCTTTTACTCCCCCTCCACACACATCCTCCCTTTCACCTCCCCCAATTATGTTTAGACTCATGTACATTAATCTACAGCATGATCCAGCTACCAATTACTTACCACAACCACTTTCATCACTTCCATCAGTACAGTCATCATCGCCATCACATTTCCACAGCAATGGTACACAACGTCCATTCCTGCACTGAAGCTGTGATGGATTGCAGGAAGTAGTTGAGCCTTAAGTGAATGCAAGCAAATTTGTAATGCAAGGTTATTTTGGATTTACAGTGCAAAGTATACTTTCTACTGGATAACACCCACAGATAGGACTAAACTTTTCTACGTAAAAAGGAATGTAAATGCAAGTTAGAATGCTTTTTAAAAAACTTATGGGTTGCTTGAATATCATTAAGGTAAAGAAGTCCATTACATCAAAGCAGCATTGAGCCCAACCACCAGGCATTTTCATATTTGGGGAAAATTCTCCAAGTTGGATTTTTGACTTGTACAGAAAAAAGGGAGTTACAACCTTCAAATTGGGTTAAACATCTCAATAGAGTAAAGCACTCTGTTGGTAGCATCAGGCTGGTTTAGGTAATCACAGGAAAGATTACAACCCAAGTCTTCTGGTTCAGGGCAAGAGGACTAGAACTGAGATAGGTGAAGCAGAATTGCACTAGTTACTAGTGACCCCTGGATTTATGTAGATCTGAGTTACACCCATAATTTATCAAGATCATCATAGAGAAAAAAATTCATTTAACTTCATCTATTCCTTGGTGAGTAGAAAAGGGAATGTTTAAAAAAAACATAGACCTCATCTATCATTCTGAACTCTGTATTAGAGATAACAAATCCTATACCACACCCAGTTTAGACAATCTAGGCTGAAGCTGTTCCAGAAACTCAAGTGACCCACTGACAACTAACTATCTACTGCAGAAATGCAAAGACTGTTAGCAATCCAAAACATCCAACTTGTTCAGGAAGCAAAACAATACGCAAGTGTTAAAAGCATATAGCCCACACAGTGAAAAAAGTACAGTAATTGAAGTTTTGATTATTGGAATTTTTGACAGAATAGAAATTGGGATGGGTTAAACTTCTTTTTGCAAATTAATTTCTCAGATGTCATCTCTACACCTTAAATACTAAAGCATCAACTTGAATTCCTTGCAACTTCTTAAAAGTAGTTGGCTTCCATACCAAATAGAATAGAGTACAAGCACATATTTGGCACAGAATGGAGTACAAAGATATATTTGGCACAAGTACCAGGGAATTCATATGTAGAGGAAAAAATATTTGGGACCTGGATGCAGGAGGAGATCTGGAAATGCAGAGTGCAACAAAAAGGCATTTTAAATGGGTATTTTTTTTAAAAGAAACCTCAAACTTTTGTCTCTCTCATTTAGGTAGAGGAATACATCAAAACACTACTGATCTTGTCTTCTACCCCCATCTTGGTGAAAAGTATATAAACTGCATTTCCCTTGAAGTAGGACCTCCACAGATTAATCCCAATTTCACGGAGTAGAAATAGTTTACTCACCATTTACAAATCTGGCTGCATTTAAATTTGCTACTAGGTTTAGCAACAAAATTAAACGAAAGGGAATCATATCACTGCTTTAGTAAAAAAAAGCAGGAACCCAAAGTCCACTAGAAATAGCAATGCTTCTTTTCCTTCCCGCTCCTTCACGACCTAACTGTACTGAAATAGGCAGATAAACGTATACAGCAAACGCTGCAGCGATTTACTCTTATCCCCACTTCCTCTATTACCCCCGAGCAACTGATTGGCTAATTGATTCCAAACTAATTACCTCATTAAACAAATCCCGACCTGCCGCTGCCTTCACATTAGCGGATTGGAACTGAATTAATGATGACTGTAAATTCGAACGCTATTATTTGTCTCTTAACTATCCTTGCTAATTATCAGTACGCAGTGAAAGATTCTCACAAAGGTGGCTTAACTCTGAAAGTATTAGACCCATTCTCCCACTTTTCTTAATCTACCAGAATTGAGAGGGAACTTTCACTTGGATTATTCATTTTTGGTAATGAGTTTTGGAAGTGATGCAGTTGGTTTGAGGGGAGCGGCAACTCTTTACCATAGTGTCAGCTGTGGCTCACTTGACAGCATATTGTCTCCGAATCGCGAAGGTTTATCATACTTTAATGCTGTACTGAAGGAGTGTTGAAACGTCTTGTCTTTTGGATAAAACATTAAACTGACCTCAAATACTTTCTGAATACACGATTCAGTTCAAATGTTTTGAAGAAGAGCAGCTGAGCTGTCGATGGTATTCTGGTGGTATTTATCCTTCCACCAATATTACTGAAACAGATTATTACTGTTTATGGGATCCTGTGACACCCAAATTGGCTGCTGCATTTCCTACACTAAAATAATCACTACATTTTATAGATACTATAAAGCAACTGAGAATGTGAAAAACACAATATAAATGCAAGTATATTTTTAATGTAAATGAATCATCTAAACATATAAGCTTCCAAGCTGTTTAAACCTGAAAGAACTCAAGTTCTATCATACATCTGCAGGGATTACTTGTGTTTAAGGAACTGTTTAGAATGAAAGTAACACTTTTTAGAATGAAAACTGATCATTTCTAATATTTAAAAAAATATAATTAACACTGGTGTTTAGCCACCATCATGTATTTCATTAAAACAATGTGAGTGGTGTGTTTAATTTCAATGTGTAATCATTGATGCATGTATTATACTTTTGTGTAAATGGAAGACATTATCACATGGGTATAAAAGGATGTGATTAAAAGGAATGATGAGTGGTGTACATTAGTAATGGGCCTGATTAAAAAAAACTGCTAAAATACTGTTTGAATATGACAGTGCAGAATTTTTAATTAGAGTGGATAATATTCACCTCTTTAGCAAATCGTATGAAGGCTAGCTGGATAAACATTTTAACAGTTGTAGCATTATCTTACTTATGGAGTTGAGAACTGCTTCTGAGAGCAGATACATTTGTAATACTCCACCTGTTGGTAAGACAGTTTTGTTCATTTGCAACACACAAAATGCTGGAGGAACCCAGCAGGGCAGGCAGCATCTACGGAAGGAAATGAAGAGTTAATGTTTCAGGCCGAGATCCTTCATTTGTTCATTTTATATTGCAAATCTGCTAAATATAAAGGGGGAAAAAGGCTCAAAGCCTGAGCTCATGGCCACTTCTACTTCATTCTGTTTTTCTCTGTGCTACAGATTCACTTATTTTACCACCACTTGCTTACAGCACTTCTCTATTAACACGAAGATTAAGTCTGAGGAATTAAATAGATGTATTAACATATTATGAGCTAGGGTATACATTTCTAGAAATATTTTCTTTCCTCAATGGTAGGCATTTGTATGTTACACAACTTTGGTTAGCTTATTTCTCTGAATTGAACTTCCTGCATCTTGCCTCTTCTGAAAATGTAGTTGTAATCTTCAAGCTATTTAATTGTTTAAAATTAAGATTCTAAGGTGTCAAATTGTTTAGAAATTATATTCTGGTAATTAATACTCAGTTATTTTAGGCTTCTCCAAAAGATTACTTAATAGTGTTGTGCCTAGCTACATATTCATGTAACACAACAAGGCTATCAGAAACATCTGCACATTTTCTGTGGGCTATTTAGAAAAAATATTATTACTTTCCTTCTATTGCCAGGCGTAATTAAATCAGATGAATATTTCACTGGATTCATAATCTACAAGATTTAAATATTTGTTACTTAAATATAGCAATTAAAACATCATTTTGTATATTGAAATATCCTTGTGTTTTTCCAACATTATTAGTGGATAGGGGTTATGCCTGTGGCTGTGAACATTGTAGATTTGTTGACCCTCACCTTGGTCAACTAACTTAGGTTAGGTGAATTAACACACAAATCCTAATTAATTCAAACTAATCGCAACTTTATTGTATCAACTTATTATATCAAATGCAAATATCCACATAATTCCTGAATTCTATTGTTACTTTTGGACCAATACTCACCCAAACTACATTTCCCACTTACACCAAAATAGGGGATCTCCTGCTGGCCAAACAACTGATCCTTCTTCTCCCTGCCCCATGGATGGGGGTCTTCCTTGCAATAGGTGGACTCACCGGAGTTTTTGTTTGTTAGTCTCCTGAGTTCTTGCTGCCCTTCCTCTGAAAACCTTCGTTATTATTCTCTTCCCTTATCGGTTCTGCATCGTTATACTTTGATTCTGTTGGCTCTGATTCATCGGGCCATTCTGTGTCCACCCCTCATTGGCGCTGGCCCAAGGCTACTCTCATAAACCCATGTTGATTCTTCTGCCTTATCAAAGAGCATCCCACAAATAACTTCTTATTTGGAAATGATCTCTAATTAGCAGATTATCGGTAGGGCCTTTGTTATGTCCACTTTCAAATACTTCAATCCAGAAAGAATTAATTTAAAAAATGACAGCCTCCACTTCTTCCACCACCTGGTGAGAATTAAGACATTTGTTTTGTCTACTTGTCCACTGTCCTTGACTTGTTCCAGCTAGCTGTTCTGCAGATTTTTAATTTCTTTAGGCCAACAGATTGTCCCTTAATGGTGTCTTTTGGCAACACTATGGATGATAGCAATATGTATGTCATCCTTCTGTAAAGGAAACATCAAATTCTTGAGAGAAAGATATTGTACTCGCATTTATTATACACACTGATTAAAGATGATTGTTTATATATATGTTGTGTTGCCTATATTACACATGCTGTGTTTAATAAGCCTTGGAATATACAGTTTTAAATTCAAACCTTTATGAACCTCTTTGTCTGAATACTAATGCAATATTCCTAATTTAAACTTGAGCATTTCACATAATATAATTAAAAAGACCCCTGCAAATTTCTATAGATGTATGGTGGAGAGCATTCTGACTGGTTGCATGACAGCCTGGTATGGAGGCTCCAATGCACAGGATTGAAAGAGGCTGCAGAGGGTTGTAGACTCAGCCAGCTCCATCACGGGCACAACCCTCCCCACCATTGAGGACATCTTCAAGAGGCAGCATCATCATTAAGGACCCTCAACATCCGGGACATCGCCTCTTCCTGTTACTACCATCGGGGAGGAGGTACAGGAGCCTGAAGACCCACATTCAACAGTTCAGGAACAGCTTGTTCTCTTCCCCAGTCAGATTTCTGAACGGTCCATGAACACTACTTCATTTATTCCTTTTTTTTTGCACTATTTATTTGTTTTGTAATTTGTAGTAATTTTATGTCTTTGCACTGTACTGCTGCTGCAAAACAATAAATTTTACAACATAAGTCATGATAAACCTGATTCTGAAGATTAATTCTTGATTGAGAAGTTTGCCTTCTCATCCCATCTTGACTGTTTTCTGCTGGGCTCTAATGAGGCAATGCTGCTACTGGTTTCCAGCCTCCCATCTTAGGTTGAGGCATTCACTGGGGTGGGGCTTTGAAGCAGGAAGATCAATTCTGATCTGGAAACCTGGAGGACAGGACATTTATTATTTGTGGATTGTTTTCATTCCTGGCAGCTGTCACACACAGAAGTCAGCGCAATGTGATGGTGTAGCGGCTAGCTACACACTATGAAATGAAGACACAGAGTCGCTGGTTTCAAAATCAGAGGTCGAATGCCGACCTGGGGCACAGTGCACCTTTAATGGCTGAAAACTTCCCGCGCTACAGTTCCTGCGCTGACATCACGCGCGGGTCACCTGACCTTCCCACGCGCGGGCTTTCCCAGCCCAACGCTGGGGAAGAAGGAGGGCCCCGCGCCATCTTGGATCAGGGCCTCTGACAACGTTGCGATGTCGGGAGCAGGTTCGAATGCCGGTATGGTGAGTCGCTACATAACCCCCCACAGAACCGGCAATACCGTCGCGAAAACCAGAATGGAATAAACTATGACTTGGGTGGCCGGCCCCGGTGCCACGCTTGCTGTACCACCATGGGTTGGTCCGAGTCTAAATGAGCCGGTCAACCGTAAACACCTCCTCGCGCCCCCCAATGTCCAGCACGAACGTAGATCCATTGTTCCTGACGACCCAGAACGGCCCTTCGTACGGTCGTTGCAGCGGTGATCGGTGCGCACCCCTTCTGACAAAGACAAACTTACAGTCTTGGAGGGAAGTCGGCATACGGGCCGGGACCTTTCCGTGTCACGAGGTGGGAATCGGGGCCAGGCTCCCAAGCCGCTCGCGCAGCCGGTCGAGCACCACAGCAGGTCCATCCTCTGGACCCTGAGGGGCTGGCAGGAACTTGCCCGGGACGACTAAGGGCGTGCCATAGACCATCTCCGCGGACGAGGCACGCAGGTCCTCTTTTGGCGCAGTGTGTATCCCCAGCAGGACCCAGGGGAATTCGTTTACCCAGTTGGGCCCCTTAAGGGGGGCCATGAGCGCTGACTTCAGGTGGTGATGGAACCTCTCCACCAGCCCATTGGATTGCGGGTGATAGGCGGTGGTGAGGTGCATCCGGGAACCCCACAAGTTGGCGATGGCAGACCACAGGCCGGAGGTGAATTGAGCTCCCATCTGAAGTGATATGTGCCGGGACACCGAAATGGGCCACCCAAGCTGACAAAAGGGCCCGTGCGCAGGACTGGGCGGAGGTATCTGCAAGGGGAATGGCTTCAGGCCAGCAGGTAAAACGGTCGACAATCGTGAGGAGGTACTGCGCTCCTCGGGAGACTGGAAGGGGGCCGACCAGGTCGACATGGATATGGTCGAACCTCTGGCGGGTAGGTTGAAAATCCTGCAAGGGGTCCTTGACGTGCTGCTGTACTTTCGAGGTCTGGCAGTGAGTGCAGGACCATGCCCATTCAGAAACCTGTTTACGCGGGTCACGCCAGACGAACTTGTCGGACACCATCCGGACAGTAGTCCGGATGGCTGGGTGTGCAAGGCCGTGGATGGCATCAAACACCCGTCTGCGCCAGGCAACTGGGATGATGGGGCGGGGTCTACCCGTGGAGATATCACAGAGCAGGGTGCACTCACCGGGGCCTACCAGAAGGTCTTGCAGTTGCAGGCCCGAGCCTACCGTTCGCTGTGCCTCCGCTAAGGCGCCGAAATCCACCCCTGGGACAAAACCTGGATGGTGGGCCGTGACAGTGCATCCGCGACCACGTTCTCTTTCCCCGACAGATAGCGGATGTCAGTGGTGAACTCGGAGATGTACGACAAGTGCCGCTGTTGCCGTGCGGACCAGAGATCTGAGACCTTGTGGAAGGTGAAGGTCAACGGCTTGTCGTCGGTGAAAGCTGTAAACGGCCTGCCCTCCAAGAAGTAACGGAAGTGTCTGATGGCCAGGTACAACGCCAACAGCTCACGGTCGAAGGCGCTATATTTGAGCTCTGGTGGTCGAAGGTGTCTGCTGAAGAACACCAGCGGTTGCCAACGCCCTTCGATAAGTTGTTCCAGCACGCCTCCGACCGCTGTGCTGGAGGCGTCGACCGTGAGGGCAGTTGGGATGTCCGTGCACGGATGCACCAACATGACCACATCTGCCAAGGCCTGCTTCGTTTCAATGAAGGTGGTGTGAGCCTCTTCTGACCAGACAATGCCCTTGCTTCCGCCTGACAGGAGAGCAAACAACGGGCGCATGATGTGGGCCGCGGACGGTATGAACCGGTGATAAAAGTTTACCATACCGAGGAATTCCTGCAGGTGGGTCGGGTGAAATGGTGGATGGCGTCGACCTTTGCAGGCAGGGGCGAGGCGCCGTGTTTGTCGATCCGATGACCCAGGAAATCGACTGTCTCCAGCCCGAATTGGCATTTGGCTGGGTTGACGGTCAGGCCGAACTCCCTCAGGCAAGAAAAGAGTTGGCGGAGGTGCGTGAAATGTTGGCAGAGGTGCGTGAGATGTTCCTGGCGGCTGTTGCTGGCGATGAAGATGTCGTCGAGGTATATGAAGGCGAAGTCAAGGTCGCGCCCGACCACGTCCATGAGTCGTTGGAAGGACTGAGCAGCGTTCTTGAGACCAAAGGGCATCCGGACGAATTCAAAGAGGCTGAAAGGTGTGATCAGCGCCGTCTTCGGAATGTTGTCCGGATGCACCGGGATCTGGTGATACCCGCGGACGAGGTCGACCTTGGAAAAATGGACCGCCCATGTAGGTTGGCAGCGAAGTCCTGAATGTGCGGCACGGGGTACCAGTCCAAGGTAGTAATGTTGTTGGGGCGTCGGTAATCGCCGCAGGGCCGCCAGCCTCCGGCTACCTTGGGGACCATGTGTAGCGGAGAGGCCTGTGGGCTGTCCGACCTGCGGATGATCCCCAGCTCCTCCATTTTTTTTTTTTTTTGAGTTCCTCCTTCGCAAGGCGGAGCTTGTCTGGGGGTAGCTGCCGGGCGTGGGCGTGGAGGGGAGGGCCCTAGGTGGGGATGTGATGCTAGACACCGTGCTTGGGCAAGGTGGAGGAGAACTGGGGCGTTAGTATGGACAGGAACTCTGCCAGGACCCTGGCAAACTCGTTGGTTGACGTGGTGACTGAGTCGAGGTGTGGGGCTGGCAGCTTGGCCACACCCAATGAGAACGTTTGGAAGGTCCTGGCGTGTACTAAACGCTTACCCTGCTGGTCAACCAGCAGACTATTGGCACAAAGGAAGTCTGCCCCAAGGAGTGGTTGCGCGACGGTGGCCAGGATGAACCTCCAAGTAAAGTTGCAGATGCCGAACTGGAAGTGTACCAACCAGGTGCCAAAGGTCCGAATGGCGCTGCCTTTGGCAGCTCTGAGGGCGGGTCCTGGTGTGCAGTTGCGAGTCTCGCGGCCGGTGGGAGGCACGACGCTGACTTCGGCTCCAGTGTCCACTAGGAAACGACGTCCAGAACGCCTGTCCCACACATGCAAGAGGCTATCCGGGTGGTAGCCGTCAGCGGCGGCTGGCTCTGGTGTTTCCTGGAAACCTGCATGGTGGCTGGCCTGCTGAGCCGCTGGGTACATGGCGTGGCAACGCGCTCGACGGACGCCCCGCTCTCCTTTCTCGCCTGCCAAAGGACATCCGCCCGGGCAGCCACCTTCCAGGGTTCGCTGAAATCGGTATCCACCAGGAGCAGGTGGATGTCGTTAGGTAACTGCTCCAAAAAGATCTGCTCAAACAGCAGGCAGGGCCAACATCTCATTCATGAGCACGGAGGGGGGATCTGTTGCCCAACCCATCACGGTGAAGTAGGCGGGAGGCCCATTCGTGTCGGGAAAGGCCGAAAGTCTCGAGGAGGGTCTTGAACTTATCGTACTTCTCCTCCTCCAGGGGTGCCTGGATGAAATCCTCGAGGGCGCCCACCACGTAATAGTACTTGGTGTTGTCCCTAGTGATCCGGCGAACCTGGAACTGGGCCTTGGCCTGGTCGAACCAGACACAGGGCCGGAGGGTCCAGAAGGTGGGCAGTTGAAGGGCTACTGCCTGTACCTCTTGCCGTGCAGACATCGTGGCTCCAAAAACGTTTGGGCCCGTCGGGATCACCAATGTAGCGGCTAGCTACACACTATGAAATGAAGACACAGAGTTGCTGGTTTCAAAATCAGAGGTCGAATGCAGACCCGGGGCGCGGTGCGCCTTTAATAGCTGAAAACTTCCCGCGCTACAGTTCCTGTGCTGACATCATGCGCAGGTCACCTGACCTTCCCGCGCGCGGGCTTTCCCAGCCCAACGCTGGGGAAGAAGGAGGGCCCTGCGCCATCTTGGATCAGGGCCTCCTCTGATGTCGCGATGTCGGGAGCCGGATCGAATGCCCGGTGCGGTGAGTCGCTACAATGGCTTGGTTTCCTGTCTGGCAGAAGAACAGAGAACACTATAGCACGGTACAGGCCCTTTGGCCCACAGAGTTCTCTGGGAAAGGACGCAGCCGAAGATCAGCTAAGTTTTGTAATTGGGAGTACTGTGAGAGGGGTGGAGCCCACTTTCACTATCATCTGTTCCAATACAGACTCTACCTTTTCTTAACATCTCTAATTCCATCACAGAAGATAGGTTAATGATCAATATCCATATTAAGCCCACAAACTCCAGCTATCTTGACTACACCTTATCTCACCCTGCCTTTTGCTGGGACGCCATTCCTTTCTTCCAGCTTCTCCATCTCAGTTGCACCTGTTCTGTTGAGACTTTCCACACCACTGCCTTTACGATAACTTCCTTTTACCTTAACTGTTGCATTGATTCTACGATCGCCAATGGGACTGTCAACTACACCTCCTCTTGCACTCCTGCTCTCACCCCATCTTCTCCCAGAGTAAGGTTCCCCTTGTCCTCACCTTTGCCCCCATCAATTGATGATCGGCTCTATTTTCCACCACTTTCAATAGGATTTCACCACCAGACATCTCCTCCCTTTCCCTCTCCCTCCAGCATTCCAAAGGGTCCATTCTCTTTGACACCCCAGATTGCTCTTCCATCTCCAGCAACCACTCCAATTGTAATGAAGGGTCATTAACACTGACTCTGTTTCACTCTTCGTAGGTGCTGCCTGATCTCCTTCCCACTTTTTCTGTATTTGTTTGGCTACAGTTGCCTAGAAATTGGACTTCACCCAATTTTGCTGGGTTAAAATGCTGACACATTTTGTACTTGAGCCAAATTGGATTCTCCTCAAAAATAAAAACAAGACCACTCAAAAAGGCATTTGAAACAGCTTAAGGCGGTTTGCAGCCAGAAAGAAGCTTTAAAACACAGGATCTGTGCAGATCTCAATGGGATTTCACCCATTTCAGCACAACTGTTGACTCTCCGTTGGACAGCAAAGGTGGAAGCCCTTAATGGCACATTCCCCATGGCAGTCATCAGCAGACACACACTGTGGTTAATCTGGAGGCAAGAGAAGCTGCAAGGGAAAGGGAGAGAGCTTAGAAAGTCCTGATTAATGAAATACATGCCTGGAGGTAGATCCTGTGTGTTCAATGCACAGTGGAGGGGAGCAGAAAACCTGGGAGGGCCATTAGAAAGCCTGGTAGGAGATTAGGGCTGTCACCACCAAGACTAATGTTAGTATTAGACATATACCCTAGGTATAGTTTAACAGGGAGGTGGGCATTAGAAATGTACTGATATTTTTATTCTGTTGATCATGTTTGGGCAGAATGAATTGAGTATGTCAAACTATTAATTATAAAAGCTACAGTTTTAAGTATATACACTCACTCACAAAATGTTATGAATGGAACTTGACAAGGCATGCAGAGATGCTTGCCTAAAGTGAGAGATTAAAAAGGCCAGGAACAGGACGTTCAATAGTTCAACACTGGCTGCTTAAAGTGTAGCAGATGAGGCCAAGAATAGTTGGGTAAGATCATTTATCACAGGAATGTTAATTGTTCTATTACTTGAGAATTGGGAGATGTGAAGGAAGATTTGTGTGATCTGTAGGTAACAAGGTATCTAAAGTGCAGGAGTTTGGTGGTGCCAAAGAAGATCACAAAGATCTCCTACCCTGGCCTATGAGCAGGGTGATGAGAACAGCATGGAGGGTCTGTGGAGTAGACAGAGGTGGTTATCTGTCCTTAGCCACATATCACTGTATAAGTATAAAAGTTTCTGTATTCCAATGATCTGAGACTCTCTCGTCAGAACTCTCATCACCATGCTGATATCAATTGAATAACATCTCGACAGATGAGAGTCCCCATTTATTAGAGAAATGTCACAAGATCTGTGAAGGTGAAGTTCACACCAGTGACAAGGCTGCTGTCCTATACAGATGTACTGATCATAGACACTCACATGCACAAACTGTGAAGCAGACAATTACTAGTCCATCATCAAACTTCAGATCCCTTCTAAGACACACGCTTCTATGAGAGAATGATGAAAAGGATGTTTGTCATCATCTGTTAACTTCCTTTATGCTATAACAGCAAAGAAAGGAGGGAGATTTGAGCAGGACACCAGTCTCTTCTTGGGCAGAGGGGCTATAAAGGAACAAACCACATCTCTAAAGGAGAAATTGTGGAATCAGAAATAAAAGCAGAAAATGTTGGAAACCCTCAGCTGTGCAGTATTTTCCAATTTATGAACAAAGTCAACTTAAGGATATCTGTAATCATGGAATCCATTTGTTACCTGGGGACAGCCTGTATCGTCAAACTGAAAAGCCATCTTTAAAAATTAATGGCCTGGGATATTTGAGGCAAATGGTGTGCTGTGAAATTCCACAAACTAATTTGCCTGGCTTCACTGTCCTAATGCTTGGAAGGGGAAAAGCAGGGTCCAATTATAAAATTGATATATAATACATACACATACAAATATATACATACACATACATATACATGTATGTGGGATGGATCGTGTTCAAGCTATAGCTGACAGAATCGTTGCTCTGCTTCAACCTCGTTTTGATGATGGATTCACTTGGGTGTTGAAAGTACTCTAAATACCCTAGCCTTTCAGTCAGATTGCTGAACTTAGAGAATAAATAAATTCTTGGTAAATTGGTTTGTTATTGTCACACGTACTGAGGTACAGTGAAAAACTTTGTTTTGCATGCCATCCATACCAATCATTTCATTACAACAGTGTAATGAGGTAGAAAAAGGGATAATAACAGAATGCAAAATAAAGTGTTACAGTTGCAGAGAAAGTGCAGTTCAGGCAGACAATAAGGTGCATGGCAATAATGAGGTAGATTGTGAGGTATATACAGTAACACAGGCTTTGGATTGCTCAAAAAGGATGGTAAATGCTATTTATTCCATAAACCAAACAAATCTGTGCCAGTTACATTCATATCATGGCTTTTGATGGTCACTTTCAGCCTTGATACCATTCTTCATACATAAAACACCTTCGACGTTTATTATCAACCACTGTTAGGTTTCTCAGAGAGACGATGATACATTAAAGCACCATGGGCTAGGTTTACCTGCAGGTGTTACATGTGGATCAATGGCCAGTGGTAATACAGTGGTGCAGCTGGTAGAGCTGCTGTCCTGTGGCTCCAGTGACCTGGGTTCAATCCTGACATCTGGTGCCGTCTGTGCAGTGTTTGCACGTTCTCCTGTAACTGCACGGGTCTCCCTTGGGCGCTCTGGTTTCCTCTCGCATCCTAAAAATGTGTAGGGTGGTAGGTTAATTAGCCGGTGTAAATTGTCCCTGTGTGCAGATGAGTGCTAGAATCTGGAGGAAGTTGAACGAAATGAGGGGAGAATAAAATGGGTTAGGATGGGATTAGTGTAAATGAGTGGCTGATGGTTGGCATGGACTTGTTGGGCTGAAGGACCTATTTCCATGCTCTGTCTCTGACTCTATGACACAATATTCCCTCTTTCCTACATATTTCAGTACAGCAAAGGCGATGGCCCTTTTGGCCCCTCAAATATATGCTGGCTCACAGATCAATCCCAGTCAGCAGTCCTGATGAAGGGTTTCGACCCGAAACATCAACTGTTCATTTCCCTCCATAGATGCTGCCTGACCCACTGAGTTCCTCCAGCATTTTGTGGTTGTTGCTCCAGATTTCCATCATCTGCAGTCTCTCTTGTGTAATCTCACTCCCCCATTAACTTTTCCCTGTAACCTATTCTCCCTGCATTGCATCAATTCATCCCAGATTCTACCACTCACCTACACACTTGGGACAATTTATAGTGACCGATTAACCCACACATTTCCGGATGTAGGGGCAACCAGAACACGTGGGGGGGAGGGACCCATATGGTCACAGGAAGAATGTACAAACTCTACACAGACAGCACCGCAGCTGGGATTGGAGCTGTGACATTGTGCTGCCTGGGAGTCCATGTCTACTGAGGACTGGGCCACATTATGATGGCCCAGATTTATGAAGAGTGCTAGCTTGTAAGTCAGAGAAATATCAGGTGGCCAGTGGGATGATCACCCAGTAAGCAGTTAGGCAGGTCCTGAGTAGGAGGGCAATCATAACGTTGATAAAGTGAGGGTGGGAGAGAGCCCTGACAGTGGCTGTTCTTAGGGATCCTAGAGAGCAATTGCTCAAAAATTATGATTATATACTTAAGTTTTTTGGGTCTTTTACTCTTCACAACCTGGCTTAAATGGCTGGAGTGTGGATGGCAAGTGTTCAGCCAATTTTTCCCTCCCAAACTGCACTGTTTTTATGCGTGGCATTGTCCCCAATGTGGATATAATTAAGAGATACCACATGATGTCAACTGCTCCATAATACAAGGGCTCAGGAAACTTGGTTACAGATATAACCAGATAATTATTGGAGTATGATCTTAAATTCCTTTCTACCCCATTCCTGCTGGGCAGGCTGTTCTGACCCAAAGTGGTTCTCTTCCCACAGATGCTGCCCAACCTGCTGAGTGTTTCCAGCATTTTCTACTGTTGTAGGAGGCAAGCTTTCAGCTGACATGCATACATCCAGCTGGTGGATACAAGAGCCCAATGGAGGAGGTGAGGTATGGTGTAGTTTCTGTGCTGGTGGGCTCAGGCCACAGTTTACAGGGTTGAGTGGCACTCACAAGGCATGCCTGCTGTCAGAATGCAAAGAAATAAAACCCAATCAAGGATGTTGGCTCAGGAAAGGTAGGCAAATGGGTTTATTTAGGAAGAAACACCAAGATACATGTGAATAATAATAGTACATCAAAACTTATGGGTTGGATTTGTAATACAACACTTGAGCCAACCAGATCTGTAACTGAAAGCATTTACTTCCTTGCCCCCACCCTCCCAAAACCCCTCCCTAGTTTAATGTCAAGCAACCCACCCTCTTTTACTCCACTGCCTGAGTCTGCCCAAACTGGATACTTGACTTAATGGCTTGTTTTACCAAGAGGATGAGCAGCAGCCATTGTATAAGCATAGTGAGATACTCCCATAGAATGAGCACACCTTCACTTGTGATATGATTTGCCATGACCTACCATCCGGAGACTGATCTGTGGACACCTGGCAACAGTAGCAAGGTGGTTGAGTCTCCTGTTCTGGGAAAGGTACAAGGACTCTGGGTTAGGTCATGGGCTTTGAGAATTTGGAACCAGTGGGAAATGGGGGAGAAAAAAAAGGGGGAGTGGGGTTGTTGGTGAATGGAGGCTGATCAACAATCAGTGGTTGGTGGGTTTGGGGGGGGGGGGGGTGGACAGAAGATGGGAGAGAAAGGGAAGGGAGGTGGGGAAGAACAGGGCCTCCCTCTGGGGCAGAGCAAATAGCTGGAGATTGGGGAATGGTGAATCATGGGAAAAGGGCCAAAGAGCAAAGAGGAGACAGAGGGAGGCCTGAGCAAGATTACATTTTTAAATCACCTTGCCATTGGCCCAAGACTTTGCTCAGTTAAACCTGGTTGCCAGCTGGTGTGTAATGGCTACCCCACATTGAAAGAATATGCACAGGAAAGTACTGTCACTCAGAACCAAACAGTAAGTCATTGAGTCAGAGGACACCTAGAGGAGGAATACATTAGCAGTAAAGTGTCTGACTGCCAAGTTTTTCACCTTCTGGAGTTGCTTTGCAGTGTTAATCACAGAATGTTCAGGTCAGTCAAATCCTGATTCTAGCCCATGTTCTCCACTAGTGAAATGTAACTTTTAAAGGATGCAATTGTGCATAATACTGGTAGCTTGTTTAGCAGTTGACACAGTCCCTCTTCAAGAAAAGTTATAACCAAACAACTTGGCAGAGAGTATAGGAAAGAGTTCTACTTTCTCTGTACCCACTGCTAGTGCTCTAACTAATTAAATGTTTGTGTAATATGTAAACATATTACCCTGACAATTGGAATTTATTGGATCTGACTTTTAGTCATGAAAGTCTTCAGATCTCAACCCTCACTTCCTAATGAAGGTTTGCTCTGACACTCACTGCTAATTGAAAACTTACTGAATGTCATTGCTTGATTTGACAAACTTTAATCACAATCCCACAGAAAGGTAGACAAAATTAACTAGTTTACTGATAGCTACATGATTATGCCAAAAGACTTGTTGCACAACAGAGTTGATAGTGGATGGGTTCTGACTTAGCAAGATATGCAAGCTTTGCATCTATTGATTCCAATGGTTATATTTAGCAAGGCAAGCTTGAGAATATATAGAGTATAAAAACAACACAAGCGTTATAGCCCATTGGAAGAAATCCATGCCATTTTTGATGATTCTGAATTAAGACAATTCCATCTGAAAGAGGGAGAGGAAGATGTTTCACGTGCAATGTTTTTCCAGTTTGGTGTTTGATTATATTATCAAGCAGATAAATTGCAGAATGTATCAGGATGAGAAAGCAATAAGGTTATGGTAATGGCTTGGGGTGGTGGTGAAAAACATGGAACTTAATGACAAAGTTAGATTAAGTTATAGAACAGACTGCAACAACCAAGTGTTCAGAAACAGAAGCAGCAGCTGGGAATGTTAAGTTTTATACCTTCACCAGGGTCAGCTGAAAGTCCTCCAAACAGTTCATGTAGCGCAAGATTTAAAATGTAATAACTTGAGCACTGCACTTTTCAGAAAGATTTTTAAAAATTCATACACTGTAAACAGTTTATACTGCAACTAAACCAGTAAGTGAGGGAACCCCAGATGCTGTGTTACCTTGGCTGCAGCTCTCTTCCAGGAGAAGCAAATTTAAATGCCTTTAAGGCCTCCAAAAGAAAAAAGATAAAGATTACTTCCCTGTGCCAACACACCAATTTAAGCCAAGATGGAATTGTCTTAATTCAGGATCATGAGGAATGCCAAAGTTACAGGACTCTCCTGGAAAAGTGCTAATTGTCTACCTGCATTTAAAACAGTTGGTCTCAACTCAAATCTGATCCAACTTGTCCTGCATGTGGCATTTGAAGGTGCTTCCCACAGGCAAAAGCAGTACACAGACCAAAGCAATCAGCATACAGCTGATTGTCCAGATTGAGAGCACTCAAATTTTTACTAAAATCAGTTCTGGGTGAAAGAGATTACACATATTGTGACAGTTTCTTGGATGTTGTTATGTAACAGCCAATGTATTTTAATGCCAGGGGTTTTCACTCACTTAGGTGGTACTACTCTAAACTACCATTCCCCAAGAAATCCAGAGTGAGTGGAAGATGATCATGCTGGTTTTTCCCCTCTGTTGCAGACAAGTATCCTTTGGAAAGGGATTTACATCTGGGAAGGAGACTACATCGAGCATGAATAATTTCAATGGCCAATTGCTTTTGCTCCTCCAATGCTCTGGCACACAGACATTCTGGAATTGGAGGATGCTACTCTTGGCATGGTGTAGGGCAGCTTGGCTATTCACCCCTGCAAGTCATCTTTATTGAAACGTTAATTGAAGGAATACCCATGGTACTAAGGCATTCAAAAATTGTCTGGCTTAGAGACAAGGGAATATGTTAAAGCTAGATACCAAGTTGCCACAGTGGGGTTGAGGGAAGATCCTCAGCAAAATTTATTTCCACTGCAACCAGAAAAACATTCAGATAAACAGTTATTTTGAATAGGCCATTGTTAGGTAGTACAAGTTAGTTAGCACACATCACTTGCATGGAAGCTTTCTGCAATTACCACATTTTTGTATGCTCTATTTATAAAATCTCTCTGGGAAGGGCTGTGGGTTTACGTGCAGTTTAAGAAATACACAAAATTTATCCGGTTGATTAATTCTTTTGTAGCAACTAACAGACCATTATTGGTCAAGTCAATTCAAGTGCTCTTAATCAAAATTTTTGACTAGAAAAAGAAATGCTACCCAGCAGTAAATTCTAGTGGATCAACTGAATCAGTGTGTATTAGATAACCTGTAGTCTAGGTGTTGCTAGCATTTTCATAAAAGTTGGTACAGACAAATTTGGTCAATCTAATTAAGGGTCTTTGGTAACAGTTAAGTGCCAGAATTTGGGGCTTGGATTGTTGAAGGAACAGAACCAGTGTGAATGAGGGAAATTGGACATTTTCTTTTAAAAAAGTCAGATTTGAAGGAACAGAATTCAAAGCATCATAGGGCTGCAGGTTGTTTAAAAAGCAAGCAACAAATCATGAAGTAGTCAAACAAGATGTGAATTACAAGTGTTGCACACTACTGCAAGTTATAGTGTGGTTCAACCATGTCAATCCTATAAAATGGATCAAATTAAATGTGGACAAGGACCTAAGATATCCTTCAAATACACACAATGATTAGGGAGAAACAAACAATACCTGCATTAAAACATCCCAGCAAACTAGCACGAGAGCTACGTCACCAACTATCTTCAAACTATTCTGCTAAACTGTTTCTCTGCAATTACTCCTACTGATATGCCTTTCACCAAGATCCTTCTCTTCAAAAGGAACTTTCTAGAAAGGTATTATTGAATGCACTTTTGCCACTCAAACTCAATTTGCCCCCAGTAATACAATCTCCAGTTGTCATCACAGCAGCTGTATCCAGAAAGCAGGATATTTATTTGGATGGAATCAGTTTAACTGTGTCTCACTTGGGATAAAAAAGGGAGAGTCAGTTTGAATGGAAGAAATGAGAAACATTGAGGCATCCACATTTTTACTGTTTGAAAGTATAAAAAATATACTCAGTATAAATTTTTATGACCAGGTAGCAGCATTTCATTGCAATGATTGTCTCAATGCAATTTTGAATAAACCAGAAAATTGAAGGTAATTTTGAAAACAGTACAAGGCTAGTTTTGAAGATTCCACTCTGCAGAATGAGAAGCCAACTTTCATTGCACTTAAAATATTCACATTTTGTTTCACTAGCCATTAAGCTAATTAAATACTGACAAAACATTAAAATTGCATGTTATGGCTTCTGCAATCAATCATACTGAAAGGCTGGATTTTCAAAATTCATGTTTTGCTGGGTCTTCCTTTGCCAATCCTGCCATTTAATGTAGCCAGCTGCAACAGCCATGGTAACAAGCACTGAAAAATTAAGAGGGTCAGAATAAGTGAATGGAGTAGATTCACTGATTGAGATGGCTAAATGCATTGCTCAATTACAGATGCCCTCTAGAACTACATTATGTAGCCTTTTTCCAAATTAACTGTTGTAGAAAATTGGATAAAAAATGTAGTGCCATTTTCACACAATAGAGTACAAGAAACCAAGTGTTAAGGATAAGAATTTTCCCCATTTTGAAATACTTACAAATCGCAAGTGCAATCCAACCAATTCTGGAGCCATTCATGGATTTGTGCTCTTCAAGGATAGCACTTGAATTTTTACCTGTTATGAATAGATAGGACAATTGGAAGTTTGATAATTCATTAAGCTATGATCTAAAAAGCGACCACAGGTCATTTGGGGTGAAATGCCAGTTAAGACTTAAGTTCTGAGTAGTGTACCATTATATTTTGCTAAAGCTGGAGGAATATACAATTTAGAGCTATAAACTTCAAAAATTGTGATTTAAGGCCCTAATCATATTAGCTTCCCATTGCAAATTCAAATGCTCTCAAAAAAAAAGGTTCATTTTGCAGTACCTTCAGGCAATGTAACTGTTGTATGAAGATTAGAAGACAGTAGTTTAGAAGTAACAGAGGACAAGGTAGACATCAATGTTGTAGTTTCTGTAGCAGTTCTATGTTGCTTTGCTGTAAAGAAACAAACATTCAAATCAGCCAAATCCATTAGTAAATACTGAAGCCATAGCCAGGCATGCCTTTTTAAAAGTTGAAGACAGCTTCAGCTGAGGAAAACAAATGCCAGTAATTTCCATATAGTTAGGCAGCAAGAGAAAGAAAGAAAGATTGGGGTGGAAATAAAAGCAGTTAATGTTTCAGGCAATGACAATTAGGGAAAGTTAGTAAACAAACATACTTAGTGAAGTGAGAAGGGTGGGACAGAACACTGATAGGTTGGAGACAGAAGCTGAATGATGCAAATACTACCAGTGACTGAAAGCTCTGTCAACCAAAATAGGACTGAAATGATAGTTAAAGAGAAAAAGGAAGACAGAAGCACTGGTGCAGGGAAGCTCTCAGGAAAAAAAAGGTACTGAGTGAGAGGAACTAGGAAAATGGAATTCTTGCAGAAAGCAGGTAGAGATGCTGGTCAACATGGTAGAGGGGACTGGGCTTGTAACGGATATTAGTCTTTAACCCATCCAGACTGGAGGGAAAAGCTAGAGGTGTTGCATCTCTTGTCTGAAGGGGAGTCAATGGACTAGGTGGAAGTGAAAACAGGTTAAAAATTGGCAGCAAAGGGTAGCAAAACCAAATTCTGCAGGGCTGGAAGCAACTATGTATTGAAGAGGATGTAGGGCAGAGTAGAATCATTACCAACAGTGCTCTCAACAGCAAGGAGAGTTCCCTTGCCCTCCACCCCACCAATCTTCACATTCAACAGATCCTCCACATTTCCATCATCTTCAAAGTGATGCTACCAGGAGAGATCTTTCCTTCTCCTTTCAGCATTCTGAAGGGAACGGCCCCTCCACTTTTCCATCTTGACCAACACCTAGGGATCTGCATGAAGCATTTGCACTTCAATGTACTCCATTCAGTGCTGTGGTTTCTTCTACATAGGAGAAACCAAATGCTGAATGAGCAACTACTTTGCAGATCACCTACATTCAGTCAGCATGGTTTGTATCAGTGCCAGCTTTTTCCTGTTTATCCATTTCCTTATATTTGCATCTCCAGACAGATCAGCTACAATCTGTAAACCTTCACCACACTCTGGGAGCACCTGTGAACACCATATCATACACCTTGTTTACTACCCTCCCTCTTCTCTGCAACTTAGCATTTCCTGGTTCTAATGAAAGTTAATTGACGAGTGTTTATTTGCTCCACTTTCTGCCTGACCAGCATTGTGTGCTTTTATTTTTCTATAGGATGTCCAGCATCTGACATTTGTATTATCCAGTTTCTGTTGTGTGAAGTCTTCAACAGGTTTTAACTGTTGGTAGTTTGCTTGCAGAAAACATAGTTTTGACTGGCCTCACATCTGACATGCAGTAATCCATTCCCTTTTGAAGTTCTCCAGAAAATTAAAATCCACAGGCACATTTTGTTCACTTGTTTAAGAAACAAACCATTTCCACATTCATCAATGTCAAGGCAACTTATAGGTCCAAGCTTGCGAACCTTCATGCACAAGGCTTTTGTTGGACTTGAACTTCATGCAAACCAGTAACAAGCTTCATCATCATCATCGATCAAAATCAAAGTGGGCACATGTATGCAACCCCCAACCCATAAATGATTTGATTGCCATATTCGATGAATAGCATTTGCTTTAAACCTGCTTGCAGTAAAAAGCAAAATAATACTTCACATTGCAGGCCATAACTTTCTACAGTTCAAATTTTTTTTTTCACAAACAGATTCTGAGACCAACATTGCTCGTTTGGGCAAATTATAACTTCAGGCAAGGACAGGTGTACATACGAAAATCCAGACAGGTCCTCCCCTGCTTACAAGCACCTGACCTGTGTATATTACAAACAATTCACAGGAATGGAACCCTGCTGTAAGCTAGGGAGGACCTGTATTCTACAATTAGCACAATGTCAGATTACATTCCCATTCAAAGGCATCAAAAGGTTTGTATTGGTGTCATATCTAGGAACTACACTCTGCACAGTAAAAGGCATGTCCATGTCAGCCCAAGTGTCCTTCAAATATTGCCTAACAAGTGCTAGGATAAATATGAACTCTCATTTGGTTTTTGCCAACTTTCACTTGAAACTCTCCCTTCACTTTCTTCCCAACTGCACATGACTTCAATGTTATCCTCTGCATTTGCATCATTGAAACAAATATCTGATGAATCTTTTCCTCAAAGTTTAATGAATGGCAGACATCAGTTGACTTCAACTCAATTGGAAGGACTCCTCCTTTAATGCCAATATTCTGAAGTTGAGTACTGAACACAGGCTTCATATGTAATGAATCTATATGCTGAGTTCTGGATATTAACAGTATACATTTCATACCTATTCTACACGACCGTCCATTCAGATCCAGCTCCTTTCCAAGTGGACACACGCATGTGTATTTCTGTGATTGGCTGTTAAACCAAGGAGCAGGAAGGCACATGAATTCACAGCCTCCATTCTTATTTCTGCTACACCAATTTTTACCTATGAGCAAAAAAGTACAAACCGTCAGGTACAAAGCACACTATAATTAATGTTACATTTGCAGTGCATAAGCTCTTGTCAGATCAGCAGTTGACAAATCATGCAATAGAAATGTGGGCCAAACCATGCCAACTTTTATAGGTTCCAATTAGGACAACTACATTCAGCTGTTGAAAGTCCAATTGCCACAGTTGCAGGATTTAGAGGATTCCTCAACTTGCCTTGGATCCTATGCCAAGCAACATTTGCTTTAGGATCAATGTTAATAGGCATTACATCAGGAAGCAAAAATTATGGGCCCAAACATCAGTTAACATTTAAAAGAGAAAAGAAAAAACATTGACAACTGGCAACACCCTACCACTTTAGGCTATCAGGGAAGTTTTGGAGCAAGGCATCCACATTGCCTTGCCCCAATCCAGACTTAATTCCCAGAGGCCAAGACTAGCCATCCCATCCAAACCCCAAATAAAAACAGTACAACGTAACCTAGCTGAGCTTTTCCAAAGTTCAATATCCTTTTAATACTCAAAAGCTAAAGTTGCAAATGTTCAGTTTTGATACCAGGCTAGGATACATGGATGCAACCCCATAGCAAGACTTATGGCAAAGGTGTTGGTACAAAGGAGCTAGAGATGGTTATTGTAGGGGCTGCACTTCAGTGGTAGAGTTGGATTAACAAGATGGCAGATTACGCTTGCCTCAAGTTCAAAAACTCAATGTTTGATTAATTAAAACACCAATTGCTGGCTACTTTGGTGCCATAGAAAGTTCATGGTCAACACCAACACTTACGCAATTCTACAACTCATTAGCAAATAGCTAGTCAAAATAATCAAGGTCAAGTAATCATGCTGTAGCAAAAAACAATAAAGACCACATTATGGCATTGGGATGGAAGAGTGGTGTTGTAGATATCCAGCTCCAATATCACCAAATTGTAGATCAAGTTTGGGCCTACTAGGACAATCCCATTGTAATCAAATAGGCAAATAACTGGCAGAAATAAATTTTCTGATACACAAAGCCATGATAAAGGTTAAATCATACCAAGTGGCTGTAACAGCTCACTGTAGACAATAATGTCCCGAGGTTCATGAAGGTTGGAAGCCAAAACATCTACATCCCCTGCATACTTGTTAACTTCATAGACTGCTTTGGTCTCCCCATCAATCCAGAAGACTGTATCCTAGAACAAGATCATTTATATCAAACAGTAGCTTATGCTTTAATTGGATCACTACACAATATACATTGATTTTATTCAGATAGCGAAGTACAATTTAACTGTTATCCTTCTCTGGTTTATCAAATAATTGTAATTTCAGTTATTTAAAAATGGACCAATGACAGCATTTAATATACTGAACAGAAATCTTGCAGTTAAATTGTACTATTGAGAGAAGTCAGTCTGAACTAGAACCCTGTAAATCTTAATTATTCAAAAAATGGAAAGTTTTACCTCAAATGCAGCAATAGCAGAAGGATGAATAAGGAATTCTAGTGACCACAGCACTGTTCTTCTATCCTGACCATTTAGGCCTACACTTGATAACATGTGCAGCTTTGAATCAACCCAATACAAACGGCTTTTCACAAGATCTGTGGACAAAAGTTGAATGGCTAAATCATTCTAGTGCAGGGTACGCGTTTCCTGAAAGACATATTCTTACCAAGTGTAATGCCAGTTGGCCACTGAATCTCTCTAGTAACAAGTTGTTGGCGGTTAGCACTATTCATTCCTGCTTTTTCAATCACTGCTGGTTCACCACAGTCTGACCAGTAAACAAACCTTAGAGCCAAAAACAAAATCAATAGACTTGAATTTTGAATGTCAAATTTGACTATTAACACATTAATTTTAGTTTTGCAAAGGCACTGGGAATTTTGACCATGCAAACATTTTCTTATTAGTACAAGAAATCTGCAATTAACAGATTGGTAAATAATTGCAAACAGAAACCCAACTGGGACATCACAGCCCAAGAGATTTTTGTCATATTCAATTTTTCTAAAATCTTGTCTTTCCCTCAAAATTAATGGTACTTCCTTAAATCAGGAAGAAGAAACTATAGCAGAGATCCCCATCCCATTTTCTCAGAATCATTAAAATTCTAGAGGACAGTCCAAGCAATATTAAATATTCATACATGAACTGGTCACCATACTACAGGAAAAATGCCAATCCAAGATTATTAGAGTAGAAATACTGCAGTCACATGTCAAACTATAATAGTCTACTTGTGCTTTATCTAGTTATTCATTCATGCCCGTTATGCCATTTAATAAGTCTTTTGCTTCTGTGCCATTTTTCTACACCAATTTCAATATCCCTCCATTCCCTTATACACAGTTACACAAAAAAATTCAGTACCCAGTTATTGGATCAACCGCTATAGAAGCTGGCTCTCTCAAGTCTGTGTCGAAAAGAACCTTCCTTTTGCTTCCATTAAAAGTAGCCACAGATATCGTCCTATCACCTCGATCAGTCCAATAGATATGCTTGTAGACCCAATCCACTGCAATTCCTGCAGGGGATCCTAGAACCTGAATTCTGGAAATCAGAGTTGGATGTTCCCATTTATCCAAGGACACACTGCACAAAGAATGCAAAATGGAAGCTGATTAATTTTGTATATACATCCCATTACTTTGAAATGCAAAAAACAATTTTGTACCACTACAATGAGCTAGATATTAGTGGCACTGGTTGAAGAATGAATGCTTATCTAGGACCAACAGTTCTGTTACTGCACATGGACAATCCATCTGAATCAAATAGGGTCTCAGCTAACATTTTATCACTAAAATAAATCTCAATTTAATATTAGAGGTGTTAACAATTCATATCAGGAAATGGAATTTGAACCCACCTTTAAACTTGCTAAGGCAAGCTGAATTAATGATTTAAAATTAATATCCAAGTTGTTCAAAGTTGACACAACCAGCAGGCAAGGAGTTATTTTGGCAAATTAGCAGCTGGGGATTTACACTGCATTTTGATTCACTTTAGTTATCAGACATTAGGGCAACAACTGAATGAACAATTAGGTGCTCACACAAGTTGCATGTGTATTTTCATTAGGATATGTTATATAACCAGATAGAAAGATTGCTACATCCTATATTTGAACTGGGCAAAACAGTTTGAATCAATGTCTCATTTTAAACCCATTCATTGTAGACTTTTAGTATGTTAAATTTTCCTGCAGTACATGCAAATGTTAACAATTCAGCAAGATTCAAGTCAGTTCAAAATAGAGTTACCTGAAAATAGCTTGCTGTGCCAGGTCAGCCCAGAAGATTATCTCCTCTGCAATATCAGCATCCAGTGCTATGGCATTTCTTGGCTGCAGAGGTAATTGGGTGTACTCCTGGTGATGTAGCCCTAACTTCCGGATATCATGGTGATTAGTGAAGATCAAGAAAGGCTCTTTTCCTGTAAGATTTTAGAAGAAATCACCCTTAATAGCAGGCTGCTGTTAAGTTGTAAATGAGGTTCCATTTCATTATTACATTGTGCTGCAGGTATTATGTACAGTGAATTTCTAAAATTCAGTCCAGTTTTGTAAAGAAACTAAAGTGCATTTCTTGCACAAAGCTGAATTTAGACAACTTTAGCAAACAGAGGCCAAATGAAAGCTCAGCTAACATTTGCAGGACTTTTGTTCATTGCCCAAGGGATTTCCGAGGATCAACACGAGGAAGTCCAAGGAAATGAATCTAGTACAGGTTTGTTAGGCCTTATTTTATCCAGAAATCAAGCATTCATGAATAGGAAGAGTCTGTGCAGTTACATGTTCCCACTTTTCTTTCTAGTATAAATTTGTTCTCTATGCTGAGTTGTTTTCATGACAAACATCCTGACAGGTCAGCAGCTATGCTCTCATTAAAAGCAAACAGTATAACAGCTAGGAGGAAGAAATAAAAATCCAAATTTGGGAAAAATGCTACATTATGCAGGGCATTTTGGTTGGAAACTTAAAGAATACATCTGCAAAGCAAGATTAGTTAACATTAGACAACTCCATGATCCGGAAAATCTTAACATGACTTGGGCACAAATAGAATGTTTGTGCCCAATTAATGGGACAAATAGAATACTCATGACAAAACTTGAGTGGAGATGGAGGACATTTAATTGATGCCAATTTATACCAGGTCTTCAAAATTAACAGCTTCATGAATCTAGACATGTTGCTGGATAATCTGAAAATAGTCTCTGGTAGGGGTCATTCAAAACATACATTCAGCCGTGCCATTTAAAAAATAAACTTACCCATCGACTTGCAAACCCAGTTAGTTAGATCCATGTGATATCCTTTATGACACTCACACTTGTAGCTTCCTTCCAAGTTAATACAAAGTTGACTGCAGGTGTCAGGATCTTTACATTCATCAATATCTGAAAATAAAGCAATTTCTCAATTATCTTCTCTTATACACTATGGCCTACTCAAACAATGGGGTCCAACTTACCTTCACATGTTTTATTAACCAATATAAAGCCAGTAGGGCAGTCACATTCATAGCCAATGACAAGGTCCTGACAAATGTGAGAACAACCTCCGTTGTTTGACAAGCATTCATTCACATCTGGAGGGAACAAAAAGTGGGAATTCCACTCAGGATTACTCCCAATCCAGAAATACAATGCATCAAAATTTAGAAATGAAAATATTGTACATGGACAATTAAAAGAGCATTTTAAAACCATTTCAATTGATTGAGAAAATGAACTGTCAAAACTAATGTTTAACTGCTTATGTACTTTTAGGAATTCTGAATCCACAGGACATTTGCAAGGAACTTCCTGCAAGTTTTCAGAGATGCGCTTAAGATCTACTTGCACATTAGCCAACTCCCTGCCATTCAGATTTTTATTTTCAATTAGCTATTCTTAAAGGTTGTATAAAACATTAAAATTCTTTCCCAACACTGGTGAACTATTTCTATATCATACAGGGTGGTGGATAAAAATGGAGCAATGGAATTTCAGTTGCCCCATTTTAATGTTAAAAGGTATCTAGATCAGATGCTAAAAGCTCAATAGCCATTGCCACCAAAGCCCATAAACTTAATTTAATATTTTTCATATCAATCATCCTTGTGGCTGAGATTGCCTTTTGGTATCAACTGAAGGTAGTGTGGTGCAAGTGCATTCCCTCAAAATTGATTTGATGCTACCATGTTTGTAGTATGTAGAGCTTAAACCTAGCAAGCCAGCATTCAACTAAGTCAGAACTGGATTCAAACCACTTCATCCACACAGGTCCTCTAGTGGAACTATTCAGTTAGAGTGAAGGGAAATAGTGAAATTTAGTTGTTGGGTAAAGTACTAATTATGGCACGTCAGAAGAGTAGACTGGCTATTTGGCAATGGTTCACCTATAGGATTAAATCAGCCAAAATACATTTAGTTCACATGTGAAGGCTAGAATATTTTCAAATTTCAGTTTTCTCCTATGCTCTCATCCAATTTTAAACTTATTCCAAGAGTATGACAAACATGCAGAACAATTCAACAGTCAATCTTCAGACTTTAAAGCCTTGGTAGCAAATTTAGCACTGCATAATACCAACTCTGGACATAAATGAATTTAAACCAAATATGAAGTTCAAACAGGATGTGGTTTGATTAAATAAAACAATACTGATTCCTTGCTTTTATCAGTTTGTGATTAAACCTCAATACAATATTTTAAAATCATTAGTGTTCATAAATCCTGAAGGACAATTGTCAGTATTATTGATCTTCCTTCTGGGATGAAAGCTAATAAATACTGAAGGCCACTAAATATTGGCTCTATTGCAACATAATCCAATTTGGAAATAGCCTTTCCAATTTCTCCACGAAGACTTGATTACTGGATTAGTCACTTGGCTAGAATAGCCGACCCAAAGCAATCTCTCCAACTCACCATAACAGCAATACTGACAAATTTTATTTGATACCAGTTATATACATAAATACATTTGATAAATATTAAAAACACAGACCAAAGGACCAAACTTTGATCAGATTAACCCCCACCATTCTGCCAAATCCACTTACTGCATTTTCCCAAGAGTTCATCACTCCAGTCTTTGCAATCCTGCTGCTGATCACAGACTTGCATAATATTTACGCATTCACCACTTTGACACCTGAAGTCCATGGGCCCCATACATTCCACAACTATAAAAACAGAACAGAAGTTTGAATACTTCAAGATACTCAAGGTCAATGTTACAGTATATTTATGCACTCACCCTTTTCACAGTTGAGTTCATCACTACCATCAGCACAATCAGCAATTCCATTACATCGACTACTTCCAGTGATACATTTACCATCGCTACATTCAAAGTAATCTGGTCTACATGTTTGAGGAGCTGGAGAAAGAGAAAACCATAATTATGCATTACAACCACAAGTTTGTGGCTCCAGTTTACAGAAGCTGACCATTTGCAATGCCACCCAATCAACAGTTTTGCTCAAGCTGCAGATTTCATTTCTTCAGTTAGATGGGCAACCTTAAAATCTGTATAATTTTATATCTGTTAAATTTTGTTCAAGGAAATGAGACTTCTGGTATTCTGTAGAGCCAAAGACCTGAAATCAGGTTAAATACGCCTTAAATCTAATGAGATACTAAACTCCTTTTACCAGAAGTTCCCAATCTTGTTCCCTTCCTGCCGTTAACAGCTTGCACTTGTAACAATTTGTATACAAATGGTTTTAAAATGCATGTACAATCACAAGTAGCAGCACATTAAGAGGTCCCATACAAGGGAAATCCAACCCAACTTTCTCATAGCATTTGGTACAATCTATACCCACCTACTGCCTGTAGGTTACATCCACCCCCCACAACTTAGCATCCTGCTGCAGACTGCCAAACAGGTCCTTTTCAGCCTCATGTCCAGCAGCTGGGACCTCAGGTGGAATAGTGCAGATGGAGGTCCTGCCCTGGAACACTACATTTTCAGAAGGCAAACTGGGATGGAACTTTGCTTCCTGTCAAAGTTGTGATCTAAAATATTAGCATTTGACATTTCTACATCAGAGCTATGAAACTGAAGTTAAATTGTTCAGATTTAAATTAAACCTGCCTTCTCCTTTGCTTTCCAATCTACAGGCCAGGAATCCCCACAATTTCAGTGGGATCTCAGATCCTATGCTTGGACATTGTGGGCTGAAGGGCCTGTTCCTATGCTCTAAATATGTTTATGTTCTATGTTTGTCTGGTTTGCACATGGAGTCCAGCAATAGAGTACCATGACTGATGTTGCATGTCACTAACTTAAACCTTGGACTTTCCTGAAAATGGCTGAACACAAGCACTCACTTCAGGACCACTGGTGACAGCCAGCAAGATTCAAGCTAATATTGCATTGAAGCTGTGGCCCAGGTAAATTGATAAAGCAATCATAGGCAACCTTTATTAAGTTAATTATCTTCATTTTTGCTTTTATACATCATACATTGAAAATGTGCAAACTGGAGTCAGGAGGCTTAACCTTGTGATATGTTCCACACAGGGTTATTGAACAGCACTGTTTATGGCTGTAATTCAAGTGTCTAAGAGTGTTGAAAGTGGACTATCAAGACTTGCTGAATAATGCACATGGGTATGCAATTAGTGCCATGTGGCACAAGTCAACTAGGTTCCTCTAGAACAGGTTAAAAATCTACTGAACAACCAACTTGCTAATTATAGATCAGTGAAAAATTAGCCCAATGATCCTTTCCTGGAATGGGGAAAGGAAATTAGACATGGACATCCCCCCCCTTTCTTTCCAAATTGGGAGCTTCTTTTCAAAGCACCTTATTTGCTTTTCTTTGTGAAGTCTAGGACTGCAAAGACTTGAAACTGCAGCACAGGATCTTACTTGAAGAATGTCCTCGTATCTGCTAAAGAATGGAAGATTGACGCAAGTGCAATGCTGTGTGCACTTGAAATTAGCTTTACTTTACATGCGACTGTTTTAAAAATAAAACAAGTGTCACCATTGCCAATAATTTTTAATGTTTCCACTTGGTGGACAATGGCAATAAGCATCAGGACAACTGTAGATAAGTCACTTACGACAGCTGGCTTCATCACTTCCATCCTTGCAGTCAGTATCCCCATCACAATACCATAGGTAATGGATACATTCACCTGAACCACACTGGAGTTCATTTGGAGGGCAGGTGACAAGTGGAGCTGCTGTGTGACCACAGGTAGCTGGAGATTCATCAGACTGGTCAATACAATCAACACTGTGGTCACATACCCAACTCAGGGATATACACTCTGAAGAATTAAGGCACTGGAACTCGTGAGAGCCACAAACTGGTGGAACACAGCCTCTTTCATCACTTCCATCACCACAGTCATCTTCACCATTACATGCAAATGCCTTGGAAATACATCGTCTATTAGCACAAGTAAACTCTGATGGCTTGCAAGTAATTAGATCTGAAAAACAGTTGAAGTCACACTTAAGGAATGCAGGTTATACATCCCCTTGAAACTGCTTCACCACTGATTATGGCCAACCTTGTCCCTCTACTTACTGTACGTACTACTCCACCAGCTCCAAGCTTCTTAGTGGAAAAATCTCAGCTCAATGAACGAACATCCACAGCTTGGGAGGTAGAGACATCCAACAATTCATATCTAACCTCAGTCACAAATACTGTGCCTGTTATACCATGATTATCCAGACCATAGCCCAAGTAGCCACATCTTTCTATGTGCATATCAATCCCTCATTTTTGCATCTTAGCAAGATTAACATTCAAAGCTTAGAGATGGAAGGAGCATCTCCTCATGCTAGGAATCAAATTTATGTTCTAATTCAAAAAAGAATAGTTTGTTAGATTTTAAAGGTACTAGAACCTTCAGAACAGAGGGATATGACTTAACTCATGTTAAGTAAGTTAGCCTAATGGTACATTTAACGGAAGTTTAACAAAGTAAATTGCACAAGTATCAGATTACTATCACATCACATAGAATCCATCTACTAGTTAAAAAGTGGAAAATTTCAGGACAACTTCAACACCTGTCAAACCCAGTGTCAACATTTTTGATCCATGCTATATAGAAGGCATCTCCCTCAACTTGCTACATTTACAGGAATGGTGGAAGCAGCTTGAACAAAATTGCAGAGGTGTTGGCCTGATCTGGTCAATTATTGGAGAATGTCTTAGCTTGCGAATATTGAACTTTGCTCTTTAGCACCAATTGTCTAAATACATTAAGGTTTTAATGGTTTCCCTACAAAATAAAGCTAGAGAAGTAAAGTCATGCTATTGGACTAGCAGCTCAGCAAGAATTTCTCCTCCTCCTCCTCACTACCCCCCTCCATCCAAGTTTAAGTGAAGCTGTCAGTTTCAGTATTCCCTGAAGGTCTGCCCATCGTCCATCTAGTTTCCAGGACTGTTCCCATGCAGATATGGCAAGATATGCCCTATCAAACTACTTAAGACTAATCAATTTAAGGATTGGTAATAAATGCCAAAACTCGTCAGTAATGCCCACAGCCCAAGAACATTAAACACTAGAAGTTTTTGGACATAAGAAAGTGGCCTTGTGCAAAGTGTTATTTTAACAGTCAAATTTAAATGGCACAATTAGAAAACAAGTACACTTACGTAATTGAATCAATTGTACTATAGAAAAGTGGTTTCTATTGTGCAACCTACATTTTTAATAAGACAAACTGGGGAAAAAAGGGAAGAGACCAGGCCAAGTGAAGAGATCTGCATTAGACGAGAGAATTTCCATTGTCAACCTACCACAGTTTTCTTCATCACTACCATCATCACAGTCTTCTACTCCATTGCATTTCCAGGAAACTGGAATACACTGAAAACCAAGGCCACATTTCATTTCATCAGTGGGGCAATTTATCAGATCTGTAATAAGAAACTGGGTTTCAGTTAGTATTTTTTGTCTGGAGTATTAGTTTGATTTGTACAAATGAACAATATAGTTTGAACAAATTTAAGCACATTGTACCAATGATACTTTTTTGATGAATATTGCTTTTACAAGAAAGTTTTTGGAATAAAATCAGAACTGGTTCTTTAAAGGATGAGCACAATTGATCTCCAAAATCCCTTTTCCAGTAGGTCAGCTGGAATTCCAAAACATCCATTTCTGTAGTTTAACCAACAGTGTGCAATTCTAATCTGCAGGGTATCATTAAGACTGAATAAACAATATTGAGCATTCAAAAGTTGCAAAACTACAGCAGATGAAATGGCCAAATAGCACAATGGGTGATGTATTGAGGTTATTCTAGTGCATTAAACTAAGCTTCCCAAGTTAGCTTCCTCATTTGAGTCAGTTTAAGAATGAGGAAGCAAGTCAGGGACGGTTTGACGGATGTACAAGGTAGTAGAGGAAAATGTCAAAAGAGAACCACAGGTCTGTTCTACAAATCAACCTTTCAGGAGTCACCTCATCTGCAGACTTCAGGGAAATTTTTTGCTGAATCCATATCAGCAAAAAAATTTAAATCAATGTAGAATCCATACCAAAATCAAAAGGTACTCACAGCAAACATCATAACTTTCATCAGATCCATCACGACAATCAGCTCCTCCATCACACTGCCACTTACTTGGTATACATTGCCCATCTTGACACTTGAATTCAGTTGAACCACAATTAGCTTTGGCTAAGATAGATGCAAGCAAATTAAACATTCTCCAACACAACTAGAAGTGAAATTTTAATGTGAATACATTGAATTCAAGTGCATGCATCAAACGATTTAAAGGTTGGTCTACATCTGTGCAACATCTTCAACCGAGTTACACCCCCTCCCCCAATGGTTTATTCCACTATTTGGAGAAATAATTACAAGAAATAATGCAAGGATTATTAAATGAATTAGATTTGACTTCATAATTTTCAACTTTTCTTAAGCAGCTTGATACTTTGGGTGGGTTTGATGAGTACTAGGCTAGGGGGAATTTGGGAAAGTGTTTCAGGCAGGACCAGATAGGCTACTGAATCACCAGATTTGATCCAATCCTTAATTTCATAAACTTCCAGCAATACCAAATGGAATCTTTCCCAGTTCCTCTTTCCCACCACCCAACTACATTACACACAATAACCAAGCACACATATTTAAGCGAATCACCGATTCATGGAGGAGAGGTTTAGTCCTTTGTCAGAGTTTCATGGTCAACAGAAAATGGGAACTCTGCCCAAAATGATAAGAATTACTGTTAGATTCTACAATAAGTCTAGAGTTGTGAAAATACATTAAGCCAGCAAGTTGTGGCCATCTGTAACTGGCTTTCAATACTGCAGCACACAAATGGTATGGTGTTTGTGGAGATCTGGCCAAGAGTTTCCTGCTGCAAGTGATCAAATCCAATAACAAATAAAAATGTAAAGACCATGAATGCTTTCTAACAATACAACATTGCTACAAAAAACAGAATTAAACCTCTTGCTGAGCATCAGAAGAGCTTTTGCTAATTTTTGGTATTCGAATCTATGGTAGTTCAGATCCAGGACAAATCAACTTGCATATGCCTGCAGGATGCAGACTCAAGACAGGACTAAGTGAAGGTTGAGAGATAAATACTGTTGAATCTTGCAGAGCATTGCCACTGGCAACCAGCAGACTTGTGTGCAAAGAATGCAACATCAGGTTAAAAAAAACTGCACATGGAACCCTTAACTCCAGAATTTATTTTGGATGTTGAAGGGACTAGATTATGCTTGCCACCAGCTATCGGCTATTGCCTAGTGACAAGAGATTCTAAAAATGCAATAAGACACCAAATGCTGGAGGAACTCCGGTCAGGCAGCATTTATAGATGGAAATAAACAGTCAAAGTTTCAGGTCAACCCGAAATGTCAACTGCTCATTTCCCTCCATAGATGCTGCCCGACCTGCCGGGTTCCTTCAGCATTTTGAGAGCCATTGCCCAGTGAACCTTTAATTTACCATGCATTTTGCAATGCAGAAGTCAGACAACATTTGTCAATAGATGTTGCCAATGGACTCGGTCTAACAGCAGAGCACTGATGAGAATATGAATGCATTCATCAACTTTATGCTAGATGTTGGTACACTGACCCATTTTTGTGGTGGGGGGGCAGGGGGTGGAGGATGCAAGCACATCTGCACAAGTAGCACAGTAGTATAGTGGTTAGTGTATCACTATTACAGCGCCAGCGACCTGGGTTCCATTCCAGCCGCTGCCTGTAAGGAGTTTGTAAGTTCTCCTCATGTCTGCATGGGTTTCCTCCGGGTGCTCCAGTTTCCTCCCACATTCCAAAGACATATGGGTTAGGATGTTGTGGGCATGCTATGTTGGCACCAGAAGCGTGGCGACACTTGCAGTCTGCCCCCAGAACACTATGCAAAAGATGCATTTCACTGTGTTTTGATGTACATGTGATTAATAAAGATCTCTCATTTTGTAGTTTTAAAATGTCAAATCTACGTGCATGCCAGTCTCTCCTTAGTTATTTGCAAGGAAATTGTTTGCAAATTTTTTTTTAAATATGTAGGCTGGCTTCCATTCATGGTGATAGTACAACTTTTATCAGATACCAGCCTTAACATTTTCGAAGTGTCAAGCATCAACATCACTTCTGCTTTTCAGTTATGATTGATGTTCATACCCATAACAGATTTTAGAAAATGCCTTAATCTTCAACTTAACTGACCAAAAGTAATCCAGTTTCTTTTACTGGTTCACAGGTCAACAGCTTAATAGGATGGGTATAATTTTGCAATACTTAACCATGCTTTAATAACTACCATATCAAGTGGCTAAACTGATCAGTGACAGTGGTGCTGTGGACCATTGGATCTGGCTTGCTTCAGTCTAGCAGATTAAGCTTGTCCATAACACAAACTAATGCTACTTCAGTTAGAACCCAGCATCTCCCATTGAAATATGAAATTCATTCGACTTGATTGTACTTGTAAATGAAGCAGATTGTCACACTGGTTTAATTTATATCAAAAATTAAAATGATTCACATTGAATATAGATAAACTTGCTCAGGTAAGGAACATTGGTTTCACTACCTTCTTGGTGAAAGTTGAATTCATTCCCAGCAACTGCTCCCACTTGGGCTTAACTGACCTACCTTCCCACCCAGAGGCATCCTGGAAGGCCTAGTGAGATCTGTGCCTAGTGGACCTTAGGCACCACTCTGCTGAGGTCCATCACAAGAGCCTCAACAGGAAGCAGAGCTTGGGGTAGTACTTTCACTTGTGCCATGCCACAATTATTAGTTTAAAAACTAAGATTGCTGTAGCAAAAAAGGAAGAAACTGGATGCTATTTCCTGCCAATTTCAGGATGGGAATATCCATTCCAATCCCATGCCAGGTCTGACAGGTGTAGGATCAGAGAGAAGTTCTCCAGTACAGAGCTGGAATTCCAGCTCCACTTCTCAACTCAATAGAGCCCAAACATAGATACAAATTGGCATGTTCCAGACTTCCAGAAGCTCCACAAATTTAGGACTTGTTACTTAGGAGTGGCTGAACACAGACTGTTACCCCTAGAGCCATCAGTGATAGCTAGCATAACTCAAAACCCCAATTGTCCCCATTGGGAACACCTCCCCATTACTCCCAACTCAAGGTGGGGGCCACAAATTTTGAAAGTGATATGGAATCAAAAATTCAAGTGGAAAACTGTTCTATCACCAACCCCTGACATAACATTTAGGAGGCTGACAAGAACTTGTTATTTGACAAATTCTACATTAAGTCTTAGACTTCTGAAGTGCCTTTATGAAAAGGTTTATTGAAAGTCAGTACATTACATCTATAACTTAATCCTTCGACCATCTTCAGATTTCAAAAGGAGTGGTTGAGGACAATTTCCTTTTGAAATTAATTTGTGCATTTCTAGATGCATTGTCCTGGTTGACTATCAATAGTTAGAGACAGAAAACAAGGCAGATAGAGCAGAGGACCCTGGAGGCTGTTCCTCTCAATAACAGGTTTTCCGCTTTGGAAGCTGTTGAGGGGGATGACCTGCCAGGGCCTAGCAGCAATAGCCAGGTCTATGGCACTGGGACCAGTCCTGCTGCTCAGAAGGGAAGGGAGGAGAAGAGGAAGGCAGTAGTGATAGGGGACTCGATAGTCAGGGAAACAGATAGGAGGTTCTGTGGTAGTGAGCATGAATCCTGGATGGTATGTTGCCTCCCAGGTGCCAGGGTCCAGGATGTCACTGATCGGGTCCACAGGATTCTAGAGCAGGAGGGAAAACAGCCAGAAGTCGTGGTTCACGTTGGTACCAACGACACAGGTAGGAAGAGGGATGAGGTCCTGAAAAGTGAGTTTAGTGAGCTAGGCAGAAGGCTGAAGAACAGGACCTCAAGGGTAGCAATCTTGGGATTGCTGCCAGTGCCACACAATAGTGAAGGTAGGAATAGGAGGAGATGGCAAATAAATGTGTGGCTGAGAAGTTGGTGCAGGAGGGAGGGTTTTAGATTTTTGGATCGTTGGGATCTCTTCTGGGGAAGGTGGAACCTGTACAGAGAGGACAGGTTACAGGTTTAGGAGGGTTTAAAACTAGATTGAGAAGGGGGAAGGGAACTGGAGGAGTAGGTCAGAGGAAGGGGATGGGGGAAGTCAGATCTGACAGGTAGAGAGGCTTTGAGGAAGGAGAAGCAGAGTACAGGCTATAAAAATAGTAAGGTGGATGGGCTAAAGTGTATTTACTTAAATGCAAGCAGCATCAGAATAAGGGAGATGAACAGAGCTTGGATAAGTACATGGGACTACAATATTGTGGCTATTACAGAGATATGGCTGACATCAGGGCAGGAGTGGATATTGAATATTCCCGGTTTTCAGTGTTTTAAAAGGGATTGGGGGGGGAGAAGAAGGGGTGGCAATACTGTTACAGCTGCAGAGAGGGTGGATAATATAGAAGGATCATCTCTAGAGTCATTATGGGTGGAAGTTAGGAACAAGACAGGAGCAGTTACCCTCCTGGGAGTATTCTATAGGCCCCCTAGCAGTAGAGATACTGAGGAGCAGATTGGGAAGCAGTTTTTGGAAAGATGTGAAAATAATAGGGTTATTATAATGGGAGACTTCAATTTTCCAAATATTGATTGGCACCTACTTAGTGCCAAAGGTTTAGATGGGGCAGAGTTTGTTAATTGTGTCCAGGACAGATTCCTGACACAGTATGTTGACAGGCTGACTAGAGGGAATGCCATATTAGATCTGGTTTTAGGTAATGAACTGGGACAGGTGACAGATCTATCGGTGGGTGAGCATTTGGGGGACAGTGACCATTGCTCCATAACCTTTAGAATTGTCATGGACAGGGATAAGAGTAAAGAGGATGGGAAGTTATTTAATTGGGGAAAGGCGAATTATGAGGCTATAAGGCGAGAACTTGGGAGTGTAAATTGGGATGACATTTTTAAAGGGAAATGTACTATGGAGATGTGGTCAATGTTCAGGGATCTTTTGCAGGATGTTAGGGATACATTTGTCCTGGTGAGGCAGAGAAGGAATGGCAGGGTGAAGGAACAGTGGGTGACGAGAGAGGTGGAACAACTAGTTAGGAGGAAGGCAGCATACATAAGGTGTAAGCAGCAAGGATCAGACAAGGCTCGTGAGGAATATAGAATAGCAAGGAAGGAACTTAAGGGGCTGAGGAGAGTGAGAAGGGGACATGAAAAGGCTTTGGCGAGTAGGGTTAAGGAGAATCCCAAGGCTTTTTTCTCGTACGTGAAGAGCAGAAGGATGGCTAGAGTAAAGGTAGGTCTGATTAAAGATAAAGGTGGGAGGATGTGCCTGGAAGCTGTGGAGGTGGGTGAGGTTCTCAATGAGTACTTCTCTTCAGTATTCACCAAGGAGAGGGGTCTTGATGACGCTGAGGACAGTGTTGAAGGGTAATGTTCTAGAGTATGTAGATATCAAGAGAGAGGATGTGTTGGAGCTGTCAGAAACTATTAGGACAGATACGATCCCAGGGCCTGACGGAACATTCCCCAGGCTGCTTCGTGAGGTGAGGGAGGAGATTGCTGAACCGTTGGTTAGGATCTTTGCGTCTTCGTTGTCCACAGGGATGGTACCGGAGGATTGGAGGGTGGTGAATGTTGTCCCCTTATTCAAAAGGGGTAGTAGGGATAGTTCAGGGAATTACAGACCAGTGAGCCTTACATCTGTGGTGGGTAAGCTGTTAGAAAGGATTCTAAGAGATAGGATCTATGAGCATTTAGAGAACCATGGACTGATTAGGGACATCCAGCATGGCTTTGTGAAGGGAAGATCTTGCCTCAAGCCTTATAGGGTTCTTTGAGGAGGTGACCAGGAAGATTGATGAGGGTAGTGCAGTGGATGTGGTCTACATGGATTTTAGTAGGGCGTTTGATAAGGTTCCGCATGGTAGGCTTCTTCAGAAGGTCAGAGGCCAAGGGATCCAGGGAGGCTTGGCCGTGTGGAATCAGAATTGGCTTGCCTGTAGAAAGCAGAGGGTTGTGGTGGAGGGAGTGCATTTGAATTGGAGGGCTGTGACTAGTGGTGTCCCACAGGGATCGGTTCTGGGACCTCTACTTTTTGTAATATTTATTAATGACTTAGATGAGGGGGTGGAAGGGTGGGTTAGCAAGTTTGCAGATGATACAAAGATCGGTGGTCTTGTGGATAGTGTGGAGGGCTGTCGAAACTTACAGAGGGATATTGATAGGATGCAGAGCTGGGTTGACGAGTAGCAGATGGAGTTCAATCTGGAGAAGTGTGAGGTGGTACACTTTGGAAGGACAAACTCCAAGGTGGAGTACAAGGTAAATGGCAGGATTCTGGGCAGTTCATATCCACAGATCACTGAAAGTTGCCTCATAGGTGGATAGGGTAGCTAAGAAAGCTTATGGGGTGTTAGCTTTCATAAGTCGTGGGATCGAGTTTAAGAGCTGCGAAGTAATGATGCAGCTTTACAAAACTCTGGTTAGGCCACACTTAGAGTACTGTGTCCAGTTCTGGTCGCCTCATTATAGGAAGGATGTGGAGGCGTTGGAAAGGGTGCAGAGGAGATTTACCAGGATACTGCCTGGATTAGACAGTATGGATTATGAGGAGAGACTAAAGGAGCTAGGGCTTTACTCACTAGAGGAGGAGGAGGATGAGGGGAGACATGATAGAGGTGCACAAAATATTAAGAGGAATAGATAGAGTGGACAGCCAGCACCTCTTTCCCAGGGCACCAGTGCTCAAAACAAGAGGACATGGCTTTAAGGTAGTGGGTGGGAAGCTCAAGGGAGATTTTTCACCCAGAGAGTGGTTGGTGCATCGAATGCACTGCTTGGGGTGGTGGTGGAGGCTGATACTTTGGTCAAGTTCAAGAGATTGTTAGATAAGCATATGGAGGAATTTAAGATAGAGGGATATGTGGGAGGAAGGGGTTAGATAGTCTTAGGTGTGGTTTGAAGGGTGGCACAACATGGTGGGCTGAAGGGCCTGTATTATGCTGTATTGTTCTATGGTTCCACAGGCAGTTACAGAAGACTGAACTATTTTCATACCTGTTCTGCAGTGCTGTCCATTCTGCAACTCCATCCCAAATGGGCACACACAGGTGTACTTTGGAGAGTGTCTGTTTATCTGAGGAGCTGGCAGACACATGTATTTGCATCCTCCGTTCTTCAAGTTTTCATTACACCAATCTTTGCCTGCAAAATTTTCGAAAGTCAATAATTGGGAAACTTAATAGCAGTGTTTCTAGTCTGCAATTGAAGTAAAACAGTTGCTTGTAATTGAGTGGACAAGTTATTCCTTAACGAAAGCAGCTTCAAAAGATGTGGCCAGCAGACTTCAGGGCAAAAATACTGATGGCTAGAGAGATCAGAGCTGAACAGAACACATGATATTTGTACAATGCAGACTTCATAGAAATGGCTCACTTACAACAAAAGGCACATTCTATTCTCATGGAAGAATAGCCAATAATTGGTTTTACAAGTTAGCTAAATTCAAAGACACTTCTTGTGGAAATAAAAACATCCAAAGTGGAAGGCATCCCAGGATTTGTGCATTAACTTTGCCCATTCTCTCTGCAGTGGAACATATAAAGTGCTAAACAGTACAGTGGGATGGTTCAAAGGGAGGGGAAACCTGTAGTAGTGTCTCACTAATTCAGCACTGGCATAGGGCCCAGAATAGTGGCAGGTCAGGCAGTGGAAATTTGACTGGGCAGTATACCCGAACTTCTGGTTCACACTAATTACTCCCAAGAAATCAAATTCTCAGGGTGGAAATTCTACCCTAGTACTTCAAACAGCATTGCCTTCATACTTGACCATTGAACTGCCTAGCGATTACCACCATTGTTAGATAAGGTTGGCTGCTGCAATACAAGATATCTAAGGGGGATTAACATTCTTCAGTAGCAGGCATATGCTGGCTACAAGTTCAGCATCTGTTTCTTACAAGTTTGATTTTACATTTCATGCTAAATCGGTTGCAACTAAAGGATTAACAGCAGGAATTCAAGATTCATTTCTCCTCAACCGGCAAGCACTTGTATTATAGACAAGTTCCAGATGTTCAAAAGGTTTAACATTTAATATGAAGTGATATTTGAGAGGGGGAAGAATAGTCATCCATGCAGAGGTTCTTGGTATATCAACAGCTGGACCAGGGCAACCCAAACTACCAGCCCATTCTCTTAATATGGAGAGAGACAAGCCAGAATAAATGATGTTTAAACATCAGCATTGAAACACTGCAGAATCCAAGATGGACTGGGTGCAGGTAAATGGGACTAGTGGGATAACGTTTCAGCACAGACTAGAAGGGCTGAATGGCCTGTTTTTCTGTGCTGTAGTGTTCTATGTTATTGATTTGACAAGCTTACCTATATAGAGGCACAGCATCTGAGATACAATGTGCTGTACAAAGCAAGTGCTAAAAAAAAATCAGCACATTTCTAATCTATGGCTGCTAAATTATAAATGACTTATGGAGAGCAATTTGAGAATTACCATTGGTTTTACTTTGAAAATGTTTCCATTTGTCAGACATCCTACCTGATGGCTGTGCCAGTTCATGATAGGCAATGATATCCTGAGCTTCCTTAAGGTTGGAGACTAAAGTCATCAGATCTTCACCTGTGAATTTGTTAGCTCCATAAATAGCATTATGCCCCCAATCAGTCCAGAAGATTTGGTCCTGAAATATGATTTGAAATTTAAGATCAGCCTATGCAATGAATATTCACTATGCTTTAACTTTTCCCAATGGTTTTCTGTGCTTTGTATTCAAGCTGTGGAAAAATTTGAATGGACACTTAGAAATTCTTATGGACTTGCTTGGTATCTACAATTTGCCTTGTTCAAGACAAGATCTATCAATTTCTAAAGTAAAAAACTAGTCACAGGAAATCTGAAATAAGTAAATGCTGGAACTGCAGGTTAGGCAGCAAATGTGGAAAGAGTTAACAATTCAGGTTGAAGACCCTGATCCAATTATCTTCAGCCTTTTAAATTGAAAGCTACAATTAATGCATCCAAGAGACCAAGGACCATTGTCCTTGAGATGTATTGGATCTGTTTCACTTACATACCATCTATACTCCTTCTTCTACATCAAAATACCACAAGTTTCCACTAAAGTCTGATGCCCTGAATACAAGCTACTCAATTTACTATGCATACCACCATCCCTGCTCCAGCCAAAACTCAGTGTTTACAATGCTTTACTTCAGTTTCTACATACCTCAAACAGGGACAGACCAAAGGGATGAGCAAGAAGTTCATGTGAAGAAAGCACGGTTCTTCTGTCCTCTCCAGCCAGGTCTACACTTGACATTGTCTGCAGCTTTGAGTCAACCCAGTAGAGTCTGTTTTTCACACGATCTGTGGGCAAGTTGAATTGAACAAACCAGGCTCCAATATTCGAAAACTCAAGTCTACATTCATACATACAAACCTACTCACCAAGTGCAATGGCATTTGGCCATTGGATGTCTCTGGTCACAAGGAGCTTGCGATCAATTCCATTCATGCCTGCTTTTTCAATTACTGCTGGTTCACCCTGGTCTGACCAATACATATACCTTTAAATATAAAGTCCCAAAAAGAGCACATCAAATCATGCTTGACAATTGAAATTAGTAGAAAGTACTGCAATTAAAATTGTAACACCCAGAATAGCAAGTTTTTGCACACCTCCAGCAGAATTAACAAACTGCTTTCAAGCATTCAGCATCAACTGCACTTTGCAACATCCAAAGGTTGCAAAATTAAATCAGTGCTCATACACTTAAACACATGTTCCAGCTCAATCTTTCCAAAAAATACACTCCAATACAAATCAAGATTACATTCCCCAGTTCAGCACGACTTTTGATTAGAACAGACTGAAGTTGGCCTTTATTCAAAATATGCCAATATAAAATAGCTATATAGGTGGAAAGCTCAAAAATGAATGCTATTCTGTTTATCTATGTGTCAATAAAGATCAAGAGGCAGTGCTCTGGAATAAGGGTATATTTATTTGGTAGGAGTTGGGAATGCATGCATCCTTGTTAAAGGGATTATTAGAATCAATACTTACAGTACAGGCAGCCATTTGGTCAATCATGCTTGTACCAGTTTGAGAGCAATCCCATTAGTTCTACTCAACTTCTGCATTGCTCTGCAAATCTAAGATACTTAACTAGCTTAACTGCTAGCACTGAATCAGCCTCCAATACTACCTCAGCAATGCACTGCATAACAATCATTTACTGCACAAGTTTTCGCCAATCACCTTCATTATCTCTCCTGGTTCCCATCTATATTAGTGTTTTTTTCCTCTAGACTCTTTAATTAACCACCTCAGATCACTTAACCTCCTGTTCCAAGATGAGCGAAACCTTTTTGGCAAATTTCTGCACTCAAACCTCGCATGCAGTGCTCGGAGTTAGACAATACTCGTGGCTGAACTAGCAAATCAAAAAACGCTCCAGATACTGAAGGTCTGAAAACAAACACTGAAAATCCACAGATCAGATAGCATCTGTGGAGAGAGATCTGGTGTAGGCTCTGAGCTGAAATATTAACTATTCCTTTTTCCACAGATGCTACTCAACCTACTGGGCTTTTCCAGCATTCTGTTCAAGATGAAATGAGTGTCTTATACAAAGTTCAGTGCTGTTCCTTTCCTCTTACACTCTGGCTGCATTTAAAGCCCTGGATCCTGTATTTATCAACTTGCCCTGCAATTTTCAAAGAGCTATGCACAGAAGATGCACATCTTGATAAATAGAAAGGCTGTATGGTTATGACAAATAGGATTCTCTTGCATTATTAGAACAGGAGAAAGTGATTTAGAATGAAGCAAAAAACTGCTGGAGGAATTCTGGTCAGGCAGCATCTGTCGAAGGCTATGGACAGTCGACATTGGGTTAAGACTTCATCTGGACTGAAAGATGGAGGGGAGATAGCCAGCATCAAGGAGGTGAGGGGGAAGGGGTGAAGTAAGAGCTAACAAGTGATAGGTGGAGTCAGGAAAGGGGTAACAGGCAGATGGATGAGGGAAGTGTGGAAATGGCAACGGAGGCTGGGAGGTGATAGGTGGAGGCAAAGGGCTGCAGATGAAATTTGATAGGAAAATGGAGCATGGAACCAAAGGGAGGTGGAGAGGGGACCAGTGGGAGGACCACATGATGGGCAGATGGAAGGTAAAGAAACAGGTAACAGGGGCTGTGTAGGAGGAAATAGGCAGATCAGGAAGAGGGAAAAATAGAGGGATAGAGGTGGAGTAGGTTATCGGAAATTGGGGAATTCAGGTATGCTGGGTTGTAGACTACCCAGGTGGAATACGATATGCATATGATATGTTGTTCATCTTAGAATTCTTACTTAGAATGTAGATTTTGTTGTAGGATAGGGATTAGAGGGAAATTAAAATTGACATGGTAAACTTCTTCACTTTAGTGACTAGAGGCAAAAGACGATCACAATTAGGAATTGAAGCACAAAGTGTGTTAGGAAAATGAGAATGCAGCAGACAGGAGCTTTTGTTAAGAGCATGTAATAAGCATAAGTGTGGCAAATCAATTTTAAACATCAACTGTACATATTTAGCATCTGTGGCTATCAGATCAAAAACTTCCAATTCCAAATTGGACCAGCTGAATATTCAAGAGTGTAGATGACTTATGGTACATTAAAAGCAAGCTTCATACCCAGATAGTGGATCAACAGCTACAGAGGCTGGCTCCCTCAAGTTACTGTCAAACAGCGTCTTCATTCTTCCTCCATCAAAGCTCGCTACAGATATGGTTCTGGCACCCATATCAGTCCAGTATACATTGCTGTAAATCCAGTCCACTGCAATTCCCACATGAATGCGTACGTTGTTAACAATTCTGGAAATATCAGCTTTGCCTTTGTGGCTGTCCATTAGCATACTGAGAAAGTTAACAATTAAATTGTTATTTTATGCTGACACTTCAAGAAAAATATTCAAGTTGATACAATGCGTTTATTAAGCCAACAACTTTGCACTACTATCATTAATGCACAAAGTCATTGGATTAGTAAACCCAAATTGTTTGCACCACTGTGTAGAAAGCACCACTAAAATGCCAGTTATTCTGCTAAAGCTCTATTCTTATAATTAAATATTCCACTCTTCCCTTCAAGGAGAACAGCTAAAATTGAGACAGTACAAATCATTGCTTAGTTTTGCCACGCCATTGAATATTGTCCCTGGGTCAGTTTACAATATGGGTATAACATAGCTTAAAATCACTAGGCATAATCAAATACACAGCTTCAATTAGTCCAATTTAAAATATTAATAACTCCATTACAATCAAATGAAGTTAAACACGAAAATGCTAAATCCAAAATCTATGTTTAACCATTTCAACTGCAGACCATTCAAAACAAGTGCAGAATTTGTTCAATCAGTTCAAATGTCCAAAGTTTACAAATTCAAGGCAGTTTGGACAGCTACAAGCTGTCAAAATTTGCAGTGTATTTACCCAAAGATTGCTTGCTCTCCCAAATCAGCCCAGAAGATTCTCTTCTCTGCAACATCAGCATCAAGTGCCATAGCATTTCTCAGGTGGGCGAGCACCAGTCCATACTCTTTGTGACGCAATCCCAGCTTCCTGATATCATGGCGATTGGTGAAGATCAAGTAGGGTTCTTCTCCTACAAAGGAAAAGTGGCTCTTTAAAAGATAGAAAAAATGTTCCATTGCAAGCTTCAATTTATTGACATTCATCTTCAGACTAAAGTATTTGCTCCTTTGAGAATAGAGGAAAGCAACTCAAATAGAAATCATTCAAGTGACAAATTAAATGAAATGTCATTACATTAGTCCCATTGTCCTTTTTACTCCAAATCAGATGACTGAAATGCAAATTCAAATGCATTTTACTACATATTACTGTTAATAGTGCCCAAGGCTTTCATTCACATTCTTTGACCAATGTATACATGAAGCAATTGCATAATGTCACATCTCTCAAAAGCCCTTTTGATGGGTAAAGCTCAATTGCAAGCAGTTTGGGTACATTTGCAATGCAAGCCAATCTTTTTTTGACAAAAAGCCTTTCAAATTCAATGTACTGAAGCATCAATCCTTGCTTAGCTGAATGAGAATACAATGATGGTTAAATAAAACATGTATAAATGAATTAGCCATTAAACTGGGAAAAATTAGGTCAACATTGTTCACCTTGAAGGCACAGTACATGTTGAGTACATCCTCAGGTGGGATGCCTATTTGTACAGAGATTCACTACACAGATTCAAAGCAGCAATGGATAAACTGCTGTAACTTAGTCAGTAATGTTTAATTGGTAGGCCAAGAATCTAGTGATTAGTTATTGTAGGAGGCCACAACTCTCAGTTTCTAACCACAGATTGACCAATTTTGCTTCTAGAGATAGCTCCATGTTGCACTAAGGGAATGAAATGGACTTTCAGCCAGTCACCTACCACACCATCTCAGATCAATGCATTAAGGTTGTACACAAAGCCAGAGAAAGTGATGACTGAGCACAATTGTTTGAAGTACACTAACACCCACTGTCTCATCATTGCATTGTATCACAAATCTGCATTCAGAGGAAAAATACTTCCATGCAATGTTTAAGACAAGGTCAAAAGAATCCTCTTGCCCACTGAGAATCATCTAGGACCACACAGAGACAAATTGGAGGTTGATAAGTGATATACAGAAAGGATCAGAAGCAATACCCTCTGATCACTGGATTAAGCAAAATCATTGGAAATTGCCCACTGCATAACCCATTTCAAAAGTTGTATACCACTGAGGAAATGAAGTTTACCCAGTGCTCAAATGCTGTCAGATAGAAAGCGACTGGCTTAACAATACCATTTGTAGAGAATAAAGGCGAAATTGTGCACTAATTATTGAAGGTTTATGACTGTTGCAAGGAAATCACAAGTTAAGTAATTGTGTTTTGGCTGCATCAATAAAACCAGTATAAATTCTCAATTGATAAAATTTCCCTTAGAGAAGTTAAACTGCATCCTAGGGGTAGTGTTTTAGAATTCAGTTGGAGGTTAATTTTGACTAAGGATGTGTGGACTATATTCAAAGGCCAAGATATGATAATGGGAACAGGAAAGTAAGGCAAAAAAGCCATTGACTTAATGAATGGCAGACCAGACAAAGCTACGGCTTTCTGTGCATTTTTAAAATCAGCAGATAGAAACTGATCCCTCCAAACACCAGTTTTGCCAAATTCCCTCTGTAGGTGAAACATGGAAAACCAGTTCAGGCAAGCTATAAAATGATTTTTAGTCCCAGAACTTCAGCCAAAGATAATTTACTTTGTAGCTCATGGATCACCTGCATCCTGCTATAAAAGGAAAAATTGCACAAAATGGATTCCATTCAAACAGATTTGGGAGATGGGGTGGGGGATTAGTCAAGATGCTCTGGCTGTCAGAAGCCATTATGGAGGTTTGGAGTTTTATTCACATGTAATCCATTTGGTAGACAAGGGGACTGAACATCAAGTAAATCTGTGCCAAGATTAAACAGACTTGACAGTTTTCTGCAAAAACAGAACAATTGCAAGTTAGGAGAGCCCTGCTGTAGTGGATTTTCAACCTGTGGCTTTCAGCACAGTTACCAAATACACCAAAATAAACTGCTGGAAGAACTCTGGGTCATCAGGGCTTTGAAGATCAACAGTTCCTTTCCCTCCATTGATGCTGCTTAACCTGCTGAGTTCCTCCAGAAGTTCATTTTGCTTCAGATTCCAGCATTTGCAGTCACTTGTATCATCAAAAACACCAAGTCTGTGTTGTGACAAATACAATTAGTACAAAGCTTCAATCTCCAGTGAAGAGCTATGCACTAAACAGTCCTTAGGCTTTAAATGAACACTTGCCTACAGCCTTGCAAGTTCCACTGGCTGGATCATTATGATATCCACTTTGGCATTCACACAGAAAGCTTCCCTCCAAATTGATGCAAGTTTGACTGCAGGTCCCAGGATTTTCACATTCATCAACATCTGCAAGTGAAACATCAATTACCTTTAACTTTTATATAACAGGCCACTAATTACTTTGTGGGAAAAGATTAGAGTCAACTTACCAACACAGGTTCTCTCATTTAATTCAAAACCTGTAGGACAATCACATTTATAGCCAATAACCAGATCCTTGCAGATATGAGAACAGCCACCTTTGTTCACTAGGCATTCATTCACATCTGAAAAACAAATTTTTACTCTGCATCTCCCAGTTGAATCACTACCAAAAATAGCACTTTAAAGTCCTGAGAGAATTCATAATATCCATTTAACAAGGCAGTTACAGGTAAACCTCAAATGAGGCAAGATATCTCCTGGCCATCTACCTGCTTCCGCTAACCATATGATTGCCTTTGTTACATTAATGGCCAAACGATCCATTTTGCTTAAATGGAAGGATCCAATACCCCCTACTACTTTTCAATGGTTCTCTCAAACTATATCATGTTTAAACTTGGAAAAAATTAGGAGTGGTACTGTTGATCCTTCGCTTAAATTTGAGGAAGTTTGGAGTCCATTTATTCAATATTTTCACATGATATAGATCCCCTTGTAATCTCCAATAGATTCAAAATACATAAAGGACATTTAAGACATTAGGGCAGATACATTAGGGACATTTAAGAGACTCTTAGATAGGCAAATGAATGATAGAAAAATGGAGGGCTATTGGGAGGGAAGGGTTAGATAGATCTTAGAGCAGGATAAAATGTCAGCACAACATCATGGGCCAAAGGGCCTGTACTGTGCTGTAATGTTCTATGTTCTATCGCCATCAGCTCCATGTTTCTTACAATACCTAGTGCAGAGCTGGGCACCACATTATAAACAAAAGTGAAGTATCAGTTAAGTGGTCATCTGTGTATTTTAGCCACAATTCACATTCTAGCTAAAAGGCTGTTACAACGATACTCTGATGGAGTTTTGTGATCCCACACCCAATGAAGAGTTTGACATTAGTAATATGGTACACTTCATTTTTGATAATTTGTAAGTGTATAGACTTAACATCATTAATCACTATGGGTATCCACTTGTTTCAAAGGATGAGACTAAAGAGTTTTAAAATCAAGATCACAATAATACAGCCTTTAGTAAACAACATGAATTAGTTGAATTTATAAAACATTTAAAGTTCTGAATGTCAAAACAAATAGTTTGTTATGTGCCAAGCACAATGAACTCAGGGAATATTTGAAGTAATTAGAGCTTTGTACTTTTACTACATGAGTTCACTACTTACTACATTTTTTGGCAGGTTCATCACTCCAGTCTCTGCAGTCCTGATGTTGATTGCACACTTGTGTTATATTAATGCATTCTCCACTTCCACATCTGAAGTCAGTAGGTCCTATGCACAGTGCAGCTGGAGAAAGAAGGAACTTTATAGTGTAGAGCACAAGATATTAAAATGACACCACAAAATGTTGTTCACTTACCACTTTTACAGCCAGACTCATCACTGCCATCAAGACAGTCTCTTTGCCCATTACATTTTCTGTGATTCTGAATGCAGGCACCATCACCACATCTGAAATGATCTGGTCTACACGTACGAGGGGCTGCAAAAAACAGAACAACTGGCTCAATAATGGAACACCCACAAGTTCAAAACACTACATCCAAAGCAGCAAATGCTGCTCAACTTCAACCTCATCCAAATCAGACTAAAGCTTCTATTCCCTTTAGGAAAAACTGCACAGGAGCAAAATTTCGATTACAGTTAAGCTCTAACAAATGTAGTACCTTGGTGCTCAGTGATTAATTCAAAGTTGAGCAAGTCAGCATTGAATGCAAGATGGTCATATTCCATCTAACAAAGTTTTGATTACTTGGATGGCTGGAGCTTTCGAAAGCATCAGTAGCATTTATGCACTAGATGCATTCAGTACACATGGGTTGGAGACACCTCAGCACAAACTGGCGATTGTCAAAGAGATGGAAGTGAAACATCTGGGTCAGTTAGCAGGATGAAGTGCTCAAGGATTTGCCAGGCCACCTCAGATTTCTAAAATTTTACTTCAGTAATTTGCAAGTTGTACATCAGGTTTGCAGATGACAGTTAATGACCAGGCACATTTATTTAACATTTTAGTGGAAAATATGGATTAAAGGGCAATACAAATGAAATTGGAATTAACATTAGAATCAAGACCCATTGCTTGTTGTTAGATAGTAAATCCCCTGACCTAATGCTAGAATGTATTCTAGATCATTTAAAAACCGCTCATTAATGCCTGAAATTTGAATCAGTTGGATAAATCTTCTGAAAAGCAAGCTGAGGTGGTGAATTTTTGAAAGCAGCTTCTAAATTTAAACTTCAAATTGTACAAATCCTGAAGTTGCTCAGTTTCATGTTACAATGATGGCAAAATGTTGGCAACTTTATCATTACCATCTCAGTCCACGTGAATGAGTCAGGTGGGAAAAGTGTTACACAAACAAAATGGGAAAAATGCCAGATGAAATTCACTGTTGGGGAGGTGCAAGATCATCCACTACAAATCAACATTAAGGGACAGAGAGAAGACATCTCTTGATATGCCATGATTGAATCAGGGCCACTCAAACCATCAATATACCAACTTTTGAAGAGCAATCCAATTAGTTCCTGTATGCCTCCTTTATGCACATTTGTCCAATTGCTCAAGGCTACTACACTATTAGGCATTGCATTCCAAACCTTAAAAAAATTATGCACAGTGGTTGTTCCTCAATCATACGGCACAGAAACGAGCCCTTTCATATTCTTGCCAACTATCCCATCTACCAACAGCCAAGCCATAACCTTTTAAGCCTTGGCAGTTCAAATGCTCATCTGGAAACTAGAATTTTAAGTACCTGTCTCAAGTTAATTTGAGATTCTAACCATCCCCCAGTTGATTAAGATATTTTTAAATCTCCTCTAAACCTCTTCTCCCGCCCCCCCCCCCCCCATCCCAAAGGTGCCCTCTAGTTTAAGAGCTTGTTATGAGGAAGGTTTCCTACTCTACCACATCCAAGTTCCTCAGTTTTCTTCACCTCAAAAGGACCTTCTGGTCCTTTCCAACAGTGCTGGAGGAACTCGGTAGGTCAGGCAGTATCTATGGAGGGAAATAAACAGTCGATCCTTCGGGTTGAGACCCTTCAGGGCTGGAAAGGTTCTGGCTTCTGCCCTCTTCAAGGTCAGGGGATGAGCACATGCAGTCAGGTGATAGGAGTCCAGGTGAAGGGGGAAGCTAGAAGGGTGGGGGAAGGGGAGATATAGGAAGCTGCGAGTTGATAGGTAGAAGAGGCAAAGGGCTGGAGGAGGAATGTGGTAGGAGGGGGCAGTGGACCATGGAATAAAAAGGGAAGGTGGGGAATTGATGGGCAGGTCATGAGGACAGGGGGAAAGGGTAAGAGAGAAAAGGGGGAAGGGGCCATAGGAATGAGGGGAGACAAAAGAGGGTAGGAAGTGGTAAAAGGCAAGAGTTGCTTATTTGCCTGACCTTAGCCAGGTTGTCAGAAGCAAGTGGATTTAGTAACCTTGGATGAAAGCACACTGCTGACTCACCAGAACAAAAAGGCCAGCTGAAACTGAGCTCAATTTTCTTTTAGCAATCCAAGGTGCGAGCCTAGATAAAATACTGAGTGGGCAGGTAGAGATAAAATGGGAATCCTCTTCTGGTGGAATCCAGAACCAAAATTGGAGCTATGCCCTTTGAATCAATTCCAGGCACAAATGACCTGAAAGCCTCTATTCAAACATATTGTTACACAGAATTTGATTTTAAAAAGTGGCATTGGGAATAAAAGACCAAATAATGTTGCTGTACAGATGGGCTATGATGTAATTGATTGTAGAAAGTCTTAAGGATCAACTGCTTAACTCCTGTTACTATATTCTTTGGTTCCAATTAAATGGCCAAGTTATGTTAACTTTTGTCCCTCGCCCATCTTTTTCTACCAGCCCCACACTAGTAGTTTCTTCTGAATTAAAGTGTTCTTAAATACTAAAAAAAAAGTAGATACTTACGGCAATTAATTTCATCACTTCCATCTTTGCAGTCAGCATCTCCATCACAGAACCAATTACTATGGACGCATTCACCCGAACCACATTGAATTTCATTTGGAGAACAAGTCAGAGGAGGATGGATGTGTTCACACCGGTTTGGAGATTCATCAGATTGATCAGCACAATCAGCATTAGTATCACATACCCAACTCAATGGGATGCATTCTGAGCTATTGCAGTGAAATTCATGTGGGCCACAGGAAGGTGGAGCACAGCCTTGTTCATCACTTCCATCACCACAGTCATCGTCACCATTACACACAAAAGTTTTTGATATGCATTTGCCACTAGAGCAGGTAAACTCTGTTGGACTGCAGGTGAGAATGCCTGGAATGAATTAAAAAAGTGCCATTTTATCCTGGAGTAAATCAAAATTAGAACAATGAATAGAACAAAGCCTTTTACATCGCTAATCCCTCCTCCATCTTCTCTCCTACTGAAAACCTACCTCTCTCCCAGTTCTGGGAAAGTCAGATGTCAAAAACATTTACTGACTCCCTTTCCACTGATGTTGCCTCACTGAATTTCTCCAGTGTTTCAGATTTCCAGCATCTGCATTTGTTTTGTTTTCCATTTACATTGTTCAAGATCTTAAATGGAATATTTATACTAAGCTGTAGACACTATTGGATGTCAAATCCTTACCACAGTTCTCTTCATCATTGCCATTACCACAGTCCTTTTCTCCATCACATTTCCAAGAGATAGGAATACATTGATGTGATCCTGGGCCACAGCTGGTTTCATGGATTTGGCAAATCTCTGCATCTAAAATAAGAAGGTCACCAATTTGCATGAACAGGTACATCAGAAAAACAAGGCAATTTGCTTTATACAACAGTGCTAATGGCTGAAGAAAAATTTCCAAGTGAGAAAACAAACCAACCCATTAACACTGGTAGAGAAAATTAATATTGATCCTTTGGATATGTGGTGAAAGTTGATTTCTGGTTTACAAATCTTATTGCAAGACTTGAGGAATGTTCCCCACCCACATGCCTTTCTGGCCAGCTTTCCTTGATCAGTTCCTGGAGACAGGAACTCATACATTTGCAGTGCAAAATCTTAGCTGTGCCCAATGGATTCAACACTTCAGTACCTAGCAATGTTCAACCACATCCCAACACGTACCTATAGAAACCCAAAACCCCACCTCCCCCCTCACCAAGCAATTATTACTTCAAATTCCAAAATGAGCTTCACCTTTGCCCCCAAAGCACCTTCATTCCAAATCTGAGGAAAACAAATTCGAATGAATAATGACAGTCAACTGTTCTGTAATTTAATAGACAGACCACAAATCACTCCTGGGCATATCACTTGCCAAAATGGCTTAATGCCATGCTTATTAAAAATGCAAAAACTGCTGGCATTATTGCAAATACCAACCTACTCCATCTTATTGATGGCAGCATGGTAATGTAGTGGTTAGCACAACACTATTACAGCGCCAGCGACCCAGGTTCAATTCCCGCCGCTGTAAGGAGTTTGTATGTTCTCCTGTGTCTGTGAGGGTTTCCTCTGGGTGATTTGGTTTCCTCCCACATTCCAAAGATGTGCAGGTTAGGAGCTGTGGGCATGTTATTTTGTCACCAAGATAGAGATGACCTAGTCAGCTGCAATGCTCATTCTCTCTCTTCCCACCCCCCCCCCCCCCCCCACAAACAAAAGTCTCCTCAGTACCCTGGTGTTCGTTCAGTCCAGGTCTTTATTTTTAGGTTCCAACATATTAAGACCAGCTACTGTACCTTTACTCCATCCAAGGTGTTAAACTTACTTCTGCCTGTTGCAACTTGCTCCAAAATATGTTCCCCCTTCACTTCTGTACTTGCTGAGATACTGGTCCCAAGCAGCACCAGTAAAATTCTCATCTCTCAAGTCCCAAAGTGGGATTACTTGTTCATCCCCCCCCAGGCCTTTCACACCAATTTCCAGTTCTAGCCTCTTCCATCAATTGCTCACTGAATTGGAAAACTATCAAAATGCTGCAAGTTCCTCTGAAAAGCTCCTTAAATCAATTTCTGGACAAGCTTGGTCATTGCCCCAAATTCCTTGTGGCTATTTGCCCCAGTGTCAAGTCTTGATAACACTGGAAATGCCAAGGGCACGTTTTCTTACACTTAGAAGTTTGAGCTTTACCATTTTTAATGTTTAAAACAAAACTGCTTGTTGCACAATATAGTTTCTTCTCCAAAATCTGATTAGTTTAATATGGCAGTGCCTAATGTTTTGACTGATCATTGGAAACCATTAACATCCCACCTGTTGCAGTTATCACTTCATTGGCTAGTTTATATTACATGAAAGGTAATCTTTTATAGAGTAGTACAGCAAAGGAACAGGCCTTTTCAGCCCACAATGTCAGTGCTGCCATGATGCAATTTAAACTAATCCCATCTGCTTGAATATGGTCTATATCCCTCCATTCCATCTGTTAATGTGCTCATCTAATTACCTCTTAAACAATGCTATTGTATTTGCTTCAGCCACTTTCCCTGGTGGCACATTCCAGGCACCTACCACTAAAGAAAAACTTACCACACATCCTTTTAACTTCCCCCTTTCACCCCAAATCAGCACCTTCTAACATTTGGTATTTCCACCCTAGGATAAGAAGACCATCTACCCTATCTATGCTTCTCAATTTTTATATCTTTCTATCAGCTCACCCCTCAGCATCTGACACTCCAGAGAAAATCAGAGGGGTACACATAGGTACGTGCAAAGGTACCAGTGATTACAATGATCAAGACTTTGCAGTTAGCAGCAATGTGGCCCTCACCACTGAAAGATGTCCCCACATTTTATGGTTTTGTACACTATACCTCATGGAAAAGTTACAGGATTTTTCTTTAAAGTGAGAATAGTTTATACATTTAAAGCTGTAGATTGTGCCAAGAATGCTACAAAACTGGGCTGAGACAAGGAACCGCTGACAGTTACCACCGATTTCCATATTTAACCACACATGCAGCAAATCACTCAAGTTTCTGGCAAGTCAACAAAAATAGAGCACAAAGTTTTTCAAAGTACAACACAAACCAAGACATTAAGCATTAACTGCAGGAAGTGCTTCATTTAGAAAAATACTCACGACAGGTTTCTGAATTTTCATCAGATCCATCTTCACAATCGGCTTTACCATCACATTGCCATTTGTTAAGCACACATTGTCCACTAAGGCACACAAAGTCAGATGAACTGCAAATCACAATAGCTGAAGAGAAACAGGAGTGTTAAATCCACATTGATGTAGCCAATGGTATGGGTTTTGTACAATCACCAATTATAGTCAAAGGGTATCCTCTTGCTTATAGTATCAAGTAGAAAGAGATGTGCTACCCAAGCTTTGCTCAGAGCCCAGGTTGAAGAACAAGGATGTTAATCAAGATAACAATTTAGTCAAGGCCAAAATATTCATACAAATTTAACTATGAATAGGGACAAACCAAGTTATGCAGAAGGAGCCAAAAACATTCACATTACACTGTAGAAATAAAGTAATCTATACAATAGTAACAGGACCAATGGAAGGTACCAAGGGGAGAGTTATAAACAGGATAGTCAGAATCTTTTTCCTAGGGTAGATATATCAAACACAAGACATGCTTTTAAGATTAGGGAGGTGGGGGAAGTTTAAAGGGCAATGTGAGGGGCAAGTTTTTTTTTTGAAGGTATAAATGCAGGGAGTGGTAGGTGCCTGGAATAGGTTACCGGGGTAGTAGGGGAAGCAGGCAGTCTGGAGGAGTTTTAGATAAACTCATGAATATGAAGAGAATGGAGTGATATAGATTATACACAGGAAGAGGTCATTTAGTACAAATTGGCATCGAGAACAGCAATAATATCACAGGCCAAATGGCCTATCCAGTGCTATACTGTTCTATGTTAAAGAAGAATGCAGATAAGGGTTTGAATTAACAGAAGCAGATATTGTACCAAAAGACTCTTAGTAGGGAATAAGTAACCTCAAGTCCAAACTCCATTTGGTTAAATCAGTTGTTAGTAAATTACCGATGTACCTTTTCTACAGTACTGTCCACCTTCCAGTATCATTCCAGAAGGACACATACAGGTAGATTTTTCTGAATTAATACTAATTTGAGGTGCAGGCATACACATGTAATCACAAGCTCCATGCTTTGAATCCACCTTGCACCAGTTTCCTCCTATAAAACAAGATCAATCGATCACAGATTTATAGTATATAGCATACTGAATCTTACATTTTCAAACTTCAAGTTTTGCTGATACTGGCTGCAACATTCCAAGAACATTAACTGCTGGGTGTTACTGATGATTTATAACATTTGACAAACTGAGTCAAGCTATTTCTAATTTACAGCTATATTTGCCAAGGATAGTGTGCACCCATATCCACAGTTGTTGTTCCAGACCAGTACCAGGATGGAAAGCAATGTGTGCTCTTGCAGATTCATATCTAAGATGGAATAAAATTTGACAAATTACAACAGTAATATTGTGTGGGCCAAAAGATTACCTCCCCAAACCACTCAAAAATTAAAGTATCAATTCCCATTTGGTCTTTGGAATAAAAAAAAACTTGCCTGATGGTTGCATTAATTCATGATAAACAATAAGATCTTGAGGTCTATTCAGATTAGAGATCACAGTTACAAGATCTTTTCCACTGAACTTGTTAGCTTTATGGATGGCTTCATTCTTCCCATCAATCCAAAAGACACTATCCTGGAGCATAAAGTTTGGAATTGGATTATTGTCACATATACTGAAGTACAGTGAAAAATTGTTTTGCATGCCATTCATATGGATCATTTCATTACAACAGTGCATTGAGGTAGTACAAGGGAAAACAAATGCAGAATAAAGTGCTACAGAGAAAGTGCAGTGCAGGCGGACCATAAGGTGCAAGGCCATAACAAGGTAGATTGTGAGGTAAAGACTCCATCTTATTTTGCTAGGGAACCATTCAATAGTCTTATAACAGCAGGACAGAAGCTGTCCTTGATCCTGGTGGTAAACACTTTCCAGCTCTTGCATCTTCTGTCCAATAGAAGGGGTGGGGGGAGGGAGGGAGAATGTCTAGGATGGGTGGGATCTTTGATTAGTTAGCTGTTTTACAGATGCAGGGAGAAGTGCAGACATAGTCCATGAAGGGGAGGCTGGTTTCTGTGATATGCTGTGCCCACAATTCTGTAGTTTGTTCTCAGGCAGAGCAGTTGTCATACCAAGATGTGATGTATCCAGATAGGATGCTTTCTATGGTGTATTGATTTCTGTTATTTCAAAAGGGCATTACCTAAAGCATCATGTGACCCTTACATCCATATGTTTTTGTGGGTAACAAGTGTCACCTTATGCAATGAACTATGCAGATCAAAATCAGAACACTCAGTACTCAAAATAATGGAGTTTGGAGTGGCCAACAATTGAGAGGTTACAAAAACAATGATCACATTTGCAGGAAACAACCTGCCCAAAGTGCAATTCTAGTGAGAATTTCACTCAAATCAGGTTGTGGTACTGGAGTTTCTTTTAAAACAGAACCTCCAGCCAGTTAAGCACCATGCCAGAGTTCTGAACAGAAACCACAACATGCAAATCTTCAGTTTTGAAAACCATTTCAGGGTGTAGTCAATTATTACACATTCTTAAAAAACCAAAAAACAACTTCTGAAACAAATCTTGGAATACATATCAAAATAGTTGCTTCTAGAACTGAAGGACTTAGCTCTGGTCATCTTAGTTCATAAATAATGCTTCTTCCCCAACAGTCAAGCAATATTATTACTAAGTCTTGATCCTGTTCTGGAAATTGTGCTGCCTTTGAAGCAAACATTCCAATTCAAAACTCAAAATATTGCTCTTCCTGGCTTTGGCATTTTGAAAATAATGGAGCACCATTAACCAAATATCAATGCACATATCTTCACAATTTAACAAGCCAGTGTGATTGCAGCCAAGTAACCCAACTAAATCTAGTTTGCTAATGTTCTATTTATAGGGCAAAATTACTTTCATGGTTAGCAGAACAATGGTTTACACATCATTGAGAGGATGACTCTTCAGCTTCACAGCAAGGTTTGAGATGCAAAAGCATTCTAAAAGTTGTATATAGGCAATGCATTCCATATGTAGTATTATAGTTACAAAAATCAGCCTTCCAAACCATATTTTCTTCCTTGCACAGGATTTCAAATTTACCTGAAATACAGAAAGTGCCAAAGGATGAGCAAGGAATTCCTGTGAATGCAGCACAGTGATTCTATCCTGACCACTCAGGTCAATGCTCGACAATGTATGAAGTTTGGCGTCAACCCAATAAAGACGACCTTTCACAAGATCTGGGGGTGGGGTGGGGGAGGGGGGCAAGAGAACATCAGTTGGGTTTCACTGCAATGTTTCAAAGCTCAAAATAGTTTCAAAGAAATACTTACCAAGTGCAATACCATTTGGCCACCGAATCTCTCTGGAAACCAGGAGTTGCCGACCATTACCATTCATTCCTGCTTTTTCTATCTTTGCTGGTTCACCACAATCTGACCAGTAAACAAACCTTTAAAGCAGCAAGAGGATGGAGCTACATTGAAATGCCAACATTGAAGTGCCAAACCATCAATAAATTCAGAAAGATTCACCTCACTTCAACTCATTTACATAGAATTAAAAAAAGTAGTCAACTCTGCCTTTTGATAAGATCATGGCTAATCATACCACCTAATTCAAGTACCTACATTAAAAAATGTTAAAATACTTCAACCACCTTTTGAGAAAGTGAATTCTAAACAATCCTGAAAAATTTCACCTCTTAAATTTGTGACTCATTTTTAAAGTTGCAGGGAATTAATTTGTACTGTTGGCAACTTCAATCACCTTTTAATTTTATCCAACTTAAATCTTTCAGAATCATTTGGGTTACACTTACTTTTAGCTATGATTTGGAGGTCAAACACTCAAGTGAACATAATGGTTTATGACATGGCTAATGAACACAATATATAGCAGGTTAGGCTTTTTAAAAGTTTATTTCAGGCATATTTGCGTTCAGACAAACAAATACTGTTCTGCTTCTGACTTCAGAATACATTTCAAAACAATATTCATGCCCTCCCCATTTCTACGTTAATCTAATGCTACAATAGTCAATGCAGAATTAGGGTTCATGTAATTTGTACTTAGTTACAAGTCCAGCAGCCAAAAAGTGTACAAAAGTTACTGCAGGTAGTGAATCAAAGCATATGTAGCAGTTAGTGTAACGCTATTACAGCACCAGTGACCCAGGTCAATTCTGGCCGCTGTCTGCAAGGAATTTGTACTTTCTTGTCGTGTCCGCGTGGGTTTCTTCCAGGTGCTCTGGTTTCCTCCCACATTCCAAAGACGTACAGGTTAGGAAGTTGTGGGCATGCTACGTTGGCGCCGGAAGTGTGGCGACACTTGTGGGCTGCCCCCAGAACACACTACGCAAAAGATGCATTTCATTATGTTGCAAATGTACATGTGACTAAGAAATCTTATAAGATATGGGAGGAAGAAAAATCTGTACCCTGATAGTGGATCAACTGCAATAGAACCTGGCTCCTTCAGGTCGGTATCAAAGAGGGTCAATCTTTTGCTTCCATCAAACGTAGCTACAGATATTGTCTTTGTACCACGGTCAGTCCAGTAGAGGTGCTTGTAAACCCAGTCCACAGCAATTGACACAGGGAAGTCTATATCCTTGACCACTCTGGAGGCATCAGCTCTGCCATTCCATGTATTGATGGAAATACTAAAACAGGACAAAGCAATTTAAACAGATTGCACCAAATCAGAATAGCTTCAATACATGAATACAATTTTGTCTGCAGCATGAAAGTGCCTGAGATAATTCAAGCAATTTATGGAGAGACATTCAAAATTGACATTGTGGCTTATACTAGATGAAAAACACCACGATGCTGGAGGAACTCAGCAGGCCAGGCAGCATCCGTGGAGAAAAGCAGGTGGTCAATATTCTGGGTCAGGACCCTTATTCAGAACTGAAAATACAAAAAGGGGAAGCCCAATATATAGAAGGGAAAAGCAGAGCAGTGATAGGTGGACAAAAAGAGGGGAGGTGGGGGTGGGCACAAGGTGGTGATAGGTAGATCTGCAGCTAAGAGATAGTGCTAGGCAGGTGCATAGGAGGAGGGGAGAGCAGATCCACTGGGGGATGGGTCAAAAGGTGAGGAAGAAAATTAAGGTGGGGGGGGGAAATAGAAAATGGAGATAGGGCTAGGAAACAGAAGAGGCATGGTTGGGGTGGGTGTGGTATTGGTTTATTATTGTCACTTGTACCGAGGTACAGTGAAAAGCTTGTCCTAAAAACCAATCGTACAGGTCAATTCATTATACAGTGCAGTTACATTGAGTTAGTACAGAGTGCATTGAGGTAGTACAGGTAAAAACAATAACAGTACAGAGTAAAGTGTCACAGCTACAGAAAGTGCAGTGCAATAAGGTACAAGGTCACAACAAGGTAGATCATGAGGTCATAGTCCATCTCATTGTATAAGGGAGCTGTTCAATAGTCTTATCACAGTGGGGTAGAAGCTGTCCTTAAGTCTGGTGGTACATGCCTTCAGGCTCCTGTATCTTCTACCCAATGGAAGAGAGAAGAGAGAATGTCCCAGGTGGGTGGGGTCTTTGATTATGCTGGCTGCTTCGCCAAGACAATGAGAGGTAAAGATGGAGTCCAAGGAGGGGAGGCTGGTGTCCATGATGCGCTGGGCTGTGTCCACAACTCTCTGCAGTCCTGGGCAGTGCAGTTGCTGTACCGAGCCGTGATACATCTAGAGGATGCTTTCTATGGTGCATTGGTAAAAGTTGGTGAGAGTCAAAGGGGACAAACTGAATTTCTTTAGCCTCCTGAGGAAGTAGAGGCACTGGTGAGCTTTCTTGGCCATGGCATCTATGTGATTCAACCAGGGCAGGCTGTTGGTGATGTTCACTCCCAGGAACTTGAAGCTCTCAACCTCAGCACCATTGATGTAGACGGGTGCATGTACACCGCCCCCTTTCCTCAAGGGGATGACCAGCTCTTTTGTTTTGACAACATTGAGGGAAAGGTTGTTGTCATGACACCATTGCACTAAAGCTCTATCTTCTTCCTGTATCCGACTCATCACTATTTGAGATACGGCCTACAACGGTGGTATCATCTGCATACTTGTAGATGGAGTTAGAGCAGAATCTGGCCACACAGTCATGAGTGTATAGGGAGTAGAGGGCTGAGGACGCAGCCTTGTGGGGCACCAGTGTTGAGAATAATTGTGCCAGAGGTATTGCTGCCTATCCTCACTGATTGCAGTCTATTTCTTAGAAAGTCAAGGATCCAGTTACAGAGGGAGGTGTTGAGTCCTAGGTCTCGGAGTTTGGTGACAAGCTTACTTGGGATTATTGTATTGAAGGCAGAGCTGTAGTCAATAAACAATAGTCAATGTAGGTGTCTTTACTGTCCAGATGTTCCAGAGCTGAGTGTAGGGCCAGGGAGATGGCACCCACTGTAGACCTGTTTCAGCGATAGGTGAATTGCAATGGGTCCAGGTTGTCTGGTAGGCCAGAGCCGATGTGTGCCATGACCAACTTCTCAAAGCACTTCATGATGGTGGATTTCAGAGGCACTGGTCAGTGGTCATTGAGGCATGTTACCTTGCTTTTCTTCAGTACTGGGATGATAGTGGTCTTCTTAAAACAGGTGGGAACCTGAGATTGAAGCAGGGAGAGGTTAAATATGTCCGAAAATACTTCTGCCAGCTGATCAGCACAAGATCTGAGCACACGGCCAGGGACACCATCTGGGCCGGGTGCTTTCCTCATGTTCACTCTCTGGAAGACTGATCTTACATCCTCCACTGTGATCACAGGTTCAGCAGCATTGGTGGCTGTCAGGGTGGATGGTGACAATCCACTTTTCTGTTCAAAACACACATAGAATGCGTTAAGTTCATCAGGAAGGGATGCGCTGTTAGCTATGCAGCCTGACTTTGTCTTATAGCCTGTTATGGCATGTAATCTCTGCCATAACTGACAGCTGGTCTGGGACTATTTTGAGTCAGTATTGCCTCGTCATCCCTGATAGCTTTCCGAAGGTCATACCTCAATTTCTTGTACAGATCAGGATCACCAGATTTGTGTGCAGCAGTCCTCTCCTTCAGTTGGGAGTGGATCTCCCGGTTCATCCATGGTTTCCTGTTTGGGAACACCCGTATTATCTTCTTTGGTACAGTCCTCAACACACTTGCTGATAAAGTCTGTGATGGTGGTGGCATACTCAAGGCTGGTAGCTGAGTCTTTGGACATGGACCAGTCCATCATCTCAAAGCAGATACATAGGAGTTCATCTGTTTTCTCAGACCAGCACTGCACGGCTCTCTATACCGCATCCTCCCGTTTCAGTTTCTGTTTGTATGCAGGGAGGAGGAGCACAGCCTGGTGGTCTGATTTCCCAAAGTGAGGATGAGGGGTGGCTCAGAAGGCATCTTTGATGGTTGTATAGTGTGATCAATGGTGTTGGCAACCCTGGTGGAGCAGGAGCACCCCTGGTGTGGGGGAGCCGTATGGAGACAGAGACTGGTCGAGAGAGTTCGCACTTGTATCTCTGCCACCTCTCACACTCACCCCTCCCAGACCCAACAGGGATAGAGCACCCCCTTGTCCTCACATTTCATCCTACCAGCCTATGCATCCAACACATTCTCTGCCACTTCCGCTATCTCTAGCTGGACCCCACTACCAAGAACACCTTCCCCTCCCCACCCCTTTCTGCCTTTTGTAGGGACCACTCTCACCACAACTCCCTAGTTCACTCCTCCCCACACACCCCACCCTTGGAAACTTTCCACTACCTCCACCATACCTGTAGGTGGTAACACCTGCCCCTACACCACTTCCATCCAGGGACCCAAACAGTCCTTTCATGAGACATTCACCTGCACCTCCCTTAATATCATCTACTGCATTCAGTGCTCCAAGTGTGGCCTCCTCTACACTGGCAAGAGGAAACACAATAGGTGACCGTTTTGCAGAACACCTGTGTGCTGTCCGTAACCGTGATCTGCATCTCCCCGTTGCCAGTCACTTCAACTCCCCCTCTCACTCCATCACAGATAGGTCAGCCCTCGGCCTCCTCCACTGCCAGGAGAATTCCAAGTGCAAACTGGAGCAATAGTACCTCATTTTCCATCTTGGAACCTTGCAGCCTAACAGCATGAACATTGAGTTCTCCCACTTTAAGTAATCCCCACACAACCCTCCCCCTACACCCACCCCCAACCATGCCTTTTTTTCCTTCCTTTCCTAGCCTCTTAACCCCCCCCCCCCCCTTTTTTCCTCATCTTTGATCACCCACCAGTGGATCTGCTCTCCCCTCCTGCCCCACATCTGCCTATCATTATCTTTTACCTGCATCTACCTATCACCACTCTGTGCCCACCCTGCCTCCCCCTTTTGTCCACCTATCACTGCTCTGCTTTTCCCCTCCTATATATACTGGGCTTCCCCTTTTCCTATCTTCAGTCCTGAAGGGTCCTGACCCAAAACACTTACTGCCTGCTTCTCTCCACAGATGCTGCCTGGTCTGCTGAGTTCCTCCAGAATCTGTTTTTCATCTAGATTCCAGCATCTGCAGTCCTTTGTTTGTCAGTGGTTTATACCAGATTTAATTTCTGCACTTGAGAATCAAAACATTAGTGTTAAGGATAGTTATGCCACTGGGGATAGAATTAAACTGGTCATCATTCTTAATCTGAAATTCAACATCTACTACACATTAACTAGTGCTTAATTCATGCAAGTTCCAACTGTCTGCTCTATAATTTGACAGACAAGTTGCAGTGTTAGTCTAGGATTCAGTGGTTTAATTACCTGAAGATAGCCTGCTGATCCAAGTCAGCCCAGAAGATTCTCTGTTCTGCAATATCAGCATCCAGTGCTACAGCATTTCTCAGCTGCACTGCCAACTCAGTGTATTTTCGGTGATGCAGACCTAGCTTCCTGATGTCATGGTGATTTGTGAAGATCAAATATGGTTCTTTCCCTGTGCACAGTTTAAAATAATTGACCCAGGAGAGCCAAATTTGGAAGCAATGCAAACCAATATCCAGTTAAGTGCATTAGCAATATGTTGAACTGCACATTGTTTAGAAGTGCAAACTACTCAACAATTGATAGTACAACATTGCAAGTATACCAGATGCTGTTCTTATCCCACCCCCAAATCAGAAATCAAGAGCCTTCCTGGCAATGTTCATCCTACCTTCTGTGCAAGGATTTAATGAGGAATTTCTAACACTTAAGCTATAACTTTTTAAAATAAAAATCAAGAAGTTCTAGAGTTAAAGTGTATTCAGCAGGATTGGATCAGCCCAGGTGAAATTATAAACTTAAAGTTCAAAAAAATGAATGACTTCTTGCAACTTTGTTACAAAAAGTAGATTGGGCATGTACCATCTCCTGCTCATTTTGACTTCCTTGAAGACCAAAACAACTCCTGAAATTGGTTCTATTCAAGGAAAACTGTTTAAATGAATTTTGACTCCTCCAGTTATATCAGTGGGAGGAAATACCAGAGTGCCTCATGGAACACAGCTTTACAGATCTGTTACTACAGATTCCTACACCCTCATGTATTTAAACAGCACCAAATAGCACTGCACAGAGTTGGATCACTGGTATAAACACGTTGCCCAAATCTGGGTAAGTATCCACAGCTTGAAGCAAATTAAATGACAAATTAGTGTGTCGATTAAAACAGTTAAGTTTTAAAGCTACTTGTATCTTCAGCTCAAGTTGTACTTGCCAACAGCTTTGCAAATCCCAGTAGCAGGATCCATTTGATATCCTTGGTGACATTCACATTTGTAACTTCCCTCCAAATTGATGCAAATTTGACTGCATGTTGCAGGATTTTGACATTCATCTATATCTTTTTTGGGGGGGGGGGGGGGGAGGGGGGGAAGGGAGGAGAGAATAAAAATCACTTTTTAGCTGATGTATTTTGTAATAACATGTTTAGAAATTCAACTTACCTACACAGTCCATTGCAGACAGTTGAAATCCTGTAGGACATTCACATTTGTACCCAATAAGGAGATCTTTGCAGATATGTGAACAACCTCCATTGTTCATTAAACATTCATTTACATCTGCAGAAACAAGAAAGCCAGGTAACTGTCCATTCACTCCTGATGCAATGTGCATTTATACTAGCTTTTCATAGAATTTATTGCATGTTAATTTTAGCTTCAATGGAAATTTTGCATCAACAGCACCATGAAGTTACATGATCAAGGTTAAAGATCAGATTAGTAAAATAATTATTTTACCAAAACCAAAAATCAGAACTCATTCACTCCAAACTAAATTTAAAAGTACTTACTACACCCTTTAGAGGGTTCATCACTCCAGTCCTTGCAATCTTTATGTTGATTACACACTTGAGACACATCTATGCATTCTCCACTTTGACATCTGAAGTCATTTGGTCCCGTGCAATCTAATGGCAAAAGATTTTCCAAATCTCAACACATCAATAAACCTAAACATTAGCTGATATTTTAGTGAATTAGCAACCTACCACTCTTGCAGTTGGCTTCATCACTACCATCAGTACAGTCTTTAAATCCATCACACAATTTATTTTCATGGACACAGTCTCCACTACCACATCTGAAGTCATCTGGTCCACATGTTAGTGGAGCTGGAATCAAAATGGAGTATTTGCAAAGTTAACTCATGCAGAGCATTGGGGTAACATTTTGGGTACATAATTTAAGTTTAAAATCACTGGCTGAAGATTTAGCTGCAATAGCTCTGACAAGGATTCAGATCCTATTCTTAAGCTGAAGACCAACTTTGTTGATTAAAGTGGACCTGGTACAAGAACACAAGATAATTGGAGTAGCCTGCAACACTATTCAACATCACCTATTCTGGCATCAACTCTTGTGCCAGTTCACTATAACCCTCAATTCCTTGATCTTTCATACATCTTCACCTTAAATTCATCTAGCCTTCACCACCCTCAGGGACAGAGTTCCAAAGATTCACTACCCTCCGACACACTCAAAGTTCTGGTGCTCGTTAAACTTGTGTATCCTAGTTTAACCAGAAGTTAAAATTTAGAAAATTCACTGGTTTAGATTTGAGGTATAATGCATCTATTCAGGAGCACGATCCTGTAGAACATCTTATGTACTAGAAATTGTAGTTTAGCTTTGGTATTGACAAACATTAAGATTTTAGTTAAAAAATCAAATTTATGATTACAAGGTAGGTATAAGAGAAGAGCATGAACCAAATGGGAATTTACAATATTGTAGCTGGGTGGGATGTACTCAGACAATTTCCCTTACTTTAAGAAAGTTGACTAGGACTCAGTCGACAAAATGAAATCTTACTGGAAAACAAATGCCAAAAACAAATTTGGCTAGAATAACTGGTCCAAGGAGGTGCATGGATCTGTACAGTCATTCAGTTGCAAGACAATTTGAGATCCTGGAATATTATGCTTCAATTGAAGTTGTCTTACCAGGACCCAAGGAACCGCATATGAAGTGATTGGGCAACTGGAATAAAAAATTCAAAGCATGTAGATACGTTGCTAATACAAAACTACATTGGACTGAGTGCTGCAAGGTAGAACTTGGAACATGGAACAGTACAGAATAGGAACAGGCCCTTCGGCCCATTACATTTGTGCTGGTCATGATACCCATCTAAACTAATCCCATCCACCTGCATGTGGTCTGTTTCCCTCTAGTCCCTGTCTGTTCATGTGCTCATCCAAATGCCTCTTAAATGTTGGTATTGTATCTGCTTCCATTACCTCCTCTGGAAGTGTTCCAGGCACTGGCTACTGCAAAAACCTGCCTTGCAAATCAGCTTTGGAGACTCAGTCCATATAGCTAAGCCAAGTGGGCAAGAATATGGCAAGTGGAATATAATATGGGAAGCATGGACGGTCATCCACTTGCACATGAGATAATATTGGGAAATGTTGCTCATAAGGGGTTTGAGTTATTGCACACAAGTCACTGAAAGCTGGCATTCCAGGTGCAGGATACTACAAGGAGAGTGTAGGAGCAATTTGTACTGTCATTGTATCAGGTCTTGGTGAGAAGGACTGGTCTTGTGCAGTTTTATTCTCCTTGCCCAGGAGTATATGTAACTATGAGAAACTGATGGATGCTTACCTGTATTCTCTAGGGTTAATGAATGAGGGATGATTCCACTGAAACAATTCTTACAGGGCTCAGTGGATGCAAGATGTTTCTTCTGGTCAAGTTTCTAGAGGGATTAATATTTGGTTTTTGGTGGGGGGGGATTGGTGTTTGCAGAGGGTAGTGATCTCTCAGTAAGTTCACTTAAAGCAGATTGGTAGACCTCACATAGAAGGGAATCATGAGATATGCAAATAATGCAGGAAAGAGGAGTCAATCATGGTATCGAAAGGCAGAGTGCAGGCTTAATAGGAAGATAGCCCACCCCTGCCCCCAATTTATACTGTTCTGCTTATTTTATAGGTGGAATTAAAATGTCTAATGCAATGTTAAGCAAGATGACAAAATCAAATTTATACTCCAAATGCAAAATACTCTAGATACTGGATATGAAATATAACAACCGAAAATTCACAGGTCAATAAAAGGAGTTCTGAGAAGTAACCTGAAAATTGCTCTCCATGGATGTTGCATGACCTGTGGAGCACTTTGAGCATTGTTTTAATTACAGCAAATGAGTGAATTTAACAGGAGGGCACAAACCAAGATAATGCATACACTGGAAATGACCCAAACCAGTGACTAAAGGGCAGCTACTGTGAGTTACATTTTAAAACGCATTCACCTCAGTACAAAAAAAGGATGGTCAGAAACCCAGAGTAACAATTAAAATGTGCAGGGGAAAATGAATAATTCAAATTCAGATTTCATAAAATCTCAACTGTTCTGATTTAATCAGATGTAGCAAAGTTGCAGAAGTCCATACAGTTTCAGGAACTACTACCATCCAGTGCTGTGAAAGGGATATCTGGCAACTATAGGTATATCAAGATTACTCGGTGGGAAGTTAGCTTTTGTTCATTCTTGACTCGAATGGACTTAGGTATTCATTACCTCCCCCACCACAACCTACCGCAAAACACGTTCCTCAGCATCCTCTGCTTTAAGTATTACTAGGCCAGTTACAAATCTCTTGCATCATGTTGTTTCCTAGCAGTTGAGCCAAAATTACGATTTCTTTCTACAACAGAGCCAGCTACAGCTAAATTTGAACCCAATAATACATGGCATTAAGACAGAACTACTTACCACAATTGATTTCGTCACTTCTATCTTTGCAGTCTGCATCACCATCACACTGCCACTTACTGTGAATGCATTCACCAGAACCACAATGAAATTCACCAGGAGGGCAAATCACAGGAGGAAAGGAAATATGCCCACAATGTTCAGGAGATTCATCAGATTGGTCATTGCAATCAGCATTGGTATCACATACCCAGCCCATGGGAATGCATTCGGAACTATTGCACCGAAACTCATGTGGGCCACAGACTGGTGGAACACAGCTTCTTTCATCACTTTCATCACCACAGTCATCTTCACCATTGCAGATAAATAATATGGAAATGCATTTGCCACTGGAGCAAGTAAATTCTTCTTGACCACATGTAAGGTTGCCTAAAACAAGTAGATAATTTATTGTTTAATGGGTTTAATATTAAAGTAAGACACCTTACAAATCTTTCATCTTTCCTCCAAATTTTGATAGTATTAAATCTGAAGTTTGGCCCTTTGGGTTGGATAGAAGATTAAGTGGCCAACAGGATAGAAATACTTTTCTCCCCCCAGTTGCAAAATGTAAAGAGTGGTGACAAGAGACTGCAGATGCTAGAATCTGGAATAAAAAAATAAACTGCTGGAGGAAATCAGAGGGCCAAGGGGCATTCGTAGATGGAAATGGACAGTTGATGTCTCAGGCCTAAAGTGGTGTTGGAGCCTGGGGCTCAAATTTCCACAATTTTTAATGAAAAGGCACTGAAGCCATACCTACTAAATTTGCTAATGACAATCATGGGTAGGAAAGTTAGCGTGAGAGGACACAAGGCTATAAAGAGGGATACAAAGCTGAACAGGTGTTGGAAACATTGCTGGAAGTGCCCAGATCAAGACTTCGAGTATTCTGATTTTAGGTTTCCAGCATCTGTGCTCCACATCTCCATTCCAACATTTTTCTAACTAATCAACCAGATGGAATCAATAAGTTGAAACAAGCATGATCTGACTCCATCACAAAACTGTTCTCCACACCAGTGAATTTAAGCTCCTTTCCTCACTTTGAGACAAGGGTCATTAACCTGAAACATGACTGTTTTCTCTCCACAGATCCATTGACTTGTATAGGCTAGATGAGAGAGCAAAGATATGGTAAATGGAGTATAATATGGTAAATGGAGTATAATATGGAAATGGAAAATTTCACTTTGTCATGAATAGAGCAGCATATTATTAAATTACCAATACTGCAACAGTTGTGCAGAGGGACCTAGGTACCCAAGGGCATGGTTTGCAAAAAAGCTTCAATGTACGTACACCAAGTAAATAAGAAAGCTAGCAATTATGGGGAGGGAGTGTATACAAAAATAGATTTTGGTTCTAAAAGGCATTGGAAAGACTGTACCTGGGGAACTGCATCCTGCACAGGTCTTAGAGGATGGATTCAAGTGTACAGGAAGCAGCTCAAGATTAGACTAATAGTTGGAATTTTGGGTTAGCTTGCATCTGCCGAAGATCAAAGCAACTTGATTGAACATGACCCCAAAGGAAATTGATTGGCAAACATGCTCTACAAACATGGCCACTGTTTAAAATCAAGGTGTCACCCATTTAGAAAGGCAAGGCAGCCTCGAGGGTCACAAGGCTTTGGAACTAGTCTTCAAAACAGATAAGGAAGCAGAGACTGAACATTTAAAGGCACATGTAGGTAGATTCTTGATAAGCTGGGGCAGATGGTTGATGAGTTACTGCAGGTAGGTGGGAATGCATAGCCAAGATCAGTCAGATCAGCCACGTTATTACAAATGGCAAGACAGGCTTGAGGAACTGAGTGGCTTACTCTAGCTCCCAATTCATATGTTTGCATTCTACATTATCTCCGAGTGTGTGCACAAGTTGTAAAGCTTGTTTCATTTCAACTGGGGGCCTTATTTAGGTTCATCTTCCAACTGTTCTCATCCTTTTCTAATATTTTGTTGGAGTGAGAAATATCCTTGAACACATCCTCACAACTGAAGTATTGACAGTCAACTGAAAGACTCCAATCATGCATACTTGTTTAATATCCAAATTTGACAGCAGTGAATCTTTGCAAGCCAAAAATGATCAAGTTAACTATCAACTGAATCTGCACTGGCTTCAGTTAATGGATTAATCCATCAGGTGATATGCTTCCAAGAGGAAGTCATCAGATTAAATCAATTTCATTTAATGTGACAGTGTACAGCTTAGATGCTACCTTGTCAAAGCTTATTACTTGTATACATGATATGCGTCTGCCATTCTTGCCTCTAAAAGAACAGAATGCACCAATTAGATAATCTCCAAAAGTGTTCATATTTTAAGTATTTTTCTCCTCCATGGCATTTTTCACTAGCACTTGCAGGCTAAGGTTCAACTTGGTGTCAGAGGCTTTGACTTACCACAGTTCTCTTCATCACTGCCTGAAATGCAGTCTCTTTCACCATCACATTTCCAATCAATAGGAATACACTGAAGGGAGTCAGTGCCACAGCTGATTTCATTCATACGACAGGTTCTCATATCTAAAACAAAAAGGCAGTTAGTTCACAATTTCCAGAAGTGTACAATTCTGGCAGAGTTAAGAACAAACTCATTCTGACCAAAGGGTTAATGTTTTGAGTGAGTTCATTTCTTTCCACAGGTGCTACCCAACCTGCTGAGTGTTTCCAGTATTTTGTTTTTAAATAGCAAAAATACCTTGCTGATATTAACCAGAAGACTGTCCAAACATCTCCAGTATGAGGTTCTTCCATCTCAAGGACAGACCAACTCAAAGGAAAGACTACACTTAACTGATAACTTAAGCTGTTTCTCTAATGCAGATTCTTTCCAATTTCAACTAGACCAGGGCCATGTTATAGTTTGGTAATAAAATTGTAAATTCCTTTTTTGCAAAAATACAAATTTAATTTAAAACCTGGTGTAACAAGGTATGCTTATTGCCAGTTTACTACATTATCCAAGTACAATTTGCATTGTTTTTTTTAAATTTGTAGTTTTTTTTAAAAACTGCTTAAACAATTCAAATCAAAATTCAAGCCATTTCATGGCATAGAGAAATTTGAAGTATTCCAAGCTGAAATTTAACATTGTTCTATACTGCAGAAGGCACCCATTGTTCTAACTCAAGTGAATTTAAAACAATTGCATCTTCCAGAAACTTGTGCAATGTTTTTAGATGACAAACACCCATTAAACCAACCAGTCTCAGTAATCCATCAAGTGGAGAATTCAGCAGCTGGCCAAAGTCCAAATCAAATGCAATATTATGCCCAGAGATTTTTGTAAAAGAATGACTGCCAAGAGGTTTAAAAGTACACAATTTGCTCAATGTTTAAAAAAAAATCAATGAATTTGGAGTACTACAAGCCAAATACCAAGGTAGGAAAACATGATTACACAATGTAGATAAGATCAAAAACTTACGACAGATTTCTGGAGCCTCATCAGATCCATCTTCACAGTCAGCATTGCCATCACACTGCCATTTACCAGGTATACATTGCCCATCAAGACAGGTAAAATCAGTCTCATGACAGGTGATATTAGCTAGAAAGATTTAATTCAAACAGCACTTGATAAATGAGGTTTACTCAATGACATGTCGTTGGCTCCTAGAAGCACCAAAAAGATCTTGCTAAATCTTAAATTTTGATTGCTACTATTATATTTGGTTTCAGTAACACTGCCACAGAAGGTAGTTTTTTAAAAAAAAATATTCAGCCTAGGGTGTGGGGGCAGGGGTGGGGGAGACAAACAAGTTTCTCATAACTAGTTTATTAAAACCAAAATCTTTAGATTGAGTCATTGCTCCATCTAGAGTTTGAATTTAAAACAGTGGGGGAGGAAAATCTAATACTGAGTAAAAGGCCACCCCTACTGGCAGCAGTAATCCAGACAGTGGTCAACAAGTTGTGCTTTTGCTGCTGCCTGATGCTGGGAACATCAAATTGAACTTGCATCTTATCAATAGTCTAGGCACTAGGAGAACTGTAGATGGCAAAACCCAGGAGTTATTTATACCCATAACAAACCATACAGGATACAAACCCCTGGGGAATCTGGAAGGGCAAGATTTTTGGCAAGTATTCAAAACTATCCATTGTTTTTCTCCACAATGGATTCTTTCCCTTAAAATCAACCTAATTTTGCCCAACCTCAAACTTCTGTGCAACTTGTTTGTCCAGTTACTTCTAACAACTGAAGAACAATTGAGCAAATGCCCCAGATTATTAGGAAGTCTACTCCTTTCATTTTCTCCAAATTAAGATGGCATTGCAAATTCCCCCAAGATTCAGAGTTACACAGCATGGAAACTGGCCCTTTGGCCTAACTCTCTCATACTAACCAAGTAGCATAACTGAGCAATTCCCATTTACCCTTGTCTGGCCTACATCCCTCCAAGTCTTTCCAAATAATGTACTAGCCAAATGTCTTGTCTAATTGCATCTGCCTCTACCATTTCCTCTAGCAGCTCATTCAACATACACACCATCTGAGAGAAAACAGCCGCCTCTCAAGTCCCTTTAAATCTTTCCACTGTCACTTTGAACCTATATCCCCTAGTTTTGGACTCCCTACCCTAGGGAAAAGACTGACTATTCACATTGTCCATGCCCCTCTGATTTTATCATCTAAAGTTCACCCCTCAACCTCTTGCACTCCAGGGGGGATAAAAGTCCCAGCCTATCCAGCCTCCATTCAAAACCTTCTGTTGCAGTAACATCCTCAAAATCTTTTTTGTACCCTTTCAGTTTAATAACCTTCTTCCTATGGCAGGGTAACCAAAACTGCACACAGTACCCCAAATGTGGAGTTACCAATGTCTCACACAGCTGTAACATGACATCCTAACACCTGCACTCAATATCCTGATCAAAGTGCTCCAAATGCCTTCTTCACAACCCTGTCTACCCATGTTGTCACTTTCAAGGAACTATGTACTTGCAACCCTAGGTCTCTGTTCTACAACTGAGCTCTATTTACTGTGCACATTCTGCCCTGGTTTGTCTTACCAACATACATCTCACATTTATCGGAATTAAACACCACCTGCCATTCTTCAAACCACAGGCACAATTGATCAAGATCCTGTTGTAATCTTGGATAATCCTCACTGTCCACTATACCACTAATCTTAGGTGTCACATACAAACTTATTAACAATGCCACCCACATTCTCATCCAAATTATTGACAAGGTGGACCCAGCACAGATCCCCGCAGCACACTGCTGCTCACTGGCCTGCCGTCTAAAAAAAACCTAATCACCAATGTCCCCGTCAAGCCAATTTTGTTTCCCATTGGCTAGTTTGTCCTGGATCCCATGTGATCGAACCTTCTGGACCAGCCTACCATGAGGTACCTTGTCAAAGGCCTTGCCAAGCTGCATATAGACAAGATCTACCATGCTGCTTTCATCCATCTCCTTGGTTACTTCAAATAACTCAAATTCACAAGACATAGTTTCCTATGCACAAAGCCATGCTGACTATCTCTACTCAGTCCTTGCTTTTCCAAATGCACGTAGACCCCGTCTCTCAGAATCCCCTCCAATAGACCTGCCCACCACTGACATTAGGCTTAGTCTGTAGTTCCTAGATTTTTTCCTTGCTGCCTTCAAGGCACAATATTAGCCACCCTTCTGGCACCTCACCTGTGTCTATCAATAATACAAATATCTCCGCTAGTCACCCTGCAATTTCTTCCTAGCTTCCCACAGTATACTAGATACCCTTGATCAGGTCCTAGGGGATTTATCTACTTTTGTGCATTAAGACATCCAGCACCTCCTCTAATGTGGACTCAAGACATCACTAACTTAGTTCCCTAGCAGGTCTTTCATGGTAAATACAGACAAGAAATATTTGTTTAGGATCTTGCCCATCTCCTGCAGCTCCACACAGATGACCTTGATCTCTCCCTAGTTACTTGTTTGCCCTTAATATACTTGGAGAATCCAAGAGATTTACTTTACATTATCTGCTAAAGCTATCTTGTGTCCCTTTTTGCCCTCCTTGTGTACTCCTACACTCTATACTCAAGGGATTCACTTGATCCCCAGCTGCCTATACCAGACATGTCAAAGATTAATCTCTTCCCAAAAATCAAATGTATTGTGAAGCTTTATTGGATCCAAACATTTTCTAGTGACCATTCTAGTCGCATGCCACTAAGACATTTGCCCATTTTAATTGTACACCACTGGAAGAAACCTTATTAAACCTGCTAGATAATGAATGCAAAAGCTGTTGGAATTAAATTGAAAATGTAACTAAAGCAGGAATAAATGAAGTTTTCAACCAAGAATGACTTTGCAGGAGTAATTTCATAGAACTGAAAAAATGCTAAATCTTAAATGGAATCACTCAACTGATACAATTGGGTTGGTTCACACCAAATCTCATTGGGCCAATGACGCATTAATTTACTTCTTGTAAATCCTTTTCTTTCAACCAAACTAGAGCTTAAGATCTACTTCATTGTAACAATCTCCAAAGTTGCCACAAACTCTTCTGCACCAAGTTTCTCCAAATGCAAGAGTGCACAAGATTTAAATCAGTTTACCTGCTTTGCACTGCCTTTCATTTTCCGTATCCATTCCAGAAGGACACACACAAGTATATCTGGGCAACTGATCAATGTGTGGAGCAGGGAGGCACAGGTATTCACAACCTCCATTTTTCAGTTTTTCATTGCACCAATTTTTGCCTGTAGGAGCAAGAAGAAATGTCAAAGTCAGTAATTTCAGAAATTTCAGAGTGGTCCTCGGTAGAGGAAGCTGCCTATTATGCCAACACACTATTATAACAGTGAATATATACTCAATTTTACTGGCATCGGGCTCTCAGTTCCATTCATTTGATGTAGGGTTTCAAATTTGTCAGCTATTGCAGGATAATCAAATGGAGTAAAAAAAAAGCTGAGATAATTGCTACAAAAGTTTTTGAATTGACTATTAGAAATCACACTTTGAATAAACCAAGCCTAAAAGTATTACAACAGCAGTGCCAAGATGTGTTGTAACCCAGTTAGTAATCCTGTAGCAAAATTATCAGTCACGTGGTGACAAGTTTCTTACCAGAAGGCTGCATTAATGGGTGATAAACAATGACATCCTGAGGTTGATTAAGGTTAGAAACCAGAGTCACCACATCTTCTCCTGTATATTTGTTGGCTCCATAAATGACTGCATTTATTTCATCAGTCCAGAATACATGATCCTGAAATATGCAAAAACGTTTTTATATATAGAGCAAATGGAGCTAGTTGACCAAGAGCACCCTCAAGAGGGCAAGATAACTTCTTGTATTGAGCAAATCTGGGTGTACAAATGTAGATCAAAGTGCTCCACTAAAGATAAAATCTAAAGCAGTTACACCAGAGATGAGAGCTAATTTTTCTATCCAAGTGCAAATCTGGCTGACCACCCCTGCTCATCATCATTGGCCCTAACATTCATTTGCAAGACAGAAAAAAATTATGCCCAACCCACATCAAAAACTTCTTGTTGTTGGTCACATTATTCATTGTTCAATGCTTTCAGTGCTGAGATTTACACATTTTTAATCATCAAGCTCTGCTACAAAAATCACCTGGAGTGTGCCTGTTATACCACAAGCAATCATTTTTGCCTTAATAACATGGCTCAACAGCAAGTCATTCCTGACCCATGTAATAAAGAGCACAGCTGCAATCTGCAGGCTTCTGGTCTATGCTTTACTCTACGATACAAGCTTCATTCCCATCCCATAAATACAGGAAGAGACCCCAAACCACAACTCGTACTGCACTGCTGCTTGTTTTCATTAAAGTAATATTTCCAAATTCCTACAGAAAGTGTCCCAAAGCCTCAAACTATCCATTAAGTGCAAGTTATTCCAGTGATTAATTTATAGTAGGAAGTTGCTACCAGAGCTTAGTCTTGTTACATCCTCAAATTATAGTTAAAAAATGTGGCACTGAATTTTGTACAATTGCAGCATATAACATTTTGAATTATGCTCTAAATAACTTATAGGCACAAGAGTAATAATACCTGCTGCTCTTTACTGAACAATTTGCAAATTCTTAGATTAATGGCAAGACTAAAGCTTATTGGCAAAGTAATTAAGCTTAGAATTTAACAGACTGGCTGACTTAGAGTCCATGTCCTTATTATAGATGTTGACATTGTGTCAGTCATACAGCACTGAATCAAGCCCTTCAGTCCATCATATCCATGCCAACCATCAAGTACCCATTTACATTAATCTCATGTACTAACAGGTGACTCTCCTCTCTTCTCCACCTGCCCCCCCACCCCCACCAAATTATATTTAAACCTAAATGTAGACAATGAAAAAAGGCATTTAAAAGTGTTCTACTTGGTCAATGAATTTTTACCTCAAATACTGTAACAGCACAAGGATGAGCAAGGAATTCAAAGGATGAAAGTACTGTTCTTCTGTTTTGTCCATTTAAGTCAATACTTGACAACAAGTGCAGTTTGGAGTCAACCCAATAAAGAGAACTTTTCACGAGATCTGTGGAGAAGCAAACTATTAACTATGTGCCAAAATGGAAAGGGAAGGGAGAAAATTGCTATCTCACTTACCAAGTGCAATACCATTTGGTGATTCAATCTCAGTGTTAACCAGAAGCTGCCTGTTAACACCATTCATCCCAGCTTTTTCTATCATTGGTGGTACTCCTAGATCCGACCAGTAAATAAACCTTCCAAAGCAAAATAGTTCAAAACCAATCACCTCAAAATTTAATCAAGATAATACAACACAAGGAAGAAATTTAGTACTGGTATCCCAAATTCAATATTCCTGGCATTGAGTGAAATGAAATCACCCTGTAGACTACCCATCTTCATAATTTCAGCCTTGTGGCTTTGAAGAACAAAAGGCAAGTGTTCTAGATCCATCAGGAGCAGGAATGGAGGCCAAGCTCATTTTGGACCTGCACAGCTAAGGGAACTTCCATCTAGTCTGGGTGAACATAAATTAGTGAAGAGCTATTGTAACCAAACCATAAAAACAATGCTCACAATGTTTAACAGGAAAGGAAACATTTGGTCTTGATCTGCATAGTAGGCCACCAAGAAAACCATTTCGATCAACATTTGATAATAACCCTGAATTAGCCATACAAAGTTTGGAAAGAATCAAGCATCCATGAAAACATTTAAATGGTCAAATGTGGATTGGTAACAATGAAACTGGAAGTGTTGGAGAAACTAGGCTGAATGACTTGTATTCTCATTCCAGAAATTTAAGTGCACACTACTTGCATTGCTTAGTATCCTATCTTTTCCTACAATTGCACCTACCCATTCCAAAATAAACCCATTAAGAGATTTGAATGACATTTAAATAAAAAATGCCAAGACAACTTGTTCAAGATTCAGTACCCTGTGAATGGATCAACTGCCACAGAAGCTGGCTCCTTTAGACCAGTGTCAAAGAGGATCTTCCTTTTAACTCCATTGAATGTAGCCACAGATATAGTTTTAGCACCACAATCAGTCCAGTAGATGCGCTTATAGATCCAGTCCACTGCAATCCCCTTTGGAATGTTTACATCCTTAAGGATTCTTGAAACATCAAGGATTTTCTTCCCATGCATGGACAAACTGGGGGGGGGGGGGGGGGGGGGGGGGGGGTGTATTGGAAAAATAAACACAAACATGGCATTTATTTGCTTTAGTTACGAGTCTGAAGTTTTAAATTTCTCAGTACTAGTACAGACTAAATTGTCTTTCCTTAAAAGGACTGTTTATGTGCACAAATTAATACCGCAATATTTTTAAGCAGAAACTAAAATGCAGATCTAGACTTGCAGCCTTGAAAATTAAGTGCCAGACAATCAAAAACTTGAATTTTGCTACAATGCTACAAGTGTTAAAATCTGAAGTGCAATAGAACATCAAAATTTAAGACGAGGAAAGTTAGACTGTTTACTTTCCAAATGAATATTTTAGCAAATGTGAATTAAAGGAGCATTTGAAGTTAAATTTGCAACATGGCAATCTACAGCAGTATTAATTCAGGATTCATTACCTGAAGATTGCCTGCTGGCCCACATCAGCCCAGAAGATTCTCTCCTCTGTAACATCAGCATCCAATGCTACAGCATTTCTCAGCTGTGCAGCAACTTGGGTGTATTCCTGGTGATGTAGTCCTAGCTTCCGGATGTCATGGCGATTTGTGAAGATCAGATAAGGCTCTTTGCCTAGACAGGATCACATTCAAGTCATTTTCTTGTTAGGAGAACTAAATACAAGGCAAATTCAGGAACATGTACACTAGGTCAGAAATTACAAGGTGTCCAATGATAAATAGGAGACCCAAAACCTTCAGATAGTTTGATAGTAACCACAAATTCTGTATACCCACTGATTAAAAAGAGCTTTTACTATACTTGCAGTTAAGAACCCTCAACTGCATTTTACCCCTCTCAGAGCAGAGTTTCCCTGGTCCTCACCTTCCACTTCACTGGCCTCCATGTTCAGTAGATCATCCTTTGCAGTTCCCACCAAGAGACACCTTCTCGTACAAGCATTCCAAAAAGACTTTCCTTCATTCTGCCAACAACCATCTGAAGGCATCTTCTCAAAGACCCACCTTTATATCTCATCTCTTTCCACCCCGCAGGGATTTCAAAGTCCTTTATAGTAAAGCACACTTGCACTTATTCCAATCTAGTATATTCCATTTAGTATTCATGATATGGTCTTCATTACATTGGAAAAGTCAAATATAAGAGGAATAGACAGCCAGCACCTCTTTCCCAGGGCACCAATGCTCAATAGAAGAGGGCATGGCCTTAAAGTAATGGGTGGGAAGTTCAAGGGAGATATCAGAGGAAGGTTTTT